>NW_024355205.1:3272025-3405803 GCF_902729225.1 Pteropus medius | reverse complement strand
TCGGTGCTGAGGACAAATGGCCCTGGGTAGAGCTCAGAACTGCCACGGCAGCTGCCATCTGTGGTCCAGGAAGTTTCTTTTTAATATGAATTCTAAAGCAGACTGTGAAAACAGTGACTGATTTTCCCATGTGGCAGATAAACTGGTTATAAGCAAAGTTCCAAAAGAATAGTTATCGTTAGAATGAACACGTAGCTTTTTGTGGTGATTACATTGAAGGACACCATTTATTTGGAGACAGGAGTTCTGGTATGTTTACATTGAAGGACACCATTTATTTGGAGACAGGAGTTCTGGTATGTTGAGGAATAAACAAATGAAAGCTGAGCCTCATTACCTTACTAATCACACCTTGTACAGTTTGAACCCCATGACCAATGTGCCCTAAAGGACATTTTGATTGAGCCAGAAACTTCTTTTGTGAGATGTTTCAGTCTGTAACACTGATCATTAACTGGTGCTCAGAAATCAGTCCTCTTCTTATCCTTGACATTAAGTGCACAGTGCCTGGAAACAAAGTGAAAGCCAACGTTTGCTGAATGAATGAAACATACATGAAGGAAAGACTGCCTATTTAACTCACTTTTTATAGACACTTTAACAATAATATTATTTTTGTTTTTAGGTATTCGAGATGAATTAGTAATCCAAATGAACTTGAGAAAAATTAAAGAGCTAAACAAAGAGAAGAAGAGAAAACTCCCTATAAAGCAATCCCTCTCCACTGTTTTCTAGGTTCCTTTGCGATGTTTTTTTGCGATGCATGTACAATCTTCTTGGGTCTCAGGTTGAATTTAAGAGGAATTGATTGAGGCCAGTTTGCCATGAGAAGGAAAAGAGGTAGGGGCTGAAAACTCATCCTGAAGGAGGACAGTCCCAGGCATGCTTCTGCCCATGATAGAAGTGGTGGTTACACTGAGACAGGGGCTGCTGGGCCTGGCTCTGCTGCCCCTGGTTTGCCCCACACTCTGTTCTTTGTTGTTCTTAAGCTGCTTCAGTCTCCCTGGAACAGGGCAGAACAGCATCTGAGACTAAGTGCTGAATGGATGAAAGACAGCTTAGGGACTGCAGAACTGCTCAGAGGTGCCTTCAGAGAGCTGGGAGCTCCATGTTAGCGAAAGGGGCACGAGATCAGAAATTTTGGTAACTATCATTAAAGTGACTCCCAGAGGCTGAGGTAGTTTAGAGAAATGTGGGCATTTTGTGTGCTTGTGTGTATATGAGTTTGTTTTTGATGAAGTGGGTTCATACTGTATTTATTCTGTATTTCTATAAATTATTACTTCGTAATAAATACAAAGTACACGGTACCGTGAATGTTCCATGCCATTTTTTTCTTTTATGTTGTGTGCAGTCCAGTGTTACTGGGAAAAGATGGTCACCTTTGCTGAGGAGGAATTTAAGAACATCTACCTGGGTTTGGCTACACCGGGCAGACACCCCCACATTTGGCAGGGTGGGTCCTGGTGCTGAGCTCTCCATCTCCTGGGACTCCATGCTTCCCAGGATTCCTCATCAAGACTATTTGCTCTCAGCAGACAAATCACTTTATTCTCTCTCTTCTCCTATCTTTAGTTTCATGGAATCATACTTTCTAAATTCTTCTAAATTGCAGACCTCAACTAACCTTTCTATTCTCCGGGAAAATCTTACAGGCTCTCATTGCCTTCTGTTTCTTTATTACCCAGTTATGAAGCTACTAATTCAACTAAAACTTTGTGACAAACCTTTTTTTTTCTCCTCCCCTAGACATTTTCTGCCAACTGCCCCACCTCTCTCCACCTTTTCCTCTTTTTACTGTGGGTACCCAGTTTTGGTGCCTGTAGCCTGTGTTGGTGTAACTTGTTGTTTTCCAACAGGATATACCAGGGCAATGTGGGGAGCAGGTCTCAGCCTGGGGAGGCTATGAGGGATCAGGGCCTTTGAGCAGCACACAGGGAATGGTGCTTTTGTGTCCTGATAAATTAGGATTCACCAATAAGGAAATGAGAGATCAAGGTGAGAAACACATGTGTGAAAAGCAGTAGGCTAGGGTACGGGGGAGAGAAGAAACCATGGGGAGAGAGTGTGGTGCTATCTACTGTGCTGGTGAACCCCTTTCTCTACTTAGGAAGATTCCTCATCTCCTTTGGGCCCTGGAGACCTTGAACACCCTGGCAGAGAGAGCTGAGGAACAGCCAGCAGGAAGATATGGCTGTATCTACAAAAGAGGCCTTGTCAGCTACATGCCTTCAGTGTTAAGACATAAACTGGAGTTTGCAGAATAATCTGGCTCCTGCTGCTGCTACATTTCATTTAGAAAAGTATAAGATGTTCAGGTCACCACCTAAGCAAGCAATGGACAGTCGCATATTCAACCTTGCCCCCTTGCTTTGATAGTTTAATTTCCCCTAAGATCTCCAATGGCAACCTTGGGTGAATTGTTTTACTTCATTAGGTCTCAGCTTTCTTATTGGTGAAAAAGAACTTGCAATAAATGTGCTTTGAGTCCTCTTCTCACTGTAAAATTCTTTTCTCCCTCAACTCCCCTTCTCCACCCACTCATCATCATCTAAGCTCTATTTTTCATGCAGCTGTCTTAGATGCCCTCAGCTGACCATCCGAAATTCTTCCCTGGGACCTTGGTCAAAGGGAGATAGGCCAAAAGCTGGGAGGTCTGCTACCCCCACAAAGAATGAAAATAGCGTGTTGTTTGGAAAGAAAGAGAAGAGGAGGAGGAGAGTAATTAAAGCTAATTATGGAAATAACAAGTTAGAAAGATACGCTAAGAGGAGAAAAATCCAAGCCTCATTGCTTGGTGGATTAGCAAGTCATTCTGGTTTGAAAGTCCAGATTCCCTCAAGAGGTTTGGGTCAGGGAGCAGGCAAGAGTTTGTCATTTTAAGCCACAGTGGTATCAACAACTGTTGAAAGAGCTGAAGACCAGGGTAGAATAATATTTATAAAGCAAGCTGGCAAACCCCATGTTGGCAGCCTCATTCCCCTTAAACGAAGACCACTTCTAGAATTCCCTTTTCCCCAAATATGAGGCAAGAGAGCTGGTTTTTATTTATCATCAATGAATTAAAATAGACATTAAACATGACTTACTTGAGCACATTGAGCATTGGTACATTGAATCCAAACGATAGTTTAGGAATGAGAGGGTTTTAGCAATTACCTACTCTTAATTGTGAAAACTTTTCTAAAATAAAAGATATGGATAGCCATGGGAACACAGATGAAGTAGCTGTGAGGGTCCCCAGCACATAGTTTCCTTATAGCAGGTCCTGGGACTTCTCTGGGAAAACCCAGTTCAAAAACCACTTGTGTAGTCCAACTCTCTTATTTATTCAAAAAGCACTTATTGAGCACCAACAATATGTCATGTTTGCGGTTTCAAAAGAAAACTAAATATGGAAAGTCAGTTACCCCTATTGATTTCTCCTTTAACTGTGCTTCCATGTTTGAAGGTTGTTTGGAGACTCCGTTAACAAAGGTGGGGAGCAGGTGGTTTGTACCATCCGCTTTCTTTTGCTGAATCGGGCTGACTTTTCTTCCTGATGTCTTAAGAGGTGTGATGAACCTCAATCCTCTCTGTGCCTACTCTCACAAAAGGCTCCTTCTTCTCTACTGCCATCTCGTTTCTAATTGTGGGGCGATCTGTCTGGGTATTTTCTCATCTGTTTGTAACTGGGTCGCTGTGTTGGAAACTGAATTGACAGTACAAGGCAAGAGAGACCCTGACATGTGAAGGCAGAGCTGTAAAACAGTAAGTTTATCTTTCATTCTCAGGAGTAAACTCCTTCTGATAACCCACGAAATTAATTATTTTTAAAACTGTCAGTTTTACCCCCATGATGAGCTAGATTGAAAGTTGTTCTGAGAAGAACAGCTGAGTTCTCTATACTCTTTAAACCTGGTATGAGTTCTGGTCCCACAGGTTAGGCTCTCTGAGTCTCCAGGCAGAAGATCTGAATAAAATGAAGAGTTGGGTATTTTCAGCGCCCCTGTAGTGGGACTTGGCAGCTGTTCCTAGAAGACTCATGGAACCTGCTGTGGTCATTGGGCCTCAAAGGAGACAGATGACCCCAGTAGGGATAATTTAGGAGACCAAGGTTAGTCCAGCTCATTTCTGGCCTGCATCTGTGAATCTTCCTTTCATTTTTCTTACTCCCCAAGTCAGGACATCCTTTGTCAGCTCTTATGAGAAATATTGTCACAGCCTCCTGTCTGACTTCCATGCCTCATCTGCCTTCTGTCCCTTCTTCCCATTGCTGCCAAAGTTATCCTGCAGCAATAAAAATCTCCACATATCCACAAATTAGTAGCTTATGTGGGGGTGGAAATGAGAAAGAGAGGGAGAGGGAGAGAGAGAGAGAGAGAGAGACTGAGAAAGGGAAAGAGAGAGGGAAGAAAATCTCTTTATGCTGCCATGTTGCCTATGCTATAATGTTAAAAGTTCTTAGCATGATGGGCAGTGTCTTTCAAAATCTGACTCATCTCCTAAATTCTAGCCACATGGCATCTCCTGTTGTCTGCTGAACATCCCATACTCTGTCTCTCCTCTTTTGTTACCTATGGTCTTCCCTTTGCTCACTATATCCTTCCTGCTTTCTTAGTGAACTCCTTCTCACCCATCCAGATTCTGTGTTTCCCCATATGCTTTCCACATACTTCTTCATACTCCTTTATTCTAATTATCACTTTCTATGCATATCTCACTCACCAAACAGGAGTGCCATAAATTAGGGCCAATGTTCTATGATGCTTTACGCACAGTGCCTAAAATATCACCCCCCAAAAATCATTGAATAAATGAATGGTCATCTCTAGTAGGAAGCCAAAAGAGATACCATCAGGGATTTCTATGTTAAAAAAGAAAAGTATAGAATCAGGTTTTGACTTTACAGAACTTTGCTTCTGTAGCAGAATTTAGAAGTTGCTGGTTTATCACGGACAAAGCATAAAAGGAGCTATGAAACATGAACAGTTGCACCAGCCCATTGGGTACAGATCTACGTGCATATAGGAGTGTGTTTATGTATCTATATATACAGGTGTGTAGGCATGTGTGTATGAATGGTGTGTGTGTGTATGTGTCTTTTGCTGTCTGGGATTTTTTTTTTTTGAGATGTTCTTGTCACTTGGTTTCTTCCAGGGCCTTTTTCCTATTTCTGGTAGTGGAACTTCCATTTTCCATTTTCCTCTTTCTTTGCCTTATTTTACCCCATGTAGAATGTTTCTCTAGACTTTTGTAAACTAAATCATTGGCGGTGAATTTTCCTAATTCCTTTGAATTCATAGTTGGTAAAGACAATTCTAAGTTCTAACAACAAATATTGTTTTAAAAATGTAAAATCTTGAGCATGATACAGCCTTTTCTAACACTTTTCCCCTACACACAACCATGTACTTATAGGAAGAAATGAAAAAAAAAATATATGTATATATATATTTAATTTTAATTAGTTTCAAGTATACAGTACATTGGTTAGACATCTATATAGTTAGTAAAATGATCCCCCTCCTAGCCAACATATTAATGCTAACTGTGTTCCCTGTGCCGTGCTCCCCAACCCCATGACCACTATCAACTACTAATTCGTACTTCTTTAACCCTTCAACCCATTTTCCCAGCCCCTAAACCCACCTCCCCTCTGTCCATCACCAAATTGTCCATTATATTTGTGAGTCCGTTTTTGATTAGTTTGTTCTTTTTATTTCTTAAATTCCACATATAAGTGAAATCATATAGTGTTTATCTTTTTCTGTCTGACTTAAATACCTTCTAGGTTCATCACAGCAATATCTTTTTCCATACCCTTCCTTTTTATATGTAGGGGTCTTGTTTTCTTATCCTTTTAGCCACTCCATTCTTTGGTTAGAGCACTTAATTCTTTTTCCATTTAAGGTACTTATTGATAGGAATGTAGTTGTTACCATTCTTTATTCTTGTTTTTGATACATGTTTTTTTCTTCTTAAAGAAGTCCCTCCAACATTTCCTGTAATTCTGGCTTAGTGGTAATAAATTCTTTTAGCTTATTTTTGTCCGGGAAGCTCTTTATGTCCTTCAACTCTAAATGATAGCTTTGCTGGATATAGTATTCTTGGTTGTAGATCTTGGGTCTTCATCTTGTCGAATATTTTTTGCCAAACCCTCCTGTCCTGCATAGTCTCTCTTGCGAAATCAACTGCCAGTCGTATGGGTGTTCCTTTATATGTAATTATTTGCTTTTCTCTTGCTCCTTTTAATATTCTTTCTTTGTATTTAACCTTTGGCATTTTAATTATGATGTGTCTTGGTGGGGGCCTCTTTGGATCCCTGATTTTTAGAATACTCTGAGCTTCCTGGGGTTTTATGTCCATTTTCTTCACCAGGTTAGGGACATTTTCCATCGTTATTTCTTCAAATCGCTGTTCGACATCTTGATTTTCTTCACTTATGCCAATCAGATGAATATTTGGAGCCTTATTAGTGTCCCATATCCTCCTTAAATCATCTTTATAGTCTTGGAATCTTTTCTCTTGCCTTTCTGTTTCAGTGTCCTGATTGGCTTTCCTGTCCTCTAGATAAGGTACGTGATCCCCTTCTTTATTTGCTTTGTTTATTCCTTTGTTTATTCCATTTAATATACTTGTCATCTCAGATAATGTGTTCTCCATTTCAGACTGGTTCCCTCTTATAATCTCCATCTCCATTTTTACCTCTTTGTTGGAGTTCTCTACATTTCCCAAAAGTTCACTGAGCATCATTATAACCAGTGTTTTAAACTCTGCATCTGTTAGATTACTGGACTCCATTATATCTGGATCTCTGTTCTGTTCTGTCATATGGTTCCTGCTTCTTTGTCTTCCCATTTTGGCTGCTTTTCCGTGTCTGTTTTTATGTACTAAGCAAAGCTCCTAAGTGTCCTGGTCTTATTAGTGCGGATTTATGAAGTAGGTGTCCAGCGACACAGTCCTGAGAGAGGTTCAGCTGCAGGCCAAATTTAGCCCAAGTCTCTACCCTCCAGGGCCACTTGTCAAGATTCAGCAAGCAATCCACAGATGCTGTGCTTATAGTTGCCTCAAAAGGCCACACCAGAAACCGAGGCCAGCTGTCTCCAGTGTGAGTCTAGGCACTGCTCAGCAAGGCACACCTGAGTCACTGAGGATATACCTGGATGTGGCTTGGGTGGGGCCTGAGTTGGGGGAGGTGGGGTTTCAAGGAATCCTCTGGGCGGAGCGACCTCTGTTATACAGTTTGATGATGTCGCAGCTATGGTGGTGCTGTGTCCCTGCACTGAGAAGGCTCAACAGAGAACAATGGATACCACCGGCACTTCTGTACCCAGTGAGTCTCATATAAACCCTCACTCCAACAATATCTCCCTGTAAGTCCCTGGTGCCAGCTGCGTGCAGCCGAATGGGCACTGGTGCTGAGAGCGAGCAGGTCTGTCACCGGGAAAATCCACTCGCAGACAGACACGGCCCCTTTAAGAGGCTTCTGCTGCTGTCGCTGCCACAGCCTCCATCTCACTCAGCTGCTCGGGACCGGGAAGCCCCATGTCCTCACCCCGTCCTACCTTCTGTCATTGCAGGGTGCTTTCTTGGATTTCTCCCTAGTTGTATGGCTTATTCATCTAGATCCCAGGTAATTTTTCCTTGTTGCTGCTCCTTGTTTTCATCACAACTTTGATTTGGTCGCCAGAGAGATGAACAGAGCCTCTATCATTTATGTCATTTTTTTCTCCTCTCAAAAGCTATATTTTTGTTCAGAGAAAACAATAAACAAAACACAGATGCAGCTAGTTGTTTTTTCCCCCAGATCGTTTTTCATTAGGAAAGAGATTTGTGGAGGAGTGGAGGTTGAGAACTAAATTGTGAAACAAAGATATTCCTGTGTAACTGTAGCTCTATAAGAGGGCAGGGCTAAAATTGCCATTTCTTTTGAGTGTTGCACAAAACCGACAACCTGAATTTCCATTTACTACTTGTGCCTAGAAACACAGCCCAAAGGTTTGAATAAGAACTCAAAGGAACAGTAAAGTGACAGAGACACAATATCCAGGGAATAAGGGAAGAGGAAGGACCAAATAACCTCCAAGCAGCAGGCCAAGTATTGGTAGCTAATGACTCTAAAGCTCTCCCCTCAGCCTTTATTAGACTCATGATGTTGTTAAAATGATCAGGGGTACTCTCACTGAGTTGCCCTTTCCTATGCAGAGGCATTTCAGAGCTGTGCTGGGAAATCAGGAGCTGTAGGAACAAAGTGACAGTTGTAGCTCTGTTAATCACTCAGCCCAGTCAGGAGAAGTCACCAGATGACTGGCAAGTCTGTCTCCTCACTCCCTATCCCCCTACACCCTCAACTCCAGAACTTAAGGGGTGTATGATTGGGTGGATGCGTGTCAAAGGTAGCTGAAACAGATCATTCATTTTCTGTACTTTTTGTTTTTGATTCCAGAAAAGAGATGCGTACCTTGCCAGTGAAACAAACAAGGATTAAAAGAGCTGAGCCAGAAGTCCTTGAAAATATGTGTTCTGTCTTTGAAAATATGTGTTTGTATTCATTTAATTTGACATTGAGATGGACCCACTTGAGATGGCTACTGCTGAATCCGGCCTGGTGAGAGGAATTGGCTTCAACAGTTTTTTAACTTTGGAATGTAAAGGCAGGAGAATGAACCCTACTGTCATAAAGGCACATCAAACCTTTACCCCTCAAGGCTATTTCCAATTACTCAGTGAAATAGTACAGCGGGAGCAAATGGAAATGCGTTTTGTTAGCAAAGGGAGATTGATGACATCTTAAACTCTATTTGCAGATTTGTAATATTCTCCTGAAAATCCCTGTGCTCAGAGTAAAAATATAGTTTCCTTTGCTTTGACCTGTTTTGATAGAATTGTAGAAGGTCATGGCTGGAAGAAATCTTGGATATCAAACAATTCCTTCATTTACAACTGAGGAAACCAAGGCCTGGAGAGGTCAAGCCTCAGGTCACTGAGCTAATTAGTAGGCTTTGAGAGAATGAGGAGTTGCCTTTTTTTTTTTGCGGGGGTAGGGGAGTCCTGGGGGCTCCACTCTGTAAGTACACATTATGAGTGCTTATATGTGGTGATACAAGAACTTTTTAGTAGAAAAGGGATTATTTGAAATATGCAGCCAATTCTCTTCCTGCCAAAATACTTAAAAAACAACAGCAATGAGCTAGGACATCTGTCTATCATTGAGAATTTGGGAGGCAAATATTTTCACAGAACCTAAGTGTTTAAACAAACAGGAGTAGCAAATATGGTCTCAACTTTAGCTGAGCCATTAAAACTTGAACAAGGAAGCAAGGGAAAATAAAAATAGAAGGTAGATAGGAAATACAGGGTCCAGGATTTGTTTATGGATTACATTGAAAATGAAATTAATGCAGACTCAGGTTTTTTAAAAAAGACATGATTACTTTAGAAACTTCTGCACCATCATCATTGGTTTCTAGGATAGCGTATAAACATACATTCCTTCTTTGGTATGTAAGTCTGTGGTGAGGAATTGGCAGACCTGGCTTAGAAGATTGGGCAACCTGAGCTGGGGAGAACCCTGCTCCTCCTGCAGCACTGAAGTGAACTCAGACTTGTCAAGAAGCACAAGTTGGATCTAGAGGCGCTCAAATCTATTCAAGCCAAGACTTGAATAGGCCAGCAAGATCGTGGGTATAGGTGGGGAAAATGCCATAGGAGAGCAAGAATGGCAAAGGTCAGACTGTTAAAAGTCAGACAAGATAATTGGGTAAGGCTAGAGATGTAACAGAAGGGTCTAGGCCTAGATTTGCTTCTGTTCCTGTGTTTGGGGGGGGCAGCAAATGGGAAAGGGCTAGATGAGGGAAGGTAGATGGGACTCTTGACTTTGAGTCTTTAGGTACTTTTCAGGTAAGAGGTAGCATAGGGGGAGGGTCTTCCATCCCAAAGTGATCCCTTAGTGATCCTCAGATGCCCTCCCAGAAAACGTGCCGTGAGCTCAGGGTAACCAAGAAGGCTTGCACCTAGACTAATGGAAATGGAAGTCTTTGGGATAACCAATGTCCTCCAACTTGGATTCTGATCCTACAGGTATTAAAATAGACCCTCTCCTTCTTTTTAGAGAAAATCTGTGGTCTTTACAGAAACAGGGGCAGAATTCAACACTATCCCTTTCGAGATACTCCTGCCTAGATATGGGGGGATCTTCTCTTCTCTAAAAATTTCAAGCAAGTGACAAACTTAGTCTTCTGGCTTATGAGGAATATGTGATAGCCACATGATTGACTTAAGGATCTTCCTTAAAAAAGAGCTTCCCCAGACCAGGCAATTGTTACTGAATTCCAATATTAGAGACTCATTCTTTAGCACAGACTGTAGCCCTAATAGTGCAGCTTGCTTTTAAAATGTGAAATACTGCTAGAAACACTATGAATTAAGTCATAGCTGTAGAGCAACCGCCCTGTGCTTAGGAAAATGACAATAATGGCTAAGTCACTGGACAGTGCCCTCAGTTAAAATGACAGCCTTAGTTACTTCACTGAGTGAGTCAGCAGAGCAAGTCAGGGAATGATTTTGAACTACAGCGGTGGAGGAATAAAGTGCTGCTTCTCAAGGGCGAGATTTTGCAGCTGGCCTTGGACCTGTAGGGCTCAGGTAGAGAGGGCGAGTTGGGACACACTGTCCTTTGCCCTTACCCTCCACAGGCAGAAGCTGACTCTGCAGGAGTGAGGGTCATAGAGATGGGTGGCAGGGTCGGAAATGCCCCTTCCGTGGTCAAGATGCAAGGCTCACCTGGCGTCTGAGAGTGGAGGTCGCCTTACTGTGCAGGTGTGTGTCCTTGGTGAACCCGCTTGTTGCAGAGCACGAGGGAATTTAGGAGGGCCAGCTGTTCCTCCAGTCTCTCTCTCTCAGCTGCTACTTGGGCAACTTTTTTTCTTCAGAGAATTTTGGTCTCACTGTAGTTTTGAATTCAGACTTGAAGAACGATTTTTAAATTGGAATGAGAGATAGCGTCATCACAGCATTTTATTGAGCATGGATACTTATGATGCACTGGAATCGACTACCAGACCAAGTGCTTCCTCAGGGGTTCAAGACGTCTTTGTAGGTACCACCCCTCTGTAGAAACCATTAGAATCAGTCAGGAAGCAGATTTCATTTGTACAGATTCTGGCTTGAAGAAAAATTGCTCAGTTGTCCACAGTTGCCAGAAGAAGCTGATCTTCAAAAAGTTTGCATTTCTTCTGCATAAACAGTGGACGTTATATAGTTTAACTCCCCTATATACATTCTCCTATACTAATATCAAAGGGTATTCCAAACTTCTGAGTGCATTTATTGCTGCTGAAAAGCAAAAAGGACTTGCTGTGGAAGTGGGACTTGCTGTGGAAGACTTCAACATCAAAGTGATTTTCTCTACTCTCCTCGGAATAAAAGGAACACAAAGAGACCCTGAAGCATTTCTTGTCTAAATTCTATCACAATCTCAGTTGCCATCTGAGAACAGAGAAGGTAAAGTGTTGTAGAATGGTTGGTTCTCCTGTATATTTGGAGACAGTCTTCTAGAGATTATTTCAGAAGATTTCACCTGTCTACCCTTATTACTTGCAAGTGGAACAGAGACTAATACAGCCATAATTGGAACTTGGCTTCAGAAAACTTGTGACTGTTATTTCAGTCCCTTACCTGTTGATACATCTAATCTTCCCTGGATGGCTGCTGTGTGTATTGCATGCAAATGGGCCATTATATGGCTATTACTGAATTTCTATGGTCTGTACCCCTTAGCTCTTGATGTCTGGATATTTCTTATGCCATACATTCAAAGGATGCAAAAACTTTATGGGACAGTGTCCACAAAACACCTGGGGAAGTTACCCAGGAGAAAGTTGACTTATTCACGGACTGCCTTTATTCACATTTCCATAGGCATTTCAAAATTCATTTATCAGCCATAATATTGGTTTGTGTTTCAAAATCTGTAGCTTCGGCACTTACTAATGGAAAAATAAAGATTTCATGTCATGAATATTTTATTGGGTGTTGGAATATTTGAAAGAACTGGCAATTTTTCAAATCGAATGTGGCCTTGTGGGTTACTATAAGGTATGGATTATATACCTATTTCTCTTGATTATCTGCCTCATTGTTATGCTGAGGAACTGCAGAAAAAATGGGCATCCACCTCTGTATCTATTTTCCTCATGGTCACTTTGGAGTTGCCCAGATGGAAACCAAGAAAGATCTAGAATAAAGAAGATGGTAGTAGATGAACCATTGCTAGGTGCTTGTGTAATAGTCAGGATGATCTGGGATGCCAGTCTTTAGAGAATGCTGAGTTGTTTAATTGGTGGCCATTTTTCTAAAAAAAAAAAAATATATAATGTTTATTATATCAAATTTTAGGATTCAAATAAGATATTGCTAATATCTGATTCAGGTATTTAAAACCTTTAATTTGTTTAAACCATTCTACACTTGCATTCAGAGAGAATTTCTGTCCTCTAAAGATATTTTCCTAGCATCATTTTGCTGTAGAGAACTAGAATTTAAAAAATCCCCTCCAAAAGAAATTAAAAATTAATACACATTTTAAACTGCTAATATGTTCCTGTTTTTAATATTGTTCAATTCTTATTGCAGTGTTGAATTAAATATTCACCTTTAAAATAATAAAAAAAACATTTAAAAATCATTTAAATGATAAATATGGGGATAGGGTAATTCTTTACTTTGCAAAATAATGCAAAGTATTTTTTCAAAAAAGTTCCATTTATAAAACATTAATTTCCAGTTTTGTTATTATGCCTGCAAGTTACCTAGAAACAGTTGAGTAAAAAGAGTGTGATATTCTGTGTTTGTTACTTTAGCTTAGGTCAACCCCAAGTGCTAATCAAGAATGCCTAGTAAGGAGGTGGCCAGACACAGTTATATCAGAAAGATCAGACACATCTTTTATAAGACTTCCTTATTCGACTACTATTGCTTTGCTAATTTTTATATTAGGTATCAACAATGAGGTTTCATTAATGGAAGTAGTGTCTTGTTAATTAGTTCTTATTGGTGAAATTAAAGGTATTTAAGATGTGTAAATTAGAGCTTAAAGGTGCTCCTTCTCTGAATGAACAGGGCCTAAGAATCCACTCAAACATGGGCCTCTTCTCTTTGGGGATATTTTCTTAACTTAAGCCTTAGTTGGTCCTATTTCCGGTAACTGGTTTAAGAAATGAGATAGTGTCCATTACTGTGTTCTGAATCTTGCCCAGGAATATTGCTATGTCTGATGAGCAAACCTTTTATAGGACGTATTTGGAGTACCTAAAAGAACAGAGAACTGGGACTTCATCACATTTAGAGAACTGATTGATTAACTGTTCTGAGCCTGCTTTGTTAATAAATGTTTATCAAATAAATGTCTGTGTGTATATAAGAATTTGGCCTGAGACTTTCTTTCATTATGACTTGCTAACGAGGTTTCAGAGGAAAGCTAATTATTGTCCACTCAAGTGTCCTTGAAGGCTACTGGGATTTACCAAACAAACCAAACTCTAATAAAAGTTGTTCATGACCAAACGGAATTAAGTAATTTGCAATAATTCTGTTTCTCAGAGTGTTGCTAATTGTATATATGAAGTAGAATTTACCTCCATGGATTCTGAATATTTTTATTACTTCAAAAAATAGTGTTAGGGAAAAAAGGCTACTGTAGAAGAGGATTTGGTGAGACCAAGAAAGTATAGAAAGGCAAGTACAAGATGAAAGCTTAGTGGAGGTCTTCAGAGTATAGATGAAGTTCTGCTCTAAAGCATTGGGAGAGAGGGTCTGGACAGATGGAAACTTTATCTTTAGACAGAATGAATGGAAACATTGGACAGAATCATTATCCCTGTCCCTGCCCCCAGTAGATAAGTTAGAGAAAGTGATGACTTCATTATTTCCAGAAACGCTTAAGTGTACCTTGAGAAAAGTTCTCACTGGATTATAGGTAAGGCATGACCACAATATTTCCAGAAATTTTCTACTTCCATTTTCAGAAATTTGTTTGAGAACTGTCCTTGTTTTACTTGTCTTGTGATGTTGGCATTGAACACATCTTTGTAAGTCCCCTGAGTTTTGTTTTTAGCAAAGTCAATTAATAAATGTTTATTTAATGTCTATTGCGATTGTGCTAGGCACTTAGGGGGATAATAGAGAAATATTAGACTCATTTTTGACCTTAATAACTGGTTTGGCATTTTTGATCTTAATAACTGGTTCGACCTTAATAACTGGTTTGGCATTATTTCACAGACATTGAATAACTAGTAACCCATTTCATGCATTTTTATGTTCATTACTATTATAATGGTTTAGAGAGAAAGGATATCAGCATAGGTAGACAAGACTTTAAGGAGAAGGTGTAGTTTTAAAACATAGAAATTTGTTTTGATGGGAAAAGAAGACTCTCTGGAAAAGAGCCGAGGAGCTAGGCATGGGGAAGTGGGAAAGCAAACAGTCTCTACATCAGTGCTACCATGCCACCCATAAACATGAGGGCTTGGGAGATAAGGGGCCCTATTCCCTACTCTCTGTGGCCAGTCTTGGCTAAATTACATTGTGTCAAGCAGGCATCTGGCCAGTGATTTATGTAGCACCTTTGTGGAGAGAGCATCTTATGCCTACCACTATTAAGTTTAAAAAAGTCAAAGCTATAACAACAAATGTTAGGATATGAGATGGTTCACCCACAGGCCAAGATTAATCTGCAAATCTATGTGATGCTGGGCTAGTGAATTAACAGACTCAAAATCACATAGGAAGGGGATTGAAAATAAGAATTAGTTTTGGTGGGACAAGGAGGACTGATGGGTCCTATTTAGAGTAAGTAGGAAGGACTTCCCAGGCCCTCAGCTAGGCAGCCCCCAGAGACTGGGTGGTTCTAAGTGAGCAGATTTCACTAGTGTACTTCCCAACCCAGTACACAGAAAAAGGCTGTTATCAGCACATAAACAGATCATGCTAATTTCGAATACCTTGCTTTCATTGAAATCAAACACAATTAACTTATTATTTTAACTACCCAGTGGAGTTCATGGTGGAATTTTAAAAAACAAGAGAAAAAAATATGACAACTTCAGAGAGTTCAAAGAACAGTCAGACAATTTTATCAGCACAATTGTTTAAGAAGTTACTGTTATTTGAAAGAATTAGGAGTAGGAAGGTCCTCAGAGAGCATCCGTCCACCCTCCTCATTTATAGAGGAGGACGAGAGGTCGGAGACTTGCCCTGGTTATTTGGCTGTTAGGAATAGGGTCAACGTTAGGACAAGACCACAAAGATTCTACATTTAAGTGCCATGCTCTCTTAATGAAATTTGTCAGCAAATTATGAGCATTCGATTAACCTTATAGTATTTTTAATTTGTTGTGATATAATCTACAAAGCATACAATTCACTCATTTAAAGTATACAGACCAATGGCCTCTAATATGTTCACAGAGTTGTGCATTCGTCAGCATTACCGATTTTAGGTTATTTTCATTACCCTAAAAAGAAACTCCACGTCCCTTAGCTCTCAGCTCCAAATACCCCCATTTGGCCATTTCTTGATTTTCTTTGGAGAAATTTCTTTTCAGGTACTTTGCCACCTCAGTCCTAGGCAACTGCCAATCTACTCTCTCTCTCTCTCTCTCTCAATTCTGGACATTTAATAAAATAAAGTCATAAAATATTGGTCTTTTGCAACTGGCTTCTTTAACTTAGTATGTTCTCAAGGTTCATCCATGTTGCAGCATGTATCTGTACAGTCATATGCCTCTTAATGATGGGGATACATTCTGAGAAATGTATTGCGAGGGAATTTTGTGGCTGTGCAAACATCATAGAGAATACTTACACAAATCTAGATGAAGTAGCCTCCAACACACGTAGGTTATATGGTATAGCACTGTCATATATGTGGCCCATTGTTGACTGAAATATTATGCAGTGTACAGATGTACTTAATTTCTTTTTATTTCTAAATAATATTCCATTGTATGGCTATATTACATTTTATTTATCCATTCCTCAGTTGTTGAACATTAGGCTGTTTTCCCTTTTTAGCTATTATGAATAATGATGCTATACACATTCATGTACAAGTTCTTGTGTGGACAAATGTTTTCATTTCTCTTTTCTCTTTCTCATTTCATATATCTAAGAGTGGAATTGCTGACTCCTGTGGTAAATCTGTGTTTAACTGTTCAAGGAACTGCTAGACTGTTTTCTAAAGCAGGTGTACCATTTTACATTTCCATTAGCAGTGTATGAGGGTTCTAACATCTCCACATTCTCACCAACAGTTGTTTTTATCTGTCTTTTTTATTATAGCCATACTACTGAATGTGTGGTAGTATCACACTGTGATTTTGATTTGTATTTCTTTGATGGCTAGCGATGTTGAACATCTTTATATATGCTTGTTGGCCATTTGTACATCTTCTTTGGAGAAAAATCTATTCAGATTCTTGCCCACTTTTAATTGGGTTATTAGTCTTGAGTTGTAATAGTTCCCCATATATTCTAGAAACAAAGCTTTAATCAGATATATGATGTACAAAACTTTTCTCCCATTCTGAGGGTTGTCTTTTTAATTTCTTGATGGTATCCCTTTACCTCACCCAATTCTGCACATAAGTTTTAAATGTTTATAACTTATAGTTTTTAAATAGTGAATTTTTTTCTCTGCCTTTGGGTTATTTATAAATAGACCTTAATATACATGTAATCATAAAATACTTGCTATAGGACATCTATGGATTGATCTATATGAGGTAGTTTCAATTTGATATTAAAGATAGTAAAAATGAATAGAAGCAGTAATATTAGAGGAAACAGCAAAAAAGTAGGGTATGGTGCCAGAAGACATTGTGCGAAGGGCTCTTATAGTCTTGCGCATCTAAGAATCACCCCAGTTACCTAATACCAAAAGGCCCCTATTTAGTGTCACCATGAGAAGAAATAGCATCTTTAAGAAATAAAATAGTCCTTATATAGATAAGGGCAATCATAAAGGATTATTGTTTATGATTTTTTATATCCTCCTATTTAGAATAATAGAGCCCCCATAGCAATAACTTTATTAATGAAGCCAGGTGTCCAGTTACTTTATTGCCCACATATAGCACAGGAGTTTTGATAGACACATGTGTATTTATGTATGGGTAAGCATTTTTATTACACAGGTTGTTATCATTATAGAATAAATAGAATGAAATTATTTTTTTTCCTTGTTATTTTCCTTGTCTTAATTCCTTCAGCTCCCCCAATTCTGCCACTTCCCATCTAAACACAGGAATATACTAATCAGGGAAATATGCACTGCTGTTTAGTAAAGGGGTCAAATCCATTTGGAAGGAATTCCAGGCTCACCATGCTAACAATGGCAGGAAGTTGGGTCCTCAGAGCTGGCTGCAGCCAGAAGCTGTTGAGCGATAGATTGTTGAAAGAGCCAGCCCTGGGGTGTGCTGCTTTGGCTTGCTTTGTGTTTGGAATGCTGCGATTGTTCCAGACACAATGAGAGATCTGTCTGTCCACACAGGACAAGTTGTAATTACAGGAACAGAAATTAAGTCACTGCTCTTAATTGCAAATGATTCCATAGCAGTCTATACACACCGCTTCTAATTTGTACTCTAGGCAGGTTGGATTTTTATTTAATGTTTTTGATGATTAGGGGATTTGACCACATACCTTATATCCACTTTATCCATGTGCAGGTGAAACCATGATCCCATCTGGACTACCTGTCTTACTGATTTTGATGACTAATGCCAGTAGGTGTTGTTGTCTGTGTTGAGAGGGCAGGATATTGAAAGTCTCTTTGTCTTTAGTGTCTTAAAACCTTGATTTGTAGTGATCAAAACATCCTGTAGAGGTCTCTTTGTGTATTTCACTTAGGAACCATTTCCTAATTAGGAAAGAGTTGAAATCTGGCCTGGTCATCATGTTCTGGAAAAGACAGCTACAACAGACGAGAATTTGTAGCCAAACATAATCATCAAGTAGATATTCTCTTATTGTGAACTAGGATTTTTGTCTCTTCGTCTATTAGAAAGCACATTAGGAAAATTCACCACTTTGGACAACTTATAACATTATATGTTCATTCATTCAACAAATGTTATTTGAAGGCCTACTATATGTCAGGTACTGTATTAGGAATGGGATGAAAAGTAGCCTAAGAAAACATCCACTCATGAGTTTACAATCTCAGTAAGGACCAAAACATGTCAATGAATAAAGCTTTGTGATAGTATCATGACAGAGTTTCCACGTTTCATGACTTACTGATAAGAGTGATAAAGAACATTCACATTCTCAGAAATAACCAAAAACCTTTTCTGACATATCAGTGGCCAGAATTGAGATGTGAACCAATGCTAAACCAGTCACTGGTAAGGCAGATGGGCTGACCCTTAGACCAATCAGACCCACCCAGGGAGATGAAGGGACAGCTTTCTTTGAGGCACAAAGAAGAGAGTTATGGATACTTGAATAAAACCCAGGCTCTGTTTGAAAGGAGATGGAGGAATGATGCTGAGAGACAACTAATAATATCTGCTGACCTTCGACTGGCGTGTCAGAGAGCTCACTCTGGCAGCAGTGTGGAGAATGAAGTGGCAGGGGCAGATAGAAAATAGGGAAACAGTGAGGAAGTGCTACAGACTTTGGGGAGAGGCGATTAGGCCTTGGACTGAAGTGACAGTTACCAAGGGAGTTTCTGGAGCTGTGAAGGACAAGTTATAATAGTGATTCTTAAACATTTTGGGGAAAATAAACTCCTTTGAGAATCTGAGTTCTGTTTTATATTAAATGTCAAGCTTGCTGATTTGTTCCATTTTAGCATCAGTGTGACCTTGATGGCAGAGAAGCTGGGCTGGTAGGCCCTTTGTATGGGCCACAGTTCTTGTTTTTGGGTGGGTACCAGTGATCTCTAACTACATCATGGGGGATGGAGATATAAAGAACGAGAAACAGCATTTATCAGGGGCTGACTAGTTTTATCAGGTTCTGAGGCCCACCAAGCAGTTGGGGAAACTGAGATATTAGATAACACTGTTCAACATCCTTCTCTTGGAAAATAGCAGCTGTAGAGTTTGATCTTGAGTTTGTCTGAATCTCAATCTCTAGTAGCCTCCTACCGTATTTGGTCCAAATGGGAATGACTGTGATTTCCAATTTTTTTTCTTTCCTGGAATTCTTTGGTGGCCTCTGTTTGTGCAGCTGAAGGAGACACTCATGACCTCATTCCTGACAGTTTTGGGAGATGATAGCAGAGCATTCAAGGAATAACATCAAGTGACTTTCCTCAAGGCCATTTCCTGTTCATGATCTCTGCAAAGATCACATTCTTTAAGGATTGTGGGGGTCGGAAACAGCCTCTATTCTGTCAGGCAAAAGATGCCTGGGGCAGCTGTAATAAGCAGAGGAGTATATGTGTCTACATCCTCTGTGACTTGTTTTGTGGTGAACACACACCCCACACGCTTGGTTAAAAACAAACCAGGTCTGCTAGGCTGCATGACTCATGCTTAAACTGAAGTCTTCACCCTGAGTCAATAATTCACATTTTAAAGCCAAGTGCTGAGCTCAACAGCTACCCGGGTTATACCACCTAGAGTAATTCTGTATTAATTTGGATTATTAGAAACAAAGCTTTTTAGGTTCTTGAAGCAAGACATTCTTAAGTGGACTTTTAGGGCCTCTGTCCCTTTTTCTATTCAGGTCTTACATGAAAATGGGTGCAGTTGTAGGTGCTAAGAGAAGGCAGCCTGGTAAAATGAAGAGATAATGAGGTTTAGAGTCAGAAGTCCTGGTTTCACGTGTTGGTTCTGTCTTTTATTATCACAAAATGGTGGGTAATTTGCCCATATGAGCATTAGTCTATCACTTTTGAAATGGACATAATCGCACTATATTGAATACTGTTCATGAGATTTGAAGATAGTGTGTACAAAGTACCTTGGCACATAGTAGATGCTCAACAGCATGGGCATCAGTATTTACTTTGCTGCATGCCCTCTGTTTAGCTGAGTTATTGGTTTTTTTTTTCCCCTTTCCCCTTTATTTTACATTAAGTGCTTTATTTATTTATTTTAAGGAGAAAGACATCCAATCTGAGTGATGTATATTATACATACTCATGGGTGACTTATGCCACTTCTCCCATCACCTTTGTATTTTTCATCATCCTGCAGGAAGATGTTGGTAGAGCAAGCATGGTGGTGAGGGAGAAGCAGAAAGTAAAAAATCAGGAGACCTCACATCCATCTATTTATCTATCCATCCATCCATTATCTGCTTATCTGCCTATCTATCATCTATCTATCTATCTATCTATCTATCTATCTATCTATCTATCTATCATCTATCTATCTATCTATCTATCTATCTATCTATCTATCTATCATCTCTCTATTTATATCTACCCATCATCTATCATCTATCTAGCTCTATCTATCTGTCTATTTAACAGTTTTTCACCTATTTTTCTCTGGCTCTGCTCTAACTTGATAATGGCCCATGAAAAAGTCATTTAAACTCTTGGTGCCTCTGTTTATTGGTCTGAAAAAGAGGGGCTTGAACTAAAAGGTCTTTCAGAGACTTCAGGCTCTTGCTGGTCTGTTTTCAGGGGCTCTTCTCTCTGAAGTACTGACAAATTCTGGCGATAAGCAAGCCAGTACATGAAACACTACCACTTTGCTAAGTCTTGTAGAAGTTTTTCTGCACTGGCTGATACTTAGTACCAAATCTCCTAAGGCCAGCAAAATAGAGGCCTGCACACTAACATCTTTACTATAAATGTTCCTCTGGAGTACGAGGCAACAGGCCTTGTTTCCACTAATCAATCTACACATTTCCAGAAAAATAACTTTTTCTCCTTGCTGTTCATACACGTGGCTTGTGCATGCGAAGATTTTTTAACACAGTTGATTTTTAAGGGAGTAGATTACTCTGGAACATAATTTGTCTTAATTATGTCAGCTAGTTAAAATTGATATCATACTCTTGTTTTTCTCAAACAGGATTGAATGATAGGTTAAGAAGTACAATTCCAGTTCATAAAACATCAGAGAGACTAACTGGGTCTATTTATGTTCTACCCAAGGGTGTGGAATGTGAGACTTTTCTCAAAGTGAAAATCTGACCAACTGGATTTGGTTTACCTGGGCCAAATGTTAACATTGGAAAAATTTTTATACCTTTTTAGAATCCTAGTATGTTAGAGATGGGAGGGGCCTAAGGATTTGCAGGCAATTCTTTCTCCTCTCTCACTTATTTTAGCCCAAAAGTGAACTATACATAAAATATATTACTTTAAAGAATGTTTTCAGTGAAAGAAAGACACCTTTACAGAAAAACAAATTGCCCCAAGCAATGGAGTATCCCAAAAGGGAATTTTTATTCCAATAAAAAATAAGGAATTTAAATTCTACATATTCTTAGAAATTTACCAAATTAGTTGTATTAGGGTTTTTTATATCTCATTTGTTTGAGAGACAGTTTCTGTGAACGCTAAGAAGTCAGCATGAATTTTGCCAGCAGATGGCACTAAATGTTTTCTTTAGAAAAATAACAGTGTGAGGGAAAATCTCTTTTGCATCCTCTCTGCTAGTAAAAAGCATTTAAAGGGTGTGTTGTGGTTCATTCATCCAAATTCAGGAAACATGCCTTTCTTATTTGACTACTCTTTGGCAGTACAGTGTTGTAGTTCAGGGTGAGTTATTTCCTTGAAGTTTGTTGAAAGGAAACTATGGTAAAATTAAAGACTTGAAAGCTTTATTAGAGTTTTGCAGAACAATCAAAATCCAGTTTGTCAGCCTGCAAACCATCCCAGCAGCCCCATCTAGGCTTTCAAGTACACGAAAAGCTGAAACAAAAGAGGGAGAGATGGATGGTTTGATTTTCCCTTTTTATCACTTGCTGCTCAATCTAATTTTTTTTTTTTTTTCTTTTCCCAATCCTAAACCAGCTTTTGTGGTCTGGTTAAAATCTTGTCCTATTTAGGAAAGAGCATATCCCAATGTTAACTTGTTGATCCAGGCCCTGCTTTGGAGGGGCCCACTTAAAACTTCAGATGTGTGTGGTAAAGGGGATAGTATTTTTCTGCCTCTGCTCAGTTACTAGAAGAAAGTACTGCCATACTAAAGATCCTGAAAAATAGTCAGATTTATACCAAATTTTAATTCTTATAAGACTTTTAAAACATAAGTTATATCATTAATTTATCCATTTATTCATTTGACACATTTATTGAGTGTCCACCAATGCCAGGCATTGCACTTAGGAGCCAAGGATACAGTGATGAAGAGAAACACGTGGTTCCAGATCTTGAGGTGCTTGTTGTCTAGTGGAAGAACCAGATACTAATCAGGTCATCCTCGTGAATGTACAACAACAAACTGAAAAAGTATTCTGAAGGAAAGCAACAATATTCCATGATGTTGTTGAACCAAAGAAGTTGATTCCTAGGTTCAAGGGGAGATGAGAACAGTCAAGTTTTGCCAAAGAAGTGACCCTGCCTGGGGCTGAGATTTGAAGGATAAGAAGGAATTAAATAGGTGAAGGGGTGGGAAGAAGTAGGAAGAATGTTCAGACCAGAGAATAGCAAGTTCAAAGATCTTGGGAAGGGAGAGAGAATGGGGAGTTTAAGATATTAAGATGCAGGTGGGGAAGGAACTCAGTGTTCTCAGGCCAGATGTGAAAAGCCTAATCAGAAAGGGAGGAAGAGAATGCTAAGGGAGGCAAGGGGTAGCAGGTCTAAGAGTGAGTTGAGGACTGGGAAAACTGGAGGTCTCTAAATCTTCCCATACCACCCCTTTCCAGGTCTCTTCTAATCAATGTTCTTACATATACACAAAAAAAATCATGATGATATGAATTCAACTGATAGTGTAATTTGATAACTTCAAATCAAACTCTGCCTTTGGTTTCCAGCTACCTCAGCCCCATTCTTTTGACATAGTCATAGATATCCTTGGTTAAAGACCACAGCTTATGCTTTTCATCTGTCTTTCAATGTCAGTGTCCTGACCATATCCCTTTGACCTTTTTCTTTTCTATGCACACACCAGACTTTTAACCAGCATTTACATCTCTTTACCTGAAACTTTCTCTGGTCTCCAGAGCTGTTCTGCTTATGCACAGCAGATTAAAAGGACAGGAAAGTAGCACCCTTGGCAGCAGCACTCAACCAGCGACTGGTGGGAATTGATGTACAAACTCTCCAGCTGCCTTGTCCCTTGGGGTGAGATGATTCTGATGTATATCTTACTTTCTTTCCTAGAGTACACTCATGGGCTTAAGCTCCAGTTGTCCATGGTGGTAACTGGCTTGGTAATTAATCCGTTGTTTGGCTTCTTTCTCTTCCATTTCACTTTCCCACTCTCCTGCTGGTTTTCTTGTGATCACCTCCCAAATAAACTACTTTCACTTAAATCTTGTCTCAGAGTCTGTTTCCAGGCAAATCCAAACTAAGATAGGACTTTGTTGGAAAAATCCCAAGTAAGTCACAGATGGATAAAGATTTAGGTTGTGAAAATGGGGAGGGTACAAGAGGCACTAAAGAATAAGATATACTGCCATTATTAATTCACAGGAAGATCCGGCTGGATGCCCCTGCTGGACCCCACATCTTCTAGACCATGCATTATCAACGAGGTGATATCACCTCCCTCCAAGGGGGAAACATGCATACATCCTATTCTTTATGTATAAAGCATGGACATACATATAGTACATAAGCAGATATATGGTATATCTGTTGCCTTAAAATTTAGTAAAAGGGAAATGTAGGGAAAAATGTCTAAAAAGTCTCCTTAGGAAAGCAATATTGCTAAAAACATGAGAAACACAGCTCAAGACACTACTGCCATGAATGCTACGTTGCTGCCCCTAATGATACTGCCTTGAATTTTATTGAGCATCACTCATTTAAAGATCATAGTCTGATGGGAATATATGTTACATATGTCACATAGCTGTAAGGGTCGAGAGAGGGGACATCTACCTTCTTCACCTTCTGAGTCAAGCTTTCCACAAAATAGTCCTCTTCTCAAATCTGAAGGTGGTCTAAATGTAGTGCAGCCTCCAAATGATAACTGTTCACCTCTAAACTATTGTGGACCTTGAGGAGTTTGAGGGCTCCATCTTGGAAACTCGTGGTACTGCTTCCTTCCAAAATATAAAATTTACTCAGATGTACTTGTGGGGAGACATCAAGTACATCTTGGATTGTAAAACATCAAATATATCTTGAATTATAACCAGGGGTTTATAAACTGTTCATCTGAGTAGCTTTTAAAATGGGTGACAGTCTAGTTTGGTGTTCTTGACTGAAAAATGTAAAATAAGAGTTGTGCTTTTTGATGTCCCCTTGGATTTTGACTTTTAAGTGCAGGTATATACACATTTGGGGAAGAATTAGAACTTAGCATTACTAATTATCCAGCTAAATGTGCCCTCAAGGCAGGGGGAAAGATCACATTGCTAAGGAGATCTCAGCATTGCCACGGCCAGCAGTGAGGTCACAAGCAATTCTCATGCTTCTCTTACCTGTATGAGGGAGGCATTGAACTAAAGAATTTTAGGGTCTCTTCTATTTCTACCATTTTATATATCAAGGGAGATAGGAAGAGAGGGTGGAGGAAAAGAAGAAGAAAAGGGAGGAGGGACACAAAATTTATTGTGACCTTCTCGTTTCATGGCTCTTTCTAATAATACTAAAGGGAAGACTTCACTATTTTAATTGCATGATGAGGAAGCGGAAGTTCAGAGAGGTTAAGTCACTTGCCCAAGTTCACCCAGAAATGAAACAGCACTCAAACCAGGATCTGCCTGGCTCTGAAAGTCATGTACTTTCTACCATACCACACTGTTTCACATCATAGGGGAAATATAGAGTCAGCAACAGTATGACTCTATGCCTTAAGGTGTTTTATCTTCCCCTGACCGTGGGTACCCTCTCTTGGATTCCTGGGTGTCTCCCATGTTGCTCAGATCCTAAGTTATGACATCCTGGATGTCCATGCATGTCCTTGCCAGTGCCTTATATTCATGCTCTTTCCTTCTCTATTTTCAGCATTCCTTGATCCCACCAAAATGTAGTTTGGAATGCACTACCTAGGCTCTCATGACTGAGTGTGGATAGCTTGCTAGTCTGGTAAATATATATGTTAATTGGAGAAAGATAAAGCAGCAAAAGGTCTTTCTGCCTTGAAGCTGTGGAGTGAATTACATATTACTTTCAACTCAATCTCTCTAAAGCATATATCCATTTAAACTGTGAGCATAGGGCTAAATACCACTAATTCACAGTACAATAGTCCCCCTTTATCCATAATTTTGTTTTCCATGGTTTCAGTTACCTACAGTCAACTGCAGTCTAAAAACATTAAATGGAAAATTCTGGAACTAAACAGTTCTTAAGTCTGTCCAGTACATCTGTGCTGTAGACACCCTCCACCTGTCAGTCACTTAGTAGTTGTCTTTGTTATCAAACTGATTATTGAGGTATTGCAGTGCCTCTGTTCAAGGAGCCCTTATTTTACTTGATATTGGCCCCACAGTGTAAGAATAATGATGTGGTAATTTGGATATGCCAAAGAGAAGCCATAAAGGGCTTCATTTAAGTGAAAAGGTTTGTACATTTAAGAAAAACATTGTATATACAGAATAGGATTCAATACTATCTGCAGTCTTAGAAATCCACTGGGGGCCTTGAAACATATCTCTTGAGGATAGGGGCCATTACTGTAGATATTTGCTTCTAGTAGAGCAGCAAAAACCCTGAGCTATGAACTGAGAAATCGATCCTAGCTCCAGCTCTGGCAGGAAAGAGAGTGTGGTGCCCAGCAATAAGGAGAGGAGAAAGGCTCCTTACTTAGTTACAAATCACCCCCATGGGGGCCACATGGTCTACCCCAGCCTAGGGTTATTCATCAAGTTTATGTTTATGTTGCCTTAAGTGGAGATTAGAACACAGACTGAATTAAAATTTTGGAAACTGGATTAGAAATAGATGACCAGTTACGATTTCTGAAGTGCTGTGATTGCCTTTGCTCAACATTCGTAGAGTGTAATTATTAAAGTTGCCCTGTGGTAATTCAGAGGCTATGCGTTCTGGTGGGGAAAGCACTGTATTGGGAATGAGAGGACCTGGGTTTGGGCCTTGGTCTTCAGCAAATCAGATAATCTCTCCAAGCTTCCTCCCTCCCACCTTTCCTTCCCACCTTCTTTCTTTTTAAATCAACTTTATTGAGGTAAAATTTACATACAATAAAATGCACCCATTTTAAGTGTACAGTCCATAGGTTTTGGTAAATGTATACGTTCACCATAATCAATACATACAACTTTTCCATCAGCCCCAAAATTTAACTTTTGCCCCTTTGCAGTCATTCTTCCCCTGCTCCCCAGCGCTAGACAACAACTAACTGATCTGCTGTCATTCTAAATTAGTTTAGCGTATTTTAGAATGTTGCATAAATAGGATCATACAGTGTGTATTCTTTTGCATCTGGCTTATTTCACTCAGCATGTTTTTGAGATTCATTCGTGCTGTTGTATCAAGAGTTATTCCTTTATATTGCTATGTAATATTTCATTACATGAATATTCCTCAGTTTGTTTACTCACTTATTGATGGCCATTTGGTGTTTGTCTCTTATAAACAAAGCCATTATGAACATTTGTGTAACAGTCTTATTGTTGGCATATGTGTTCATTTCTCTTGGGCAGAAACCTGGGAGAGAAATTGTTGGGTCTTCTGGTAAATATATTTAAACATAAAAGATGACCAAAACTTTCCCATTTTATATGAGCATTCTGATTGCTTCATATTCTGGCCAACATTGGTTATTGTCAATAGTTTAAATTGTTGCCATTTCAACGCATGTGAAGTGATTTGTGAAGTGTACTGTGATTTTAATTTTAATATTCTCAGTGACTCATTGTATATTTTTATGTTATTGACCATTTATATATATTCTTTTTTGAAACATCTGTTCATATGTTTTAACCTTTTAAAAACTGGGTTGTTTTCTTATTATTTAGCTGTACATAGTCTTTGTTCGGATATATAGAATGCCAACAGTTTGTCCAGTTTGATGTGTTCCTCAAGTAGTTGAAGTTTTATATTGGATAAAATCCAATTTATCAATTTTGTTCTTTTAGAGTTAGTGATTTTTCTGTCTTGTCTAAGAGATGTTTGCCTATGCCAAAGTCATGATGATGTTCTCCATGATTTCTTCCAGTAGTTTTAAAGATTTAAACTTTTACATTTAGGTCTATTGTGCATTTCAAGTAAATTTTTTATATAATGAAAGGTAAGATTGAGGTTAATTTTTTTTTCCATGGGAATACTAGTTCCAGCTCCATTTTAAAAATGCTCTTTCCCCCATTGTGTTACATAATTGCCTTTATTGAAAACCAGTTTACCATATATGTGTGGGTATAATTTTTAACTATTTTGTTCATTTATGTTTGTCTTTCCTTACGCCAATACCACATTTTCTTAATTATAATAGCTTTATATTAAAATCAGGTAATATAAATCCTCTGTTCTTTTTTAAAGTTCATTCGGTAAATATATGACCTTTGAATTTCCATGTAAATTTTAAAATCAATTTGTCAATTTATTTAAAAAGTCCTACTGAAATTTGAATTGGAATTGTGTTGAGGTGATAGTTAAATTGGGGATCATTGATATCTTAACCGTACCAATCTATAAATAGAAATGTCTCTCAATTTATTTAGATTTTATTTAATTTCTCTCAGTACTTTTTTGTTTTCAGTGTACTGATCTCACATATATTTTGTTAAATTTATCCCCAAGTACATACTATTAATTTTTATATATCTTATGTTCTGTGACCTTGCTAAATTTACTTATTTGTTTTAGTTGTGTGTTTATAGATTCCATAGACCTATAACCTATAATCCTTGGAATCTATAAAATTTATACACATATAATAATGTCATCCATGAACAATTTTTCTTCATCCTTTCTAATATGTGTATCTTTCATTTACTTGTCTTGCTTTATTATACTGGCTACAATTTCTAATCTGACACTGAATAGAATTGGTAGAGGATTATTCCTGCCTCATTCCTGATCTTGGTGAAAAATTAATTAGCATGTCACCATTATGTATGATCATGTTAGGTTTAGCTTTTTCATAGATGCCCTTTATCAGACTGAGAAAAACATTGGTAGTTTCCTAGGTTACTGGCAGTTTTGATCAAGAAAGGATGTGAATTTTGTCAGATGTTTGGGTTTTTTTTTTTCCTGTATCTATTGGAACAATTATATGTTTCCTTTTAGTTTGTTAACATGGCAAGTTACATTTAGTAAATTTTGAATGTTAAAATGCCCTTGCATTCTCAAGATAACCCCCTCTTGGTCATGATGTATTTTTTTGCCATATTGTTAGATTTGATTTGCTATTTCTTAAAAAAATTATTCTATGTTATGAAGGGCATTGGTCTGTAGTTTTCATTTCCTGTATTTTCTTTTTCTGATTTTGGTTACACAATAATGCTGGCCCCATAAAATGAGTTGGGAAATATTTCCTCTTTCTCTATTTTCTGAAATGTTTTACTGTGGAAGAATTTTAAAATATATATATATTCAATTTCTTTGTTCGATTAGGGCAATGATGGTTATTTAATTATTTTTGAGTGTTTTAATAGTTTGTGATTTTCAAGAAATTTGTCTGTTTTGCCTCTGCTATCAAGTTTGACATAAAATCATTCATAATATTTCCTTATCCTATTGTCTGTAGGATCTTCAGCAATATCTGCCCTTATATTCTTTATATTGGTAATTTACATCTTCTCTCTCTAGCTCGAGGTTACCAATTATATTTTGAAAGGCTTCTTTTGGAAGTTCTTTTGAAAGAACTTTTGAGTTTTATTTATTATTTTTTTTAATTGCTTATCTTTTTTTTTGTTATTTATGCTTTTATTTTTACTTTTCCTTCCTCCTACTTCTTTTAGGTATAATTTGCTTTTCTAAGTTATTAAAGTTGAAGTCTAGATGGTTAATTTAAGATTTTTTTCTAATATAAACATTCAGACATATATTTCCCTTTAAGTACTATTTTAGCTGTACCCCATAAGTTTTGATATTCGTGTTTTCATTATAATTTGGTTAAAATATTTTCTAATTTCTCTTTTAGGTTCTGGGTAATTTTGTAATTTGTTCTTTACCAAATATTTGGGTGTTTTCCAGATGTCTTCTGTTATTGATATCTAATTTAATCCTGTCATATTCAGAGGACATTCTTAGTATGATTTTAATCCTTTTACATATATTGAGATATACATTTTGGTCCAGCATATTGTGTGACTTGGCGAAAGTTCAGCATGCAGTAAAAAAGGATGTGCATTCTCTAGTTGTTAGGTCTAGTGTTCTATAACAGTTAAGTCAAAATGGTTAATCATGTTTTCTAAGACACTGATTTTGGGGGATGTGTGCATACTAGTTTTATTCATTAATGAGAAAGAATAGGTTTCTTTGCAATATATTTCCAAAACCATATATTATCTTTGAATTCTCATATTTATTTGCTCTGATTTCCAATATGGTATGTGTTGAGCCTTAAGTATAGATTTATCTATTTCTCCTTTCAATCTGTCAGGGTTTGCTTCATATATTTTGAATCACCGAGATTAGTTGAATATAAATTTAGAATTGTTATGTCTTCTGAATATATTGTCCCTTTAATCATTTTGAAATATTTCTTTTTATATCTGGTAATATTACTTGTCCTAAAATCTATTTTTCTGATATTAATACAGCCACTTTATTATTTAAAATTAGTGTTTTCATGACATATTCTTTTCCTGCTTTTAACCTATCTGCTTCTTTAAAGAATTTTCCATAAACTTAAAATAGGTGAGTCTTGCTTTGTTATTCATTGTGACAATCTCTCTCTCTCAGTTGAAGTGCTTAGACTATATATGTTTAATGTAATTATTAATATGTTTTGGTTTACCATCTTGATATTTGTTTCCTAAATGTCCTATGTGTTATTTTCTCCATTTCCTCTTTTCCTGACTTCTCTTGGATACATGACTTTCTAGTTTCCATTTCATTTTGTCTATAGGTTTATTAGCTATATCTTTTTGCTTTTCCTTTTGAGAAGTTGCTCTAGGACTTATGGCATACATCTTAAAATCATCACAGTCTACATTCAAATATTATTGTCACTTCACTTATAAAACATAAATTTTAATCACATTTACTCACATATTTACCATTTGTGACATTCTTTATATCCTTGTATAGAGTTGAGTTTCCATCTATTAGTATTTTGCTTCTGCCTGAAGCATTTTCTTTAACATTTCCAGTAGTGCTGAATGTTGCTGATAAATTCTCTCAGCCTTTGTGTTATTGATAGAAGTTTTATTTTACCTTATATTTGAAAGGTATTTCTTCTGGTTGTAAAATTCTATGTTGACGGTTTTTTCTTTATTTCAGTACTTTAAAGAATTTCTTTCAATGTCTTCTGGCTCACATTGTTGCTGACAAAAAGTCAGTAATAATTCTTATATTTGTTCTCTGTATATAACGTGTCACATATTTCCTTTGGGTTTCTTTGAAGGCTTATTTTTCTCACTGGATTTTGAGCAATTCAGTTATTATATACTTTGGTATGATTTTCATTTGTTAATCCTACTTGAGATTCATTGAGATTCTTGAATCTGTTAGTTTACAGTTTCTATCTAAAAAAATTAGAAATGTTTTATCCATTATAACTTTAAATATTATTTCCACTTCCTCTTTTTATTTTCTGGGGCTCCCACTATACATATGTTAGATTGTTTAATATTATCCCATAAGCCACTAGGCTCTATTAATTTTCTTTTTCAATCTTTTCTCTCAGTGCTTTAGTTTGGATAATTTCTGTACATATGTTTTCAAAGTAACTGACCATTGTTCAATTTGCTCTTAATCCCATCAAGTGGGTTTAAAATGTTTTTAGATATAAAGATAGAACTTTTCCATACCAGTTGTAAATCAACTCTATCCTACACAAACACAGATATGACTTCCTATGTCAGGGTTTCTATGCAGAACTCTTTTAATAGATGGCAACTGAATTACAAGTTAGTGTTCAACCAATCTTAAGTATACATAAGAGATCTTGATAGTCCTACACCTGGCCCTGGTCTTACGTTAGGGATAAATTGAAGTAATAATAGCTCACCACAGGAATTTGAATTCTCTAGATGTGTATTCTATTTTGGCTTTTCATCAGTTTGGTTCCTCCTTCATACATATACCTTTTACACATATAGAAATATTCCATATTTGAAAAATTACATTATATTTATACATTTGCATTATGTTTAGATGATATTGAGCATTCGGTGATCTGGTTCTTAGGTTTCTTTTGCAATATGTTTCCAAAATCGTTTATTAACTTTGAATTTTCATATTTATTTATTCTGATTTCCAATATGGTATGTGTAAAAATACTCTGGAAAAAACCTATGCTACTCTCTATATAATAAAGCTTTGATGAATAATATACCATATTCTAATTTTGAAAGTAAAATATAACATTATTATTGAAAATATTCTGAATTTATTTTATTCATGGGCATAACTGCTTTGTCTTTAAAAGCATCTGTTCAAAAACATTTTTGTTTTACATTTACTTTTAACTAACGTATTCATAAAGTAGAACAAAATGTTCCGTCATGAAAAAAGTTCATCATATAAATGTATAATATCAAAGTACACATTTACTACTGTAATTTTTGTGAGGTTACTAAAATAAAAATGTAGACTTTGAAAATTACATATTTTTCAAAATTACATATTTCTGTAAATTTATTGTAGTTGAAATAATTCTTGAATAGAAAATATTTTGTTCACTTAAATACAATAAATAATTATATAAAATATGATAGGAAAGGCTTTCATTGATATTATAAAATAAGAATATAATGGATAAAACTAAAGAAATACTCATAAAGAGTAAATTATAAGTTCTTAGCAGATGATACCAATAAAACCACAAAAATGTTTGGAAAAAGTAGAATTCGAAATGACTCACAAATATGTGTAAAGATGTGCTACTCTTGGACATAATTATTTAAACACTATCTTATGTTGCATAAATATGTACTGCTTAACATTATTATAATTTTAATTTCATGTTTTTACAATTTTAATTTAAACACTTGTCAACATTGGATTATATTTTATTATTTAGAGATGAATATATCTCTAACTTAAAACTTTCATTAATTATTTAAGTCTATATTACACAGCAGAGGAGAAAAAATAATTATTAGGTATCTTAAATGTTTTCATAAGATGTAACTATTTCTATTAAAGTTGGAGAAAAAAACAGGAATTATAACATGTTAACATAATTTAGAATTATCTGACTTAATTTATTAAATAATTTTATTAAATATCCTTTCTGTTTTCTAAACTTGGTTGTTGGGGGACTTCAGTGAAAGAGAAACTATGTATATTATCCTGTTAAATAAAATAAAAATGTTTAAAATCATATTATTTTTATAAATGAACTTGAGATATTTGGTACTTAGGTTTTAGTGACAAACGTATATTAAATCATCAATTATTTTAGAGAAGAAAGTGTTTTTTAACTTCCCTACATATTATTTCTTAACGTAGAAAAAACTGAAATCTATCATGACAAATATTAATATTTATATATTTAAAATATATAAATAACACGATATTGAAGAATATCTTTTTATATTGTTACCAAAAATCTTGCTCGTGGGAGTAAGGGTGTTGATTTTATACCCAGATATAGATTAAATCTGATACCTAAACTACGATTAAAGGCTAAATGGCACAGAATTCCTAAAATGTGGAGTTTTTGACTTTATAAACTACCAAACATACAAACGGCTATCAATTGCCTTTTATATATAAAATCTATAAAAATAGATCTCATTAAAAAAATAAGTCTTCTCTATAACTAGGATAAAACATTGAATTAAGACATAAGTAAGGCATTAAACATTTGATCCATAAAATTTATACTTAGTCTCACTCAATTTTGACAGTGACATGGCAGAGGCAGGCACGAAGCACAAGAAGTCGGGAACTGTGTCATCATTTAAATGAGTATTCCTAAAAGGTTAAAGAGTAAAGATAAGAAAGCCCAGGAGGTGACAGAGATGCCCTTTGCACACTGTGTTTCTTTTCTCCCCTGAGCGTATGAAGCTAAAGATTGCTGGGTCACCATATTGAGAAAGGGGTGAAGTAGTTACGTCAATTAACATCCAGACCAGGACACCTAAAGACTTTTAGTAGGAATGAAATCCTGCATTTCACAGACAGTGCAGAGGGACCACCAGCTAACACTTGACTCAGGATTACTATGCTGTCATCAGCCTGTTTGCCTACAAAATCAAGTTGGCCTGGAGGCGTGGGGTGGGGGGTAGGGGGGTGGGGGTGGGGACAGGAATGGGAGACATCACCTCAGTGTTCTCATCCATTACAGTGTTACCATCCCCTCCTTTCTCAATGACGCCTTGCACCTGGTGGTCCTGAAGATAGCCTAGGATCCCGGCCTTTTCAGCCAGAGTCTGTGTGTAGAAAGTTCCAGAGGCCTCACCATGGACTCAGTCTAAGAGCCAAGCGGGGCCTGTGGAGACGAGCAGCCTGGTGACCCTGGGTGTGAAGAAGCAGGTTGCTGGGAAGAATGCTCCTTGCTCGACCAAGTCTTCCGGATTGTTACATGGAGTCTACCATTGATTTTCCATACAGAGCAATAAATCATGGGGATTGGGCGCCCACCTACCACCTGTCCCTCCACAAAAAGTGATTGACTCGTCCACAAGAGTGGACGTGGCGGAACCCTCTGAGACTGAAGCTAGCGTGTCCTCCCTCCCTGACCGTGCACACGCACGTGCCTTTCCACCTCACGCAGGACATCGCGAGAACGCTTTGAGCACCTAGGCTGCACAGTTGCCCGGACCAAACTTGAGTCTGCGCAACAGGCTCTTGGCACAGGAGGGCCAGCTGATTGCTGCGCAGCTGCAGGAGCATCGCCTCTGGGCCTCGGTCTCCCAAGTTTTGCCTCAACCTGCGGCCCATGGGGGTGGAGGAATACAGGGGGAGTAGGGTGGTGTCAGACGCAAGGTCCTGCTGCTGGGCCCGAGGTCTTCATCCCTGAGGATGGCCAGCATTTTGAGAACTGCCTGGTGACTATGGGGTGAAGGATGTGCAGCATCAAGGCAGGGGCCGGCCTGGGTGTTTCGCAGTTCCGACTCGAACCGTTGGTCTTTGTCCTTCTTTTTGGGAAAGAGGCTCCTGGCATCTCTGTCCTGTCCCTGGGCTGGGGGCTGAGTGAGGGACTCAGGCACAGGTGGCCCTCTGCTGTGAAAATAGTCTTATATATCAAGAAACAATATGTCAAGCATCATAAACTAATTCATTTTCTCACCGAAAAAATATGTAAATAAATAATTTTTTAGTTGTTAGTTTTCATTTCTAGAAATCTCATTTGGCTCCTTTTTGTATTTTCTATTTCTCTCATTATATTCATGTCTTTCTTTAAATCCTTGAGCTTATTTATAATAACTGTGTTAACATTTTTCAGGTAATTTCATCATCTTTGTCATCTCTATGTCTGTTTTGATTTACTGATTTCCCCCTAGATTATTTGTCATATTTTCCTGCCACTTTGTATGTCTAGTGATTATTGATGGAATGATGGAGGATGTGAATATTATGCTGATGAGTGGCTGGATTTATTTTTCTTCCTTTAATGAGTTTGAATTTTGTTTTGGCAGGTATTTATTTTGTGGATCAGCTTGGTCCTTTATAGGCTGTTTTTAACTTTTATTAAAGTAGGCAAAGAGTAGTGTAGGGTTAACTCAGAAGACTGATAGCTGGTCGGCCAGTAGCCAAGAAAGACTACACAAATTGCTTTCAGCGGTGCCTACTCTCAAGGATGTTTTCTGCTGCTCCCATAGACATTATCTGCTCCTGGAACCAAGCAGCACATCTTGCCCCCATCAGTCTGAGAAGGTGGCTGCTCCCCCAATGATATGACCCTCTCCTTCTGCTTGTGTGCATAAAAATCTCTGCTTGCTCTTGGTCAGCAGCTTTATTCCTGAAGTTTCAACTGTCTGCTGCTGAAGCTTCTGTACCTTGTGAGTAATAAACAGCATTCCTTACCCCTCTGGTCCTCCTAGTGTTTCTTCCGGAATATCCAAACCCGGGTGCAAGTTCCAGGTCTGGGTCTCCTGCATTACAAGTAGCTTTTATTTTAGGGTTAATTTAGCCTGACTTCTAGGGTACGTCTCTTCTGGGGCCTATACTAATGCCCTACTGTTAGTGTGTTTTCTTCACTTGAGCTGGTTGGAACGCAAATGTTCCTGTGGCTATAAAGAGCTCTAGGAATTATTCATCTTATAAGCTTCGGTAGTTATTCTGTGACTGACTTGTGGAAATTACTCTATATACGTACAACTTAATATTCAACAAAAATTCAAGAGTAGCCCTATTCAAATTTCCGAGGCATGTTCTCTGTGTAGCTCCCTCTTCTCCAGTACTGTCCCATATTATAACCACCTTAGCCTCCCAAAAATCAGATGTCTGTATTCTCAATTTAGTAAGACTTCCATGCACTGTTTAGGTTCCATGCACTGTTTAGGTTCCCTCGTTATGTGTGAACTCGTTATGCAGAAACTACCTGCAAGAAAACTGGAAAATTTGTTGTGCTCACATTACTTGCTTTTGTTCTTGCAACGATTACAGCTTTGCACTGCCCATTTTCCAATAACCGAAAACAGTTGATTCATACATTTTGTCTAGGTTTATATTTGTTTACAGTTGAAGAACAAGCCTGTTACTAGATAATTCAATTTGGATGGAAGTGGAAGTCCTCTGAGTCTATTTCTTATTCAATAAATTATAGGTTCTAACAATATTTCCCGGCCTATTTCACTAGATGGTTATAAAGATAAAATGAGATAATGTACATGAAAGTGCTCTGTAAGCTATAAAGTATTTTACTAACCTGAGGTATAATAATAACAATAATAATCATGATTAAATAAATCAGTAAGCCTTTCTGCAAGGCATAACTCTTAGTGATTAAAGAATATTACAAAGAAATACCTCCACCTTAGAGAGGTATGATACATACATACAAGACTCAGGACTCTCAGTCTTGGGATAGAAGAAAACAGCTCATTACAACATGTAGAGCTGAATTGTATTCAATGTGTTTGTGATTCATCTCCATTCCTTCTGGAAGATGAAGATTTTGTGGGGAATTAATAGCAATAAAATCTTACCATCCACATCCTATATAGCACAGGGAATTCATTAGTTAATCTTATATTGCAATAGAGCAGACTGTGTGACAGTCCTGAATAAAAGGAGTTAGAATATCTTGGAGTCCCGAAAGCAGAAACATGACCCCTGGCTAGTGGTCCTGAAAATTATTATCATTAAGAGTATCCAGGGAGAGAATTAACCCCACAGAGATGCTGGGCGAAGAGATATTCAGTGGAGAGGGAAAAATGAGGAGGGGCAAAGTCAACAACCTAATCATAGGGAAGGTCTGTGATCTGGAGGTGGGAGAGACAGAAAAGATGGAGTAGAATAAAAGATGACAGCAGATGCAGGAAAGCATTGAATCACAGAAGATGAGGAAAAGGGATTCCATCAGAATCAAATACAGCTAAGTGAAAGAACAAAACGTATTCAAAACAGGTCTTAGATTTAGCTTTTCAAAGTCATTAGCAAAATTTTGGAATATAGTGTCTGACCTCAACTTTCTGAGATCACCAAGGTGCCTTGTAAGCTTTTTCTGCTTTTAGAAGTTGATCTCAAAGATCAAATCAATTTATATACATGCAAATAATAAAAAATAAACATTTATTATGTAAAGAACAACTTATATAGACAAACATAGGAGAAACGAGGTTAAATATTAAGGCACATCTAAGATTGTAACAATTGATAACAAGTTTAAGTGCCTTCACTGTCCAGAAACCAATGGCTCCCCTTTGTGTACCAGCCACAGCCTCCTTCCATCTGGAAACCTTTGCTCTTTGTCCCCCAGAACTCTACATGTGCCCAAACTAGTCAAACACCCTGAGTCCGCTTATTCTTCCCACTTGTCTACCTTTGGCTATTCCTCTCCACTTAGACTTTCTTTGATGCATTCATTCAACAAGTATTTACATGCCTTCTGTTTACCAGATAAGGAGGTTACTATGGAAACTAAGATGGCCATGGTCCCTGTCCATGTGAAACTTGGTATCTCGTGTGAGAGGAAGACATTAAATATTAGAACATATAATCATGTAACTACCTATAAGCTGTGTGTAGAGGAAATTGATATAAAAATATGAAGGTTAAATGAAAAGGACAGGACCCAAATTGCCAAGATCTGAAAGATATATAGGAGATAACTTGGTAGAAAGTAAAGGAAGTGTCAGAGGTAGAGAGAACAGTGTTAAGGCTGTGAAGAGAGCCCGAGGCATAGAAAATATGAAGTTAGCACAGGACAAAGAGATAGTGAGGAAGGCAGAAGTCAGATTGTACCATGAGCTGGACCAGAATAAGGCTTTGATATTTTTCTTACAGGTAAATGAAAACAACTGAAGGATGCCAATAGAGGAATTACACAGTCATATTTATATTCCAAAAGATCATTCTGAGAATATGAATAAAAATTATTTACATGAATAAAAATTACGAATAATTTTTATGAATAAAATTATTGTTATATAGCAACAATGGTAAATGAAAATGAATATCATTATACACCATGACCAACTGGAGTTTATTCTGAGGATTCAAGCCTGGGTCAATATTTGAAAATCAGTTGATGTAATCCATCATATTAATAGGTTAAAGGAGAAAAATCTCATGATCACATCAATCAGTGCAGGATAAGCACTTGACAAAATTCGACACTCATTTATGATTAAAACTATCAGCAAAATCAGAATAGAGGGAAACTTCTTTAAATGTTCATGAAAAAAACCCTACAGCTAACGTAGGACTTAGCGGTGAAAAACTGAATGCTTTCTCCCTAAGGTTGAGAACAAGCGAGGATATGTACTTTCACAACTGCTATTTAACATAGAACTGAAAGTTCTTTCCAGTGGAGTAAGAAAGAGAAGGAACTAAAAGGAATATAGGTTAGAAAGGAGGAAATATAAAACTGTCCCTATTTGCAGATTACATGAACACACACAGAATAGAATTTCCAAGGAATGTACAAAATAACACCTACAACTATTGAGTTCAGTAGGGATACAAAAATCAATGTACAAAAATCAGTTTTATTTGTATATACTAACAATCAACATGTGGAAACTGAAATTAAAAATATACTACTTACGATCACTAAAAATGAAATACATAGGTGTAAATCTAACAACATATATACAGGATTTATATGCTAAAGACTCCCAGATAGTGATGAAATAAATCAAAGATCTAATTAAATAGAGAGGTATTTTATGTTCATGACTTGGAAGACTCAGCATCATAAAGGTGTCAAGTCTCCCTAAATTAATACACAGATTTAATACAATTCTTACCAAAATCCCAAGTAAGATATTGGGATCTGTTGATAGAGACAAGATTCTAAAATATTCATGGAAAGGCAAAGGAATTAGAATAGCTAAAACAATTCTAAAGAGAAAAAGTAAACCGCTCTACCTAATTTCAGGACTTACTAGATAGCTATAATGATCAAAAATAGTCATATTAGTAGAGGATCAGTGGAATAGATTAGAGAACCCAGAAATATGCTCTGTACAAGTACACCAACTAACATTTGACAAAGCTGCAAAAATAGTTCAGTGGAGGAAGGACAAGTGTTTTTTTGGTGTGTTTTTTCCCCCCTATTGGAGCATTAGGATATCCACAGGCTAAGGAATGAACCTTGACCTAAACTTCACACCTTATGTAATAATTAACTTAAAATGCATAATAAATATAAAGGTAAGTCATAACACTATAAAACTTTTAGAAGATAATACAGGAGAAAATCTTTGATATCTAGGGCTTAGTGAAAAGTTCTTAGACATGATATTAAAAGAGTGATCCACAAAAGAAAAAAATTGATGAATTTGATTTCATCAAAATTAAAAACTTTTGCTCTGCAAAAAGCTCTGTTAGGAGGATGAAAAGATAAGCTATAGATTGGGAGAAAACATTCACAAACCACATATCTGAAAGAGAATGGCATTTACACTATATAAGGAATTGTCAAGGTGCAACTTCAAAAACAACAACAATAACGAACAATTCAATTAGAAAATGAGCAAGAAAGGGGAAGAGACATCGCGCTAAAGCTATATGGATGGCGAATAAGCACATTAAAAATGTTCGACACCTATAGCCATTAGGTAAATGGAAATGCAGGCCAAGATGAGATGTCACTGTATTCATTAAAACAACTAAAATAAAAAATTAGTGACAGTACCAAATGCTGGTGAGAATATGGAGAACATGGATCTCTCACATGTTGCTGGTAGGAGTGTAAAATGTTACAGCCACTCTGGAAAATGTTTTGGTAGTTCCTTTTAAAACCAAATCTACATATACCATATGACTCAGCAGTTGCACTCCTGGGCTTTTTAGAGAAACAAAGACTTATGTCCACATTAACATCTGTACACAATTGTTCATTGCAGTTTTATTTGTCATATTCAGAAACTGGAAACGATCAAAATGAATTATATGAATTCTTTCACTCATAGCATGGATACTACTCAGCAATAAAAAGGAATAAACCATTGATAGGCACCAATTTACATGGATCTCAAAGGCATTATGTTGTGTGAAAAGAGCCAGTCTCAAAAAGTCACATACTCTAGGTAATTTTTATGTATGTAGTATTATTTTTTTTTAATTATAGAGCTGGAAAACAGATTAGAGGTTGCACGGGTTAGAGATGGTAGGAACAGGCAGTGGAGAGTGACTGACTAAAAAGGGGTAGCATGAAGGAGATCTCTGTGGTGATGAAATAGTTTTGTCCCTCGATTGTTATACTGGTGGTAACATCAACCTATACGTGTGGTAAAATGTGCGGTTGGATATCTAGCTGTACATACACATCGTACCGATGTAAAATTCCTGGTTTTGATATTGTACCATTATTATATAAAATATAACCATTGAAGAAATTGGGTACAGAATATATGGGTCTTCTCTGTACTATCTTTGTAACTTCATGTTAATCTATAATTATTTAAAAACAAAAAGTTTTTTTAAAAAAGAGGCCGCTTTGGATGTGGTATGGAAAAGAGACTGAAAAGAAGAAATAGTAGAATGGTGTGGGTGCAGAAGTGATGAGAGATCAATTAGGAAGTTTTCTGCAGTCATTCATGAATTTGCAGTCATTTATTCTAATGAGGCTAGTAATGGTAGAAATGAAAAAAAGGGAATTGATATGAAAGATTTTTAGGTAATAAGATGGGAAATATTTCCTTGATGTTGAATATGACGTGAAGGAGAGGAAATTGTCAGCAGAACTTCCAGGTTTCTGGATGGCACAACTGCAAGGATGGTGATGCCGCTCAATGACCTAGGCAACAGGGGAAAAAACAAGACAGGTGTGCAGGGATTTGAGTGTGGAAAGTGAATTAGTTTTAGACATGTTGAATTTTGGTTGCTTTTGAGATAGCCAAGTCGAGCTGTTGAGTTGACAGTCAGGAACTCAGAGTTATGTGGAAGCCTAGAACATGCAAATGATATTTAAAGCCATTGGATGAGATTGCTTAGGGAAAGAGTAACAAGTGGAAGAATTGAGATCCTAGGACCTAGTCTTAAGAAATTCTAGCATTTAATAGGCTGGGTAGAGAAGGACAAGTAGTAGATAAAGGACATTGAGGGGTAGTTGCCAGAGAAATAAGAGAAAAGATGAAAAAGGTTAATATCAGATAAGTTGAAAACAGAAAGTATTTCAAGGAGAGAGTGACTCACAGTACTCAAAAGAGAGAAATACCTCTCATTTAGCAGTGCCAAGTTTTTGAGTGCAATGGTAATTGTGGCAATTGGTTTTAGTCTGTGTTCTTCAAATAAATATTCTTTAATTATCGGTTATTAAAATTAGAAGAGACATTTAGAATGACCTAGCTCAGCTACTTCCTTTTACCAGTTGGAAAACTGAGGTCTGGGAGGATAAGAGAAGTTACTCCTGCCAATGGTGTGTTGGATTTAGACCGAAATCACTGGGATCCCTTTCATCTTCAGCAGGTCAGTAAGCTTGTTTGAACCTAGATTTCTTCATGTACAACATGGATCATAAGAATTGTTTTATAGAGGGGGTTCTTTGGGACAATTTGCTTTTTTGTTGATGCTACTTTGAAAAAAAAAAGATTTTATTTCTCTGGTCAGCAGCTTCTCTGTCTGAAGCATACAGGTCTTACAGGTAAAACAGGTCAAACAACTTGATTACAGTACAGCAGTTTGAGTTGTGGCACCAATGCTATATTTAAAATATAAGTATGTGACTGGTCTTTAGGTGTTTGTTTAAATAGTAATCATTAATTAGTGGCTTACTTGTATTTGGGCAGAGAAGCCCTGATCCCTAGCCGATTTAGCTAAGACTTAGGCCTGTATACAATGGGCTGCATGAGAGATAAGGCTCTGTGCCCCACAGGCAGAGCTAGTGCCTGTTTTGTGCTACTACTGTTGCATCTGCTGAGACCAATGGGGATTGTTCTATTCTTCTACTGTTTAAAGAACTTTTTGTTTTCTTGAGGAGCCATGGGATCAGAAGGATCAATTCTGGTATTCCGCTTATTTCATTTTTGTGCTCTGAACCAACCCTGCCTGAAATTTTAAATCTTTGTAGTTTTCTTTGTATAGAAATTGTCTCCCTCTCATTTTAAATATTTATCTATTTGTGGTTTTTGCTTGTTTATTAACTTACTTTAGGGATGTTTTAAACATTTTATTATGAAATAATTTAGTTTAATAATCAAGTTATAAAAATAGTCCTAAAGTTTTCATATATACTTCTTCTAGCTTTCACAAATGTAACCATAATGCAATGTTCAAATCAAAGAAAGTGAAAACAATACACACAATACCTTTAATTAGTTGGCAGACCTTATTCAACCTTTGCCAGTTGTCACACTAATGTTCTTCCTGTGTCCTAGGCTCCAAGCCAGCATCCCACAATTGCATTTAGTTGTCATGTTTCCAATCTAGGTCAGTTCCTCGGTGTCTTTTTGTCTTTTATGCCCTTGTCACTTTTGAGACTTCTAATTTGTTTTTTCTGATGTTTCCTCATGGTTAAATTCAGTTTTGCATGCTTCTCCCTTCTAAGCCGGGTCTGGGAATTTTGGGGAGCTGGAATTTGTATACTACTGATTCATCATGTGCCTGTGTTCTTAGTGACAGGTACGTTCATTTAGAGGAAAAAGAGTCTGCTTTTGACTCCATCTCTAGAGTTATAAAATTAGTCCTTAATGCAACTGATATAAAACTATGGTCCACCTCTGGGTTTTCATGAAATATTTTTTAAAGCACATGAACTTTAAGTGTTACATTTTTTAATGTGCTATTTAAAACAGCTAAGTATCTGGGGGTATCCATTCTAAATCCCCATCATTAGGAATCATTAATTCACAAGGAACACAGCTAAGTCATCAAAAACTAATGCTTACACCAATTACTGAATCAACCAAAATTCTTAAAGACTGGAGTCACCTATAAATAACTTCATGGCATAATAGCTCCTTAGGCCAAATGAACCAGTAACCAATCATGGGCATGGTAAGACTGACTCTTCAAGAGATTTATAGCCTGGTTACCATTACTAATATCTCCAGAATGAATAGAAAACAATAATCTGGAAGTTCTTTCAAGCTTTTGATTCAAATGCCATGTGAAAACTATAACTGGGCCAGGAATCAGAAGCCCAGTTCCAGTTTCCCAATCTATTACTGTGTCTCCTTAGTCAAGGAACTTTATCTCACTCATTCATTCATTCATTTTTGAAAACTATGGTGTGTCTTCTCTGTGTTCAACTCTATGTCAGGCACTAGATATCTTATGTTGGAGTCAAACTATTTAAATGATTGATTGACCAAAAAGGGTAAGGAATAGTGTTGTAGGTGGAGGGAACAGTCTGAACAAGAGCCTTTGGCAGAAGACAGCGAGAATTCTGAAAAAAAGTCCACTGTAGCTGAATAGCAGGAAAAGGGGCAAGCAGGATTGAAGCTGACATCGTAGGAATAGGAAAAGAAGAGATGTTGGAGAACACTGCAGGTATTTTAAGGAGTTTTGTGTCATCCTAACAGGACAAAGCAACTGATAGGTCTGAAGCACCTATGATATAATCAGCTTTGGGTTTTGAAAGATCACTCCAACTATAATGAAAAGAATAGTTTGGAAGTAGGCATATTAGCTACATGGTAGTTCAGACAAGAAATGATAACAGTTTGAACTAGAGTGATAATGTAGAGACATAGGAAATAGTGAAGAGAGGCAATAGTGTTTCTGTGGAATCTGATTCAGGCTGCCAGTTTTCAACCACTTAGCTTTATAATCTTGAAAAGTTACTTTACCTCTCTGTGCCTCAGTTTCCTGATCTGTAAAATGAATTGTAGTAATGGTTCCTACATCAAAGATGATTGAGAGGATTGAATTAAGTTACTAGAAATAAAATAATTAGAAAAATACCTGATACACATAATAAACATACTACACATATGTGTATGCATACCTATGTATATACATACACAGGTTTATAAACTTACATATATATATTCATGTATACTATATAAACTTACATTAAGACTATTAATAAGATGTTTAAGTGAAAAAACTGACAGGACTAGGAGAGTAAATAGGATAAGAGAGAGTTAGATGTGTATCTGTTAGAATTCCTAATTGCAAATAATAAATATTTACTCTGCCTTAGTTAAGTTGAAAGAAATTGACAAGAGTATTGGCAGGCATAAGTTCTGCTTCCAGCCAAAATGGAGTATAAGGACCAGATTTTCCCTCCTGCTTGAAACAATTAAGAGCTTAGACAAAATATATGAAGCGGTAGATTTCAAGAATTAAGAAATGAAGGACAGTTATTCTTAAGAGATGATAAAAGGAAAGCATGAGACAAGGCTTACAAATGGCCCAGCTTGCTACATTAAGTGAGTCTCCAGGCTGTTCAATTAATGCAAAACAAAACAAAACAAAACAAAACAAAAAACAAAAACAGAAACAGAGAAAGAGGAACTATTAACAAAGAACAGATAGAAAACAAATAGCAAGATGATAGCTTTAAACCTAATCTTAGCAGTTATCACATGAACTGTCTAAATACATCAATTTAAAAACAGAAATTGTCCAATTATATGATGCCTACAAGAAACCTCCATTAAATGTAATGATAAAAATAGATTAAAAATAAAAGTATGGGAAGAGAGATATACCATGCTAATACTAATTCACTCATTAAAAGAAAGCTGTAGTGACAATGTTAGATAAAACAGATTTTGAAATAAAGACTATTACAAGGGATAAAAAGTCATTTTATAATGAAAAGGATGTCAATTTATTAAGAGAGCATAATAGTTCTAAACTTTTATGCTCATAATAACAGAATTTCAAAATACATAGCAAAGAGAAATAGACAAATCTGTATCTTTAGTTGCAGATTTCAATATCTATCTCTCAATATTAGATGGAACAGGAAGACAGGTACTCAGTAAGGATGTAGAAAGGCAGAAAACCACTATCAACCCACTTGATAATTAACATCAATAGAACACACTATACAACAATAGTATAATAGACATTCTTTTTAAATGCACATGGAATAAATACCAAGGTAGACAATATTTTGAGCTATAAAACAAGTGCTAATAAATTTTAAAGGATTCAAGTCATGCAAAGTATGTTATTTGACCTCGACATAGTTAAATTAGGAATCAACAGGAAAACGATCTGAAAAGTGTCCAAATATTTGGAAATAAAATAGTACTTCTAAGTGACTCATGAGCCAAATTAAAAAGTCAAAAGGGAAACTAGAAAGTGTGTTAAACTGTATGCAAATGAGAATACAATGTATCAAAATTTGTAGGATGCCACTAAAATAGTAATTGAAGGGAAATTTATAGTACTAAACACCTATGTCAGCAAAGATAAAAGGTCTTTACTTACTTTAAAGCTAGAGCAATAAAAATTGGCCTAGCAATAGATAAAATGTCAGTGGAAGAAAAAAGAGTCCAAAATGGACCTACACATATTTAGACACTTGATTTTCAATAAAGGTACAAAGAAGAATGTATTTTCAGCAAATGGTACTAGAACCATCAAATACCCACGTATGTGCACACATGTGTGTGCATGCATGCACACACACACACACACACATGCACTTCGAACATATCTCATACCATAGACAAAGATGAAATAAAAAAGGATCATAGAGTTAGATGTAAAACCTAAGATTATAAAATTTTTAGAAGAGAATATAGGAGAAAAATCTTTGTGACCTTGAGTTAGGTAAAGATTTCTTGGATATGGTACTAAAGCAATTCATAACAGAAAAAAAAAATAAAGTGGACTTTATCAAAATAAAAAACTGTCTTTTAAAAGTCATTCTTAAGGGACTAAAATGGCAAGTCACAGGCTGGGAAAAAATGAAAATATCTGTATCCTGAATATGTAAAATGCTCTCAAAACTCAGTAATAAGAAAGTTAATGGCCCAATTAAAAATTGGCAAAAGATTCAAACAGATACTTTTAGCAAAGAATATATGCAGATGGCAAATAAACACATGAAGAGATACTGAACATCATCAGTTATGTGGACAATACAAATTAAATCATAATGAGATAGATATCATTTTATATCTGTTAGAAAGGCTAAATTAAAAAAACAAACAAAACTTACTTTACTAAATGTTGCCGAAACTGTAAAGAAACTGGAATTCTCATATTGTTGGTGGGAATGTAAAGTGGGTACAATCACTTTGGGAAATTCTTGGCAGTTTCTTAAGTTAAAAATTACCATATTATTCAGCCATTCCACCCTAGGTATTTTCCCAGAAGAAATGAAAGCATATGTCTATACAAAGACTTACATATGAATCTTTAACAGCTTTATTTGTAATAGCCCAAACCTGGAAACAACCCAAATGCCCATCAGTAGATAAATAAATTGTGTCCATCTAAACAATAGAGTTCTACCTAGCAATAAAAAGGAATTAACTATCGATACTTCCAACAAGCTCAATCTCGAAATAATTGTCCTGGGTGAAAAAAAAAACCACATAAACGTGTATATGTTGTATGAATCTATTTATATAAAATTTCTGGGAAGTGCAAACTAATCTACAATGACAGAAAATAGATCAATGGTTGCCTGGGGAGAGAGGGAGTGGGAATTCGTGGAAAAAGATTACAGAGGAGCATTAAAAACTCTTGGAAATGAGGGATATGATCACTGACGTGATCATGGTAATAGTTTTGCAGGTGTAAATGTATGTTAAAATTATCACATTATGCACTTTAAATATTTGTAGTTTATAGAATGTCAGTTATACTTCAATAAATTTTTAAAAAGGGGGGTGAGTATCAATGGCTCAGATTATCTCCTAGAAGGCTACTACATCTGGAGGCTACACAACAAGGAACTGTGTCCCAAATGGTCTTGCAAAAGTGTCCGGCAAGCACTCCACTACTGATCACTAGATGTTGGGTCTCATGCTGCCAGCACCAGGGTAGTTTTACTAGAGATGCTTCTGCTTGAATTGCTGTCGTTGCTGCCTCCTGAAACTAGTTGTAGCTGTCCCTTCTCTTCTCTAGGATGAATTCTGCATCTTTCATTTCTCTAACTTCTGCTTTAAGTCTGGGGTTGGGGCTGTTTCATAGGTGGGTCCTAGCCCATCTACCTATGTTGCAGCTGAAAGAGAGATCGGGAATGTATATGCCTGTCTCATAAGATACAGAATTCTCTGAATGCTACAAGGGTAGCCAGGCATCCAAGAAAAAGAACAACCAACATCAGGGGGTAAGGATGCCCTTAACCTTACCTTGATATCTTGATTTCCTTAGCTAAAAAAAGGGATACTTCTTAAGATTTCTGTGTCAATCAAATGAGATCAAAGTAGAAATACTTTGCAATTTTCATAAATGAAAAAATGTTGTTTTTAAAACCTATACAATTTTGGAACTGAACATGTTTTTTGGCCAACTAGAGCCTTAATGGAATAAGCAAGAGTTGAACAGCTGAGGAGAAGGCCCAGTGAACAAATAGCATAAGATTCTGGGAGACAAAGGCCTGGATACCAGATTGTGAAGTAACCAGCAGAGGGCCCAAAAGAAGGGAAAGGACAGGGAGGACTGACTCCTGGAAGGACATTCTTTCTAAACCTATTTTTGTATCTTTAAAATGCAATAATGATGGGCGCCTTAGCAAAAGCATTAAGGTTAATATATTTATACATTTGAACTCTTATATGTGACTATTACAAATAAGCTGAATAAGAATACTCTTACAGTTGTCATAAAATATTTTCATATCAATGTGTTTGCATCTGTATAACACATATTACCAATTCAAACCCGGAAAAATGCTGTAAGTTCCATTCTAATTTGTTCTACATCATCCTACTGCATTTTGTATCTTCATCCTTAAAAAAATAACCCACAAAATTTGATGATATCAATTGAACTAATTAGATACTTTAATTCCACATATAACTCCTATGACCCAGCCTTGCTTTAAGTTTATACTAAAGTGGTCATAATTGAAACTAAAACCGTATGTTTTAAGATAAAGATCTTACAACTTCATTTAAAGGGTTATATATCCAACTGCACCTGCAATATTATTATAACATAATATTAATTAATTCAGGTAATTATTTGCTATTTTTTAAATTAATTTATATCAGAACAGTTTTAGAATTACAGAAAAAAATATGAAGATAAAACAGAGTTCATACGTATTCTATACCTGATTTCTCCAATTGTTAACATATTAGTATGGTATAAGTATAGTATTGGTAAAATTAGTAAATCAGTATTGATATATTATTATTAACTACAATCCATACTTTATTTAGATTTCTTTAGTTTTCACACAATCCCTTTTTCTGTTTCAGGATCCCATCCGGGATACCATATTGCATTTAGTCATCATGTATCCTTAGCTGTGACAGTTTCTCAGACTTTTCTTGTTTTTGATGACTTTGACAGTTTTAAGCTTTTCTAGTTAGGTATTTTATAGATGGTAACTTATTTGGGATTCGTCTGATCTTTTTTTTCATGATTAGACTGGGCTTATCTGTTTATGAGAGGAAAATCACAGAGATAAAGTGTCATTCTCATCCCATGCTTTCAACATGACTTATCATAGCTGATGTTGACCTTGGTCACCTGAGTCGTAGCCACTCTGCAATTTATTTTTTTCATTTAGCCCTAATGTTTTATTATGAGAATTTGAAAACATATAGCAAATTTAAAGTTTAAATTTTTATAATAATAATAATTTTCATAATAATATTTTATATATACCCCAACATAGATTCTACAGTTGGTCTTTTACTACTCTCACTTTATCGTATACCTGTCTTCTATCCATTATGCCATTTGTCACATCAATCCATATTTTCTTTGTTTTTTTTTTTTTTTTGATTTTACCATTTATTTTAGATTCCAATTCCACCACCTTCTCCCTCCCCATACCAATATAAGGAAATAGAACTGGACTTGCCGCAATAAAACAAGGGAAGAGAATCATGCTGGATTTTAAAAATCCAAGTTTTATAGATGTGGTGGAAGGAACACATTTAAGGATATAGTGGAGGGTAAAAATTAGCCTGCAATTTAGGAACTGGTGGAAGTTCTTTAGCATTATGAAGTGTGTCAGAAATATCACTGCAACACTAAAGATTGCCAAATAATTGCATGGAAAAAAGCTAAGGGAAACCAGGCCCAAGTCACACATGACTTCAGGGCATTTGAAGAGAATGGAAGAGCATTTGCCAATTTTGGAAGCCAAGAACATGTCTCTGAAGGGATTATGTCAGAAAGACCTGGAATTGTGTCCCCAGTTCCAGTAACCCATCTCCAGCAGTAAACAGGGGATGCTGGGATGCTACATTTTAATTAATTGCCCTTAATGCAAGAACAAGGCAATGACTATCGCTTTACAACCTTGTCTATAAGTGTGAGAGTTTCCTCAGGAGAATGACCTTTGTGTTAGTTTGCTAGGACTGCCTTAAATCTATGAGCAGTGAACACACAATGCAATACATGTATGATATACTATTGAATCGTGCATTTGAAACTTACTGGATTGTGTTGATCAGTGTCACCCCAATAATTTTACAGAAATCCCTTTAAAATTTCCTGTTATCCTGGCTTGTTGATGAATTCCTTAAGTTTTTCCCTATCTGGGACACTATTTATTTTACCTTCTATTTTAATCAAAAGCCTTGCCGGGTAGAGTAGTCATAGTTTTATATTCTTGTTTTTCACAATTTTGAATATTTCTTGCCAGTCCCTTCTGAACTGCAGAGTTTCTGTTGAAAAATCGGCAGACATTCTTATGGGGGTACCCTTATAAGTAACTAGCTTCCTTTCTCTTGCTTCTCTTCTTATTTTTTTAGCATTTTTTTTATTTTTTCCCCTTTCCCCTTCACCTCTGTTAACCACTAGTCCATTGTCCATGTCCATGAGTCACTGTTTGTTTGTCTGTTCATTTGTTGCTTTTCACTTTATATCCCACATATAAATGATATCATGTGATTTTCAACCTTCTCTGTCTGGCTTATTTTGCTTAGTATAATTATCTTGAGGCCAATCCATGTTGTTGCAAATGGCAATATTTCATCTCTTCTTATGACTGAGTAGTATTCCATTGTGTATGTATATATATATATATATATATATATATATATATATGTATTTATATATATATATGTGTATGTATGTATATTGTATATATATGTATGTATATATATATATGTGGCAATATGTATGTAATGTATGTATTATGTGTATATATATACACACATATATATCACTTCTTTAGCTTGTATATATATATATGTGTATGTATGTATGTATGTATGTGTATATATATATATATATATATATACACATATATATCAGCTTCTTTAGCCAATCATCTATCATAAGACACTTCAGTTGCTTCCATGTTCTGGCCACCGTGAATGATGCTGCTATGAACATCAGTGTGGAGATATCTTTTCAGATATGAGTTTTCAACTCTTTGGGGTAAATACTCAGTAGTGTAATTTCTGGATCACATGGTTGATCACTTCTTAGTTTTTTGAGGAAGAACCTCCATAATATTTTCCATAGTGGTTGTACTAATTTGCAGTCCCACCAGCAGTGTATGAGGGCTCCTATTTCTCCATATCCTCTCCAACATTTGTTATTACTTGTCTTGTTGATTATAACCATTCTAACATGTGTGAGATGGTATCTCATTGTGGTTTTGATTTGCAGTTCCCTAATAGTGATGTTGAGCATCTTTTCATATATTTGTTGGCCATTTGTATGTCCTCTAGGGAGAAGTGTAGGTTCAGGTCCTCTGCCCATTTTTTGATTGGATTGTTTGTTTTTTTGTTGTTATTGAGTTATATGAGTTCTTCAAATATTTTGGATATTAGGCCCTTATCAGAGGCATTGCTTGCAAATATATTTTCCCATTCAGATGGTTTTCTCTTTACCTTGTTGATGGTTTCTTTTGCTGAGCAGAAGCTTTTTAGTTTAATGTAGTTTCATTCATTTATTTTAGCTTTTACTTCCCTTGCCTTTGAGGTAAATTCATAAAATCCTCTTTAAGTCTAAGGTCCTCGAGTTTCGTTCCTATGTTTTCTTCTATGCATTTTATTGTTTTAGGTCTTATATTCAGGTCCTTAATCCATTTTAAGTTAATTTTGGTGTGTGATGATAGACAACAGTCTACTTTCATTCTTTTGCAGGTGGCTTTCCAGTTTTCCCAACACCATTTATTGAAGAGGCTTTCCTTTCTCCACTGTATGGTTTTGGATCTTTTGTCAAAATTGTTTGCCCATATAAACATGGGTTTACTTCTGGACTCTCGCTTCTGTTCCACTGGTTCATGTGTCTTTTTTGCTGCCAATACCATGACATTTTGATTACTGTCGCTTTGTAGTATAATTTGAAGTTGGGCAGAGTGATGCCTCCAGCTTCGTTCTTTTTTCTCAGGATGGTTTTGGCAGTTTGGAGTCTTTTGTGCTTCCATACAAATCTGATGATTTTTTTTGTTCTATTTCATTAAAAAATGCCAATGGGATTTTGATGGAGATTGCATTAAATCTGTATAATGCTTTAGGTAATATGGTCATTTTAACTATGTTGGTTCTTCCAATCCAAGAACACAGAAAATCTTTCCATTTCTTTGTATCTTCTTTGATTTCTTTTAATAGGATATTATAGTTTTCATTATATATGTCCTTCACATGTTTCATTGGATTTATTCCTAGGTATTTTTTCTTTTTGTGGCCATCGCAAAAGGAATTATTTTTTCCATTTCTTTTTCTGACATTTCATTATTAGAGTAAAGGAATACTATGGATTTTTGAACATCGATTTTGTATCCAGAAACTTTACTGTATTTACTTATTTTTTCTAGTAGTGTTCTTGTGGAGTCTTCAGGGTTTTCTATATAGAGAATCATGTCATCTGCGAATAGTGACAGTCTGACTTCTTTGTTTCCTATTTGGATGCCTTTTATATCTTTCTCTTGCCTGATTGCACTAGCTAGGACCTCCAATATTATATTGAATAACAGTGGCAACTGTGGAAAGCCTTGCCTTGTTCCTGATCTTAGAGGGAGGGTTTTTAGTTTTCACCATTAAATATAATGTTGGCTGAGGGTTTGTCATACGTGGCCTTTGTTATGTTAAGGTACTTTCCTTCTATACCGATTTTGTTAAAAGTTTTGATCATAAATAGGTGCTATATCTTGTCGAAAGCTTTTTCTGCGTCTATTGATATGATCATATGATTCTTATTTTTATTTTGTTTATATGGTGTCTCACATTAATCGATTTGTGTATGTCGAACCATCCCTGTGCCCCTGGGATGAAGTCCACTTGATTGTGGTGTATAACCTTTTCAATATGTTGCTATATTCATTTCGCTAGTATCTTATTTAGGATTTTTGCATCTGAGTTCATGAGAGATATTGATCTTTTTTTGTGTTATCTTTACCAGGTTTTGGTCAAGGTGATATTAGCCTCATAAAATGAGTTGGGAAGTATTGCCTCTTCTTCCATTTTTTCAAAGAGTTTGAGGAGAGTAGGTATTAAATCTTTGAATGTTTGGTAGAATTCACTGGTGAAGCCGTCTGGTCCCGGACTTTTACTTTTTTATAGGTTTTTAATGACTGTTTCAATTTCCATACTGCTGATCAGTCTATTTAGATTTTCCAGTTCTTGATTCAGTCGAAAAAGGTTGTATTTTTCTAAGTACTGGTTCATTTTCTAGGTTATTAAATTTGGCGTTATGTACTTTTTCATAGTATTCTTGTAAGATCCTTTGTATTTGTGCAGTGTCTGTCATAATTTCCCCTTTTTCATCCCTGATTTTGTGTATATGTGTCTTTTCTCTTTTTCCTTTAGTTAGTCCTCCCAGGGGTTTGTCAATTTTATTAACTTTCTCAAAGAACCAGAGCTTTGTTGCATTTATTTTTCTATTTATTTTTTGTTTTCAATTTTATTTATTTTTGCTCTAACTTTGATGATTTCTTTCCTTCTGCTGACTTTAGGCCTCATTTGTTCTTCCTTTTCTAGTTTTTTAAGATGAAGCATTAGGTTGTTTATTTGGGCTCATTCATGTTTTTGGAGATAGGCCTGTAATGATATGAACTTTCCTCTTATGACCGCTTTTGCCGTGTCCCAAAAGTTTTGATATGTTGCACTATCATTATCATTCGTGTCTATGAATCTCTTGATCTTTCTTGTTTTTTTCTCTCTGACCCAGTTATTCTTCAATAGCATGTTGTTTACTCTCCATGTTTTTGTGGTCCTTCCTGTTTTCTTTTTGCAGTAGATCTCTAATTTCAAAGCATTACGATCAGAGAATATGGTTGGTATGATTTCAACCCCCTTATATTTGTTGAGGCTATTTCTGTGTCCCAGAATGTGGTCAATCCTTGAGAATGTTCCATGTGCGCTAGAGAAGAATGTATAAGCAGCTGTTTTGGGATGGAAGGCTCTGTATGTGTCAATTTTGTCCAGTTAGTCTAATGTGTCGTTTAAGGATGTAATTTCCTTATTGATTTTCTGTTTGGATGATCTGTCCATATCCGACAGTGGGGTATGTAGGTCCCCTACTATGATAGTGTTTTGGTCTGTTTCTCCCTTTAGTTCTGTTAGTAGTTGCTTTATATATTTTGGGGCTTTCTGATTGATAACATAGATATCAATAAGTGTATGTCTTCTTGGTGCATGATTCCCTTTATCATTATGAAGTGTCCTTCTGTATCTTTCTATATATTTTTTATTTTGAAGTCTATGTCGTCTAATATTAATATCACTACTCCTGCTTTTCTCTGAATGCCATTTGTTTGAAATATCATTTTCACTTTGAGTCTATATTTGTTTTTGGACCTCAGATGTGTCTCCTGGAGGCAGCATATGGTTGGGTTTTGTTTTTTGATTCATTGTGCAACTCTGTGCCTTTTTATTGGTGAGTTCAGTCCATTTACATTTAGGGTGATTATTGAAATACCCTATTGAGGTCTTCTTATAGCCATTTTATTTTTGCTTTCTGGTAGCTCATAGCTTCCTTGTCCTTGTGTTTCTGTTTTCTTTATTTTGGTTGGCATTTGTGGGTTTTCCCTCTGATCTTTCTTGTTTTATGTTACATACTTCGGTTCTTTGGCATGTGGTTACCATTACAAATATGTAAAGGATAGCTATATATATATATATACATATATATAGTCGTCCCTTTCCTTCTGTGTGTGCCTTATCTTCATTCCCTTTTGTGAATTTGGATCTTTGAATCCTCCCCTTTTCAGTCATTGTTGTCTCAATTTGTCTCTATGTATGCTGAACATTCATTACTCTCTTGCTATAGCAAATCTCTTCTTATTTTAAGCCCTTTCCTAGTAAGGATTGCACTCTTCTGCTTTTATCAGCCTGCTAGTCACCTTACTCCTAATTATGATTTTTTGTTTGTTTTGTTTTGTTTTGTTTTGTCATTTTGGTTTAGGTAAGATGACTCCTTTCAGTATTTCCGGTAGTTCAGGCCTCGTAGTGGAGAATTCCCTCAATTTTTGTATGTCTGGAAAAGTCTTAATTTCTTCTTCAAATCTAAAGGAGAGCTTAGCTGGATACATTATTCTGGGTTGGTATTTCCTCTTACTTAATAGTTTGAGTATTCAATTCCACTTCTTTCTGGCTTGTAAGGTTTGTACTGAGAAGTCCGATGATAATCTAATGGATTTTCCGTTATAGGTTACCATCTTCTTTTCTCTGGCTGCCCTGAGAATTCTCTTTGTCATGATTTTTGATAATTTTAATACAATGTGTGTTGGTGAAGGCCTTTTTGTTGAGATAATTGGATGTTCTACTGACTTCTTGAATTCCAAGTTCCAGCTCATTTTTTAGATTTGAGAAATTTTCATCAACTATTTGTCTGAAAATGCTTTCTAATCCCTGTTCCTTTTCCTCCCCTTTGAGAATTCTCATTATTCTTATGCTTCCTCTCCTGGTGGTATCAGCTAGTTCTTGAATTTCTCTTTCATTATTTTTCATTCTTCAGTTTTTCTCTTCTTCCTCCTGATATATTTCTAAATTTCTGTCTTCTATATCACTGATCCTTTCCTGCATTTGGTCAACTCTATTTCCCAAGCTTGTTATTTCATTTTTCAACTCTTGCAGCGCGTTGTTTATCTCCAGAAAGTCTATTCAGTTCTTTTTGAGGGTTTCAATCTCCTTGCTAAAGAACTCATTCTGCTCATCTAGTTGTTTTTTCAATTCATGAAATTGTTGATATGATTCATTTCGGATCTCACTGAGTTTTTTCAGAAGTACCATCATAAGTTCTCTGTCATTTAAGTCGCATATTTCTATGTTTATAAGCTTATTTTCTGGAGATTTTTCTCTTTTTTCCTCGAGATGCCTTGTCATCTTGGTTGTTCATGGTATTTAATGAAGTATTTCTCTGCCTGGGCATTAATGGAAGTGTGTTCTGCTTTTTTCCCCCAGAAAGAAGATTTATTATATAATGGCCCCTAGCCTGTTGCAAAGAAGGTGTTTTTCTTTTGGTTTCCAGTAGGTAACATCTAAGCCTCTTGGATCTCTGCTTTATATAGTCTTAATAATGTCTTTTTTTCTCTTATAGATGTCTAATCACCCTCGCTACCTTCATTCTCAGTCCCTGTTAGTATTAGCGACAGTTTCGGTAGCGTTTGCTCAGATTCCTCTTGGGCTCCGCGGTGAACGGTCTCAAAGAGTATGTGGGGAGGGGCCCTCTGGATTGAGGGATGGAGGCTGTGGCTCAGCCTTGGTTTTGCAATGGTGGCTGGTAGAAATTAACTCTCGTTTCTCTGTTGTGCCCACTTTTCTGCCGTCCCTGTTTCTCTGCCTTCTGCTCTGATGACTTGGCACTGCCACTGGCCACGTGGAGCTCACAGCACTCTCAGGCAGGACTGTTCAGATCGGTCGCCACTCCTTATCCCCTCCCCTTCGTCCTTCAGGAAGCTCCAGCTAAGAGAGGCAGCTTCTTTATTACTCCCAGTCCACTGCCCAACATCTGGAGTTCTGACCTGTGGCAGCTCTTATGCACAGATCCCACACTCAGACTTGCTGGTGTGCAGTTTGAGTGTTTTTTGTTCAGTTTTAGATGTTCAGCTTATTGTTGTTTCAAGGGACATCTGAGACATCTGAGGATGTCTCTCACTCCACCATGTGTAATCCAATCTATCTCCTGCTCCTCTAAGATTCCCTCTTTGTCTTTGAACTTTGGCATTTTAATTATGATGTGTCTTGGTGTAGGTCTGTTTGAGTTCCTCTTGTTTGGGACTCTTTGTGCTTCCTGAACTTGTATGTTTAATTTCTTTGCCAGGTTAGGGAAGTTATGTCATTATTTCTTCAAATATATTCGCATTACCTTGCTCTCTCTCTCTCCTCCTTCAGGTATTCCTATGGGGTAAATATTGTTATACTTTATGTTGTAACAATAGACTTAGACTATCTTCATTTTAAAAAATTCTTTTTTCTTTTTGCTGTTCCAATTGGGTGTTTTCTGCTACCTTGTCCTTTAGTTCGTGGATTAGATCTTCTGCTTCATCCAATCTACTGTTGAATCCTTCTAGTGTATTTTTTATTTCAGTCACTGTATTCTTCATTTCTATTTTTTTATGGCTTCTATATCCTCTTTTTATGCTTACTATCTCCCTGTTGAGATTCTCATTGAGCTCATCCATTCTCCCTTGAAGTTAATTGAGTATCCTTATAACCATTATTTTGAAAAATATGGAACACTTCACAGATGTGCATGTCATCCTTGCACAGGCGCCATACTAATCTTTTCTGTATCATTCCAGTTTTAGTATATGAATTTTAGTATATGCTGCCAAACCAAGCACTCCAATAATTTTTAATAATAAAAAAAGGAAAAAGAAAGTACCACAGGTTGGGTTGCTTAAACAACAGAAATTTATTTCTTACAGTTCAGAAGGCTGGAAGTCTGAGATCAAGGTGTTAGTAGAGATGGTTCCTTTTGAGGATTATGAGGGAGAATATGTTCCAGGCCTCTTTCCTTGGCTTGTGGACAGCTATCTTCTCCCTAAACTGTTTCATATTGCCTTTTCTCTGTCTGTCTCTGTGTTCAAGTTTCCCTTTTTATAAGGACACCAGCCATACTGGGTGAAGACTCACCCTAATGAGCTCATTTTAATTTGGTTACCTCTGTAAAGGCTCTATCACCAAATAAAGTTACATTCTGAGGTACTGGGGTTAGGACTTCAATACATGAATTTTGGATGAACACAATTTAACCTATACATTGTCAAACTTATATCTTGTATAATCCTTAAAAGAATTTGAAAAAACTGTCCCCTCATACAGTTTAACATTGACGTTTACCAATTTAAACCATAGGTTAAAACAGTTCTAAAGATAAAATTTCTGGTATTTTATAAATACTGACATTTTAAAATAAAATGTTTATTCTTTTAAGTGTATTCAAAGGAATCTAAATATCATAACTATGTGATTCAATAATCATAATCTATTAGAAAAATGCATGCATAATTTCCTATGGAAATTTTATATCTTTCTTTTTTCTTCTTTCCATTCCAATTCTCCCACAGAATTTTATCTTCATGCGATATATTTATGCCAGACAGTTCCTTTTTATGATCACCCTATTAAACTTTTTTGTTGACAAATTGTGGATGAAAATTAAAATTTTAAAATATGCTTCTTTCCTGGGATCATAAAGCTGTGTTTAAACTTTCTTCTAGATTAGTTGTTGTAATTGTTATTGTTACACAATTCATCAAGACAAAAAAAATTATAAAATAATTTTTATTTTGTTATTTACCATAAAAATAAAATTTCATTGAAAATGCTTCTCTTGAAATGATAAGGACGGTACTTCCTCCAATTATTTCATGTTATCCATTGATGAATGGATTAAAGCTAGAATAGTACAGGTCTCTGCATTGATTTTATTCTTGTCCCCCACCTTTTTTTTTATATAGAAGTAACGGCTGAGAAAACTTATTTATGGTGCTAAAAAATGAGAATAAAAAGTATTATAACAATTTTATTCAGTTCTTAAATTGCATCTAAATTATATGCCAGCCATCATGTAATAATTTATCATTAAAAATTATCTTTAGTGTTCTCTCTGCTAAAAATTCTATTAATTTCTTTAAATTGGTAAAAGTTGAAAACCACCTGACATGGAAAACATCTGTTAGTCAATTATGAGAGTCACAGTCTCAAGTTCTGGAAGGTATACCTAGACTTATTGAATAATTCTTAGTTATACCCATTGCTCTTTCACTTAAGCACTTGATATATGTCGGATTGGTTTCTTAGTTTGGATTCTCCCAGAAACAAACTCTAAAATGAGGTAGGTCTTGGGTTCAGGAAGTTTATGTGAGAGTTGAACCCAGAAACTGTATCCCAATGGGGACTTTCCAAGTATCATGTAGAATACACCTCAGAATTGTCCCGCCAAAGGACAAGGAAGTTGGAAATCTATGTACTTTCATTACCTGCCTCTGTACATAATTGAGTACCAGAGAGAGCCCTCCTTAGGCAGAGAAGCAGAAAGACTTGGGCCCTAAAGACTGGAAGGTGCTGTGAACTCAGAGGTAGGCCATTTAGAATATGCAGTGTGACATCAATAGTGTCTGTGATAGCTGAAAAATAGAAATATTGTTAATTTTATTACTGATAAAAATATTTATTTTATGTTTTAAAATATATTTTTATCAAAACCTTGAAGCTGCAGATTTATCTCATTTAATTTATAAAGATATCCTCTCTGTATTAACAAAAACCGATATCATTTGTTCAACCTATAAGCAAAATAAGACTTATTTTCTGACACAAAGCATTTAACTTCATTTTTAATTCAAATAAATGGTAATAGGTAAATAGTGGTCAAAAAATCTCATTAAATATTCCTTGAATTTAATTTGAATTTAATATCAAATAAATATTAAATACTACTAAAACTATTAAGAAATAAATTTCATAATGCATATTGTAAAGAGATTCAAATAATGTAGATATAATTAATTTATTTACTTTATAATGAGTTATGCAAACAAGATAATGAATTGAGATTTTGTTGCTCGTTATTTATAATTATCTAGTGTACTATCTAGCTGAAATAGCAAATTATTTGTGAAGTGAGATGTGTGATAAAAACCATGGTATTTCTTTGGCTCATGTGGTTGTGTGCATATATTGATTGTTGGTTTTCTTCTATGGGAAATAATTAAATTAGAATGAAGTATAAATTTTATAATGTCATTAGTTTCTAGACCTAAGGATAAAATTTTCTTAGTATTTAAAATAAAAGAAAGCTACCTATTGCTAAAACGCATTGGCATACAAGCAAGCATATAATTTTAATTTTTTTTAATAGGAGTAGAAAGTATTGTTTTATATATAAAATTAGATGAGAATTAACTTCAACTGGAATAGATGTTTAATAATATGATTTTATAATGTTCACTTTAACTGCTTTATTGAGGAGCACACCTCAAATCATAAATTATGAACATGTTTTATTTGTGGATTTTATCCAACTTACCTTGAGTTAGTAGGTAGTTCTGCAAAAACATTTTAGGTGCATTTAAAAAGCTGAGTCACTAACACATACTCATGACTATTCAAAGGTGCCTTTCTTTCCAGCTAATGATACATTCTAGGCATAAACTTGGAGGATAGCCTAACAAACTTGCCTAAACCCACATACATGAAAAAAGTCATGGAGTATTAAAAATATTTCACCTACTATTTGTCACCACCACCACCACCACCACCACCACCACCACCACCACCACCACCAATAGAGTTGCAGTTTTTAACATTAGTCTGGAAATAATAGAGGCAAAATGGTTAAATAAACATTGTTATCGCTTCCACCCCATGCTACCATATAACTGAATATTCCATTTTAACACAGAGCTTTACTCTTAACAGAAATGTGTGTAATACAGGATAGACTGGAAGACTAAAGTCTTCAGGGTGCCCTAAGTGATCATTAAAGGACATTTCTCTTTTGATTGGTTACCAAAGGTTTTTAACTCAGGAGCAATACCCTGAAATCAGATTTGGGATGAATAGGAAAAGGCTTTTGTGAATACAGGTGGACTCCTCAGTCAGTCCAGTAAAACTCTCTATGCTTGTGAACTCCTCGAATAGCTCTGGTGTGAAAACCACCAGATTCTTGGATAGGCACATATTCAATTTTAATAAATATTGCTAAATTGGCCCCAAGGTGTTTGTTCCAATTTATACTTCTGCTACCTGTGTATGAGAGTTCTTATCATTCTAGGTATTTAACAACATTTGATATTATCGGACTAAAAATTCTGCCAACCTGATAGGGAAGAAATATTATTTTGTGGATTTTACTTTGCATTTTCCTAATTATTAATAAGGTTGGGATTATGTGTTTGTTGACTATCTGAGTTTCTACTGCAGTGACTTGCCTTTTATTTCTTCTACTCATTTTAGTGTTATTTCCTGAAATTGAATTTTGAAGTTCTTTGTATATTCCATATGTTAATTCTTCATCTATTTTATATATTGCAAATATTGTCTTTCAGCCTGTCACTGTCTTAAAACTTAAATTAGAGAGTTGTCATCATTATCATCATTATCATGATTTTAGTACTACTGCTACTAACAATATAATTAAAATATATTGAGTGCTTACCCTGTGCCAGACCTATTTAAGTACCTTATCTGTATTACTTCATTTAATTCTCAAAATAGCCCTATGAAGTAGGTGCTGCTTATAGATGTGTAAACCAAGATATAGAAAGGCCTAAAGAAATTGATCAGGATTGTTCACTCAAGTAAGTGGCAGAAGTAGGACCAGCACCAAGGCAGTCTAATTCCAGAGCACTCATCATCCTTAATCACTGTACCATCTCATATATCTTTATCTCAATATAATACAAGTAGTATTGCTGTCTTCAAACAATTTCATTTTGGTATAAATAAATGATATTTAGTTTTATAGTTAAAAGCTATAGTCCACTTCATTTTGATAGTTGACATCAAGTTCCTACAATGGGTTAGGTATTATGTTTGTCTTATGGATAAAGAAAGGGAGAGAGAGAGAGAGAAAAAAAAAGAGAAAAAGGAAGAAAGAAAGTGAGAAAAAGATACAATCTTTGCCCTCAGAAATCTGAAAATGTAGTAGAGAAGATGAATAGGTACAATACTGAGTATGAGCATGGTAATCAGATTCGGCAAAGGGTGCTAAAAGAACATATAGGAAGGGGTCTCTAAAATGCAATCATGTGTGATTATATAAATAACCATGTCATAGGAATGATTTATACTGAATCTTCAATCAATAAAACTGCCTCCTCTCTATCATTTGTGCCAGCCTTTTCTTATCTCATCCATTAGTTTGGACCTAAATGTCCTACTTAACCTCGCCGGTCTGCTTGTTGAGATCTTTGAATTGCCCATAGAAAGTTTGAGCTAGCATTTCTACCAACATGCCATTTACAATTCGCTTAGAACATTTTTAACGTCCTTATTCAATGCATTTACCCTTGAAAAATTAGTGAGAGCCCTAAGATAGATTTTGCGGATGACTCTGAAAGCAACAATCAGGCTGCTGATTAGCAGTCTGAAGGTAGTTCGTCCAGTTTCCTATCTACTTCTAGAATAGGGAAGGGAGAGAGGGAGAGGGAGCACAAAGCTGGGTGGAGATCTGGGTGATATGCAACTCTAGCAGTGGATGCGTGGGGGTGGCAGCAGTGGCAGTTGCTGCTGTTGCTTTTACTTTTCCTTCTTTTTTTAACCCTCCCCTCCCACCTAAAAGCTGCATATTCTCTTCAAGAAGTTAATGAAGGTTTAAGTTTTTAGTTGAGCTGAAAATTATGAAATATTGTTAAAACTGCTGACACAATTTATTCCTTTTAACAATGGAAAAATTAGTACCGGACACTAAATGAAAAATTAATTCTTTAATATGTTTTGGAAGGAGGAATGATTAAGAAATGCAGGAGATTATTTTTGCTTTTAAACATTTGTGGTACAAAAGGGAAAATGTGCATCCAGCAGTAAAGCCATTTGTGACTTCATACCAGGGCAAATGTTGTTTTATCTGAACGTTTCCTATTACGTCATTCCAGATTGGTTATTTTTAAGCACATCAGCACAAATATTTATTTTTTGGCTGCTAGTTTTTGGTCTCACCTCAGTTGCTATTTTAGCAATTGTCCTATAAATGGACAGTGCTGTGATCTCACAAGTTGCTATAAAAGAGAGAGAATAAAGAGAAAAGGCAAGCATGATGACATGACTAGAAGGAAAGCAGAGAGTCTGCCATGAGTGCTGTTAGCAAGCAGAAGTGAGAGGGAAAGAGAGCAGAAACAAACTCTATGAAGATGCTGCCCCATGGGGATGGACTTTTTACCATTTATGGAAGAAGAGTGAAGTCCTTTAAAATTACAAAGAAGTGAGGCTTGGTGACATGGACAACAATGGTAAACAAAGAAGAGGAAGCAAGTCCCTTCTTCCTCTATCATCACCTTTTGGAACATGGAGGCAACTGGCAAAGTATAAATGGAGTTTGCAGTCAGTGCCAGAATCACAAAGCTGAATATAGAAGAGTGAGTCTGAAGCTGTGAGAGAATAGCTTAACAACTGGCTCACTAATAAAGTGCACTAGTATGCAGTCTTAGCCATTTTATTATTTAGTACACTTACAAGATGTGGTCAGAATTAGGACAGTAATTAAAGAAGTAAGAGAAGACATAAACTTTCCATAAGAAAGAAAATATTATTAGTTTCCTTATGAAAATGTTTCTTTTTAAAGTAGCCCCTGTGGAGTTACTCATTTATACTTTGAACATTTTTTATTAACTCATGCATTTATTTGAACTTATGTCAGGATGTACCTTCTAGGTTGATAGTGTTTGCTACCTGGGGATTCTGTAGACTGAAAGAAGGCTCATTTAAAGCTGAACTTTTGCTGTGGCAGTAGCAAATTTGTCTGAAGTCAGCTAGGTTCTTAGACAATTTTCTTTTACCATGGCTTATTCTTTATCACCAGGAGGTCTGTGTGTGTGTGTGTGGAGGGGAGAGGTATGTGTATGAATATTAAATATTAAAAGAATGTAAACACTACCTCATCCCTGCTCCTTAATCCATTTTTGTGATTTGGGAGAGGGAAGGAAATTTAGGCTCTCTCTTTAGGCACTGATTATATAAGATGAGATTTATTTTCCCATATGATGCATGGAATCCATCTTACTGCTTTGCTGTCATACTTCTGCCTCACTTAAGTCTGTTTGCATCTAGCTAAGCACACAGAGTAGGGCATAGATTAGAACAGAGGAGAAGAGAAGGGAGACGAGGAGAGGGAGGGGAAGAGGGAGAGTTGGGAAGGTAAAAAAAGAAGAAAAATGTAGAAGTCAAAGAAAGAAGATAATTTATTTTTAAGCTCATCCTTCAGAAGGAGTCAAACCTATTAGAGTCTAGTCATTTATTCAATAAAGTAACATTTATTGAACATTTCCATGCCAAATATTGCAGGATACAAAGTCTTTAGACACTCAGGCATACAATGACAACTAAAACATGGCCCCTAACCTCAAGAAGTTTTCTGTCCAGTGGAGAGGAGGCAGGAGTAAAATAAGATACACTGTTAAGAGCCATATAGAGATGTGCACAGGGTGCTATGGGAAAAGAAACAGAGGGCATCAAAATCACACTAAAAGTCTGGAAGACTTGCTAGAAGAGGTATTACTTATAGATGGTTGAAAAACGAAGGAAATAAGATTTGGGGAAGAGAGAGGAGCATCTTTAAAGGCACAGGGGCAGGAAGCAATTTAGTATAACTAGAGTATAGGATGAGAGATAGAGCGAGAAATAGGAGGAGATAGGGCTATCAAAAACTGTGAAGGTTATGGAATTTTCCCCTATTTGCAAGCTAATAAGTTACTGCGTGGCACGGTTTCATGGATGCTGGCAGATGACACAAGACTCCTGGGTCAGAGACAAAGGACTTCATTATTAATGGTATAGCAAGCAGCATGAGCATCAGCATATTTGCCTTGGTTCCCCTTTCCCCCAAGTCCTACCTGAGTGGTGTAATGCTACACATTCAGTGGATTTGCATTGTGGCCAAAGAGCCCAGGACCAAGGGTGCAATACTTTTTAAGAAAGCAGCCAGCTATCCAGTCCTCCTCTCCAAGGAACCAAGTAGTTACACAGTAGTCATGCTGTGATTACCTTGATCTACTTAGGTGCCTATGTGACTACCTAAAGGAACTACTCAGTATCAGGAAATGAATGAGTCTTGCAGTTTGACACACTCAGCAAGAGAAGTACAGAGACACTTAACACCCATCGTGAACTGCCTCTCCCAACAGGGGCTAGAGAATTAAGCAGGAGCTATAATGAAGAGTATTTTAGCCAATGCTATGTAATTTGAATGTTATCTGAAAGCATGAGAAGCCATTAAAGACTTTTGACCACAGAAATGTAATGATGACAACTAGAAAAGATTACTCACATAGCTATGTGCAGAAAGGATTAGACAGATAGCTGAGAGAACGCAGAAAAAATAGTTAGGAGGCAATTCCAATATTCTGTGCCTATCTGATACTTGGGAAGCCACCTTCTAGGTTCTCTGCATCTGTTTTCTCATCTGTAAATAATATTGATAGTATCTACTTTACAGAGAATGAAATTAAGTAACACATGTAAAATGCTAATAAAATTCTAGACACTAATTTATTGGTAATATTACCTGTTAAATTTTTTCTTAAATTTCTTCTTTTTAATAACTGTACAAAACTCCCTTAGATCCTATCTTAAATAATATCCTTGGACTTGCCAGCTTTCCACCTCCCCTACCTCTACTTCACTTCACATATTATATAATTTTCATGTATACAAGATTATAATTCAACATATGTGTACTCTATTGCATGCTCTCTACCTAAAGTCTAGGTTCTTTCCGTTACTATATTAAATTTTTTTAAGCCATCCATTCTATGACATATTGTTACGGCAGCCCAAGAATACTAAGACAGCCCAGTCAAGTCTGAGGTATCTGGGGAACATCTTAATAGTGTTTCTAGTAGATATTTCAATACAAAAATCTGAATTTCAGAAGGGAGGTCTTTGCTGGAGAAATAGATTTAGGAGTAGTCATTGAGTGGGTAGTGAGTGAAACCGTGAATTAGGATGAAATCATTCTGAAAAGTGTAAAGAATGAGAAGAATGAAGGGCTGTGGGACAGAGCTATGAAGAACACATACATTTTAGGGCAGGTAGAGGAGGAAAGCCCCAAAGGAAACAGAAAAGGGGTGATCAGAGTGGTTGGATGGAGGCAAGGAGAGAAGGCACAGAAGCCAAAGAAGGAGTAGATGTCACCAAAGAGGGAGTGCTTAACAATAACCTGACCTTAAGTAGGTTGAGTATAACAGCACCATGCCCACTAAGTAAGGCAATTTATAGGTAATTTCTGAGGATAAATGAAATAGTTTAAGGTGGAAGGTAGTGGACAAGTAGGGATTAACCGAAATTTGAGTTGTGGATGACAAAGTTGAGATATTATGTATGAAGTGAAGAAGTTTACCTTGATGTTAAAGGCTTTATATGATGTATACTCTGTATTGATTGGAGGAATATGTGAAGCAGAAGTAGCAATGAAGTAAAAAGTCCTTTTTTCTTTTCTGAAAAAAAAATGTGATTCCATATCTCTCTGGAAGAAAATATAGTTGGCTTTTCAGGTCATAGCAAGAATATGCATTCCTTTTGTATACTGGAAAAATAAAATGGGCATATGTCCCAGATATTCCACTTATGGTTCAGATAAGGTCTGGACTGTGTGTTCTAGCATTCTTGTGCCTTGTTCTTATGCAATAAAAATTGAAAGCGAGGGGTTAAGAGAAGAGAAGAGGGCTGGCTATCTTGTTGGTCATGATAAAATGTACTGTTGTTTTTTAAGAGATAGGAGTATTTTAAGACAGTTGAGAGCAGGGACAGGCCAAAAGGACCATGTGATGGAGACCTCTCTTATCTTTCACTGCAGTTTATTAACAGCCTCAGAGAAAATTAAGGAAAAAATAAATACTAAAAAACAAATAAAACATGGGCTTAAGGTCAAGCAATGTGCTCGTTATAGGAGATGGTAATTATAATTAATGGTGATGCATATGGATAATGTGAGTTTTTAAATGCTATACAAGTCTATTATTTCTTTTATTCTTCTCTCCTCCTACGGGTTGCTCCTCTCTTCTTCCTCACTGTTAACCTGGACACTATATGAACAGTCTTTGTACTTCTGAGGTGTGTGTGTGTGTGTGTGTATGTGTGTGTATGTGTGTATATGTGTGTGTGTGTGTGTGTAATTCTAAGTAGCTAGATAGCTAGATATATGGCTATGCTAAGTAGTTCTACAGTAGGCAGATATCCCAAAATAACTAAAGAGGCTGGTTAATGTTCTTAGTTGAATGCAGTTCAAAATGTAATCAAGTTCATGGTCACCTGTGATTAATGTGAACTAACACCCTCTCACCTAAAGGTGAGAGAAGAGGATAGTTTTTCCTTAATATGGATTATTGCACACTGTCTAGCCTATTGAAGAATTACTGAATTTTAAAGTTGGAAAAGCTTTTAGACATCAAGTTTTCAAACGTCTTATTTTTACAAATGAGAAAATTGAGGCCTAGATAGACTAAATTATATCTCTAAGGTCATATAGGTGGATGGTGGCAGGTCCAAGATTGGCACAAAGGTTTTCCAGTAGCTTCTTTGTTACATGTGGCATGCATGTAAATAGAAGAAGTTAAATACATTAGTATGTGTTCGAACACATTTGAATATATTTTTTAAACTCTTCTCTCTCTACTACATACTTATGATTTTCATGTACAGACATAGGTTCAAAGACCTAAGTGTTTATTTATATTTTTTTAGACAACAAAATTTTGTTATTTGTAGAATATTAAACTATATCATTGAGAACCTCGTTCCTTTTATCTTTCTATAGTCTGCCTTTCAAAAGCCACTTTGGGAATGTTTCAGGATGATGATGAAGGAAGTAACAAATTCAAGTTCTCTTTGATAACCCTGCTGAAAGAAAGATTCCTCAGAGGCAGAGAAGTCTCTGAACCATGAAGGGGAGAACAGGAAGCAAAAATCATACAGAAGGTAAAGATAGAAAAAACTTCAGGGCCTTGGTGGTGACTTTCTAGCTCCTACTTGGTCTTCTCTGGAGACCTTTGTCACCTTGAATATTCATCTTTGAAACTTGTTCTGAATCGCTTCTTTTAAAAATAGCAGTCATGTTACAAATGCATGTCATTCTCTCTAACATCAAACAGCTCATGTCCTTTGTTGGCATTGTTTTCGGTAGCTCACGAATGGCCTCTAGTAGCAGGCCATGAGCTCATTAGTCATTTTCCATATTTACTCTTCCTTTCTTATTTCCATCAGAACTTGTAGCCTCAATCATCAAATCATTTATTTTTATGAATGTTTATATTTACTGTTTATTTCCATTTGCCATTGTAAAGAGTACTGTCAAAAGTTCCGGTGTCAAGTTTCAATTCAGCCACTTCCTAACTCTGTAGCTACAACTAACTCATTTGACTTCACAGAGATTTGTATTTTTCCTCTGTAAAGCTGGAAAATTTATACCTGGTCTGCCACGCCAATAAAATAAGGTGGGAGGTGCTTATTATTATTCTCTGGTAAGAATGATAAGCAAAATTCAAAGGTGGGCTCCAAGATGCCTACCCCCCTGCTGTACATACCATGTGTAATCCTTTCCTCTTGAGTGTGGGTGAAAACTTTAAATATAATGGCATTTCATGCCTATGAATGGATTACTGTAAGCTAATCAAAAGGGAGATTATCCAGGGTGAGGCTGACCTTAAAAGAGGAACTGGAACCTTCCTGAAGAGAGATATGAAACTGAAGAGATACTCCTGCTGGCTCTGAAGAAGCCAATAGTCTTGTCGTGAATAGCCTGTGGACATGGCAAGGACTTGAGTATGGCCCCTAGGAGTTGACGGCTAGCAAGAAAGCAGGGACCTCAGACATACAGCTATAGATGAATGAATTCTGCCACTATCTGAGGGAGCCTAGAAACAGAGTCTTCCCCAGTTGAGGCTCCAGATGAGAATATAGCCCAGTCACCACTTTGATCTAAGCCTTATAGTTATCCTGATCAGAAAGTCCAGCTGAGGCTGTGTTGGAATTCTGGCCACAGAAACTGTGAGATAACACAGTTGTGTCATTTTAAATTGCTAATATTATGCAGCAGTGGAAACTAATATGGTTGTTCAGTACTGACTACCAAGATATTAGGGGTGAGGGAATTGAATGTTGTATCTTCTCACCCCACTCCCCAACAGCTAGGACACAAGCATTACCAATCAGTGTGCCCACCTGGAACTTTGAATCTGGAGGATAGAACACAAAGGCTAGAGGACTATTAGAGGTCAACCTCAGAGACAGTGGAAGTGGTGGCAGATGCCCAGTGGTGGCAGGCCTGACATAGCTTTCAGATTAGATGCGGCTGTGGCATGACTTTGGTTGTGCTACATGGTACCAGGTTCCCTTAGTTCTTGACTGTTCTCCATGCTTTGGTGTTTATGTAAATTCTATGAACTATCCATTATCCTTCCAATATATTTATTTCTGTTGCTTTTTATTTGTTCCTAAAAACTTGGATTATTATAGATCATATATGTTAAAGTGCTTTGCAAACTGTGACAAATGCTATAAATATAACATATGATTTTAATTGTTTCTCTGCTTTCATTTTTATTCAGGCTCATATGTATGACTTTAGGCCCTCTCTGAGTTGTTATAATTCTTGATGTCATTCTGCATGCTGATACTCCAATAAATAAATGTACCTTTTTTTCTAATAAATAAATGGAAATAATATGTAAATCTCTGTGAAAATGAAGAGACCATTATCAAAAAAAAACCCCACACAAACAGAATATTTAGAGACTCAAATATTCTAAGAGTTTGAAGGGCTTGTTTAGATTTAAAAGACTTGTTTTCAGTCAAACTCAAAGGTCAAACAAAGCAATCTCTGCCTATCTTAAAACATTTAGAAAAAAAGTGTCTGCTATTATATAGGTCTCTAGAGAAGGCGTTTCCTTGACCATTCTTTAGAATGGGCTTGAATCTTGGGAACATATGTTCCAGTTGGTTCAAATTCCCATGTAAGATTCACATTTTTGCCTTCAATAAACCAGAAGTCTATACGTATCTTCATAGACTTCCTGTATTCCTGTCACTGTCAGAATAGGAAATAAATGAAATGAGAAGGACCATCTGTGAAAATAAATAATTGCAGAGCATAGATTAAAAAAACAACAACACAAAAAGCACTGCATTATCAGAGCCATCTCAGGGGCCTTGGGGTTTAGGTGGAAAAGAGGGGTGGAGTTTGGGGAATTAACTACACTCAGTTTTTGTAACTGTGCTCTAGGTGTACATGTTGGGGTTGACTCTATAAAAAGTTTGAGAGCACCTGGTAACAGATCTATTCGTTTTGACTATCTAGACCCAGAGCCATTGGGTCAATTTACATACGACCAATAGAACTTTGAGGACCTTTACACAGAATGACCTCTGCATTTTAAGGGAAAAGACTATAACCATGACTTTCTCCACTCACCACATTTGCGTCTAGTCTCCAGGTGTTTGCTTCTCATCCCTGGCAAGAGAGCTGTGGTGAAGCAGAAAGCTTACTTGAGGCTGGAAGCAGTCAGAGAACAAGTATTTTCTTTAGAGCACAGAGAAAGTGGTAGGAGGAAGAGGTGTTGGGCCATTGTGTGGTGCTTTGCCAAATAGCTTCCCCAGTATAACCATCTGAGGACTTCATTTGAACTTCCTAATTAGAGAAAAAGCTGCCACTGTGACCTCAATAGAGAAAACTGTAAAAGTGGTGGCATAGGAGGACCCTGAGCTTGCCCACTCCCAATAATATATTGAATGTACCTCTATGCTTAGAGCAATTTTTTCCTGAGAGACAATTGAGAGCCAATTGAACAGCTTCTGCACAATAAGCAAGAGAAAGAGAGACTGCATAGAGAAACTTAGGGAAACAGGAGAGCTCTCTGGAAGCTGTTGGGACTATGCAGGACTGGAGGAACCAGTGAGCGCAATTGTTTATGTTTCCCCTGTACTCGGAGAGCAGCAAGTAGGAGCTTTATCTATGTTCTTTGGCCAACTTACAGGGCTGCTATAATGTGTCTCCAGCCACCCACCCACCCCTCACCCACGGAACTTGCTCCAGCAGAAACAGGAGGGTACCACACTGAACAAGAAGTCCCTCTGGCTGGCGATTGATCCAGCATGTATGGCAAGGTGCTGCTACATGCACACACTGGGCTGCATGCATATGTGGGGCTCGCCTGACTGGAGAGAGTGCAGACCTAGCAAAGTTTTGTGGTACCTGCATGCAGGGCTGCTCTTTGTGGAATTAGTGGGGCACTGCTGTGTGTACACAGGGCTGCTCCATCCAGAGAAAGTGCAGAACTAAATGTTTTGGTACCTGTACACAGGACTACCCCATGTGGAGATAGTGAGGTGCTAATAGCATGCACATGGGGCTATCCCACCAGGAAAAAGTGCAGAACTAGTGAAGTGCAGCGGGCTGTCCTGTAAGGAGAAAATGCAGAGCTAGTAGGGCGTAGTGACACATACTCAGAACAACCCCACCCAGACCCTGCTCAAGAAATAGTTAAAGCAAGAAGGCACACCCTGCACACAATGGGCAGCCCTTCTCTGATCAAAAGGTCAAGGAAGTGAATGCATAGCAGTCTGCCCTACCTGGAATCCATTCTTTTGGCTAGGCAACACACCAGACAAAGCATTCAACCACCCTAACTATAACTCATCTGCCACAAACCATTTGGCACACAGTCTACATAGAGGCCACTTTAAACACACACACACATAATATCATTTTGTATTGGTTTCATATTTAATAAAAACATTTGTAGGCATTACTACCACCTATATGTGTTACTACCACCTATTAGCACATTTTATATTAACATCCTCATTTATCATAATCTCAAGGTTTTTCTACAGACTCAGCTTGTTTGCATTAAACTATACCACTTTTTAGATTCGACGTGTCGCTGCTCAGTATAGTGGCCTTTTAATTGCATTACCTGCTCGGAATCTATGGTATACAGCCTATAAGATGGTCCCCAGTGATCTCTACCTCCTTATTTTCATGCCCTCTTACCTTGAATGTGGGCCGGGCCTAGCGACTCACTTCTAACAAACAGCATACAGCAAAAGTGGTACAATGTTATCTCAAAGATTACCTTACAGAAAAGGCTATGGCTTCTGTCTTAGGCTTGCCCTCTCTCACTTTTTTACTCACCTTCCCTGAGAAAAACCATCTGCCATCTTGTGAGCTGCCCTGCTGTCAGACCTACAGGTCAAGGAGCTGTCTCTGGCCAACAGCTACAAGTTGGGGCTTGCCAACGGCAGTGTGAGTAAGCCTGGAAACAGGTCACTCCTACTGGGTCTCAGGATGATTGGATCCTGGCCAGCACCTCTACTGCAGCCTTGTGACGGATGAGAATTGAGTCAGAAACAGCTAAGCCATATGGATTCTCGACCTACAGAAACATTTTGATAGTAAATGTTTGTTGTATCAAGCCACTGAGTCTTGGGGTAACTTGCTAGCAGCAGTAGATAACTAATAGAGAATCTCTTTCTTCTTCTGGGAACAGTTCCCTTTTTTAGGGCAACTATATCACTTTTACCACTTCTTAAGTGAGTGCTGCTGGGTTTTTTTGTTTGTTTTTTTTTAAAAAATATTTATTTTTACTATGGTAAAATTGGTTAATATAATCCCGTAAGTTCCAGGTCTACAATTCAACAGGAAGGCATATATATATATATATATATATATATATATATATATATATATATATATATATATATATTCAACACAATTAGATTTCTTTTGTCACCGCATATTTGACTCCTTGTACCCTATCTACCTACCCCCTGCCCTCTACCCTCTGGTAACCACTAGTCTATTGTCCATGTCCAAACCAGTCTGTTTGTTTGTCTTGTTTGTTTGTTTCTTTTAGGTTTATATCCCACATATAAGTGATTTCATGTGGTTTTCAACTTTTTCTGTCTGGCTTATTTCGCCTAGCATGATTATCTTGAGGTACATCCATGCTGTCACAAATGCAGTATTTCATCTCTTCTTACGGCTGAGTAATATTCCATTGTATATATGTACCACAGCTTCTTTATCCAATCATCTATCATAGGACACTGGTTGCTTCCATGTCCTGGCCACTGTGAATAACGCTACTATGAACATCTATGTGCAAATACCTTTTCAGATACATGTTTTAAAGTCTTTGGGGGTAAATACCCAGTAGAGGGATTGCTGAATCAATTCTTAGTTTTTTGAGGAAACTTCATACTGTTTTCCATAATGGCAGTGTATGAGGGTTCCTTTTTCTCCGCATCCTCTCTAACACTTCTTATTACTTGTCCTGTTGGTAACAGCTCTTTTAACAGGCATGAGATGGTATTTCATTGTTGTTTCTATTTGCATTTTCCTAATATCTAGCAATGTTGAGCATCTTTTCATTGCTTTGTAGGCCATTTGTATGTCTTCTCAGGAGAAGTGTCTGTTCAGATCCTCTGCCCATTTTTTGATTAGATGGTTTGTTTTTTGTTGTTATTATTGAGTTGTATGAGTTATTTGTTTATTTTGGATATTAGGCCCTTATCAGATACATCGCTTGCAAATATATTTTCCCATTCAGATAGTTGTCTCTTTACTTTGTTGACAGTTTCTTTTGCTGTGCAAAAGCTTTTTAGTTTGATGTAGTCTCATTCATTTATTTTTGCTTTGACTTCCCTTGCCTTTGAGGTCAATTTCATAAAATCCTCTTTAAGTCCAAGGTCCATGTGTTTTCTTCTATGCATTTTATTGTTTCAGGTCTTATATTTAGGTATTTAATCCATTTTGAGTTAATTTTGGTGTGTGGTGATAGACAAGAGTCTAGTTTCATTCTTTTGCAGATGGCTTTCCAGTTTTCCCAGCACCATTTATTGAACAGGTCTGTGTGTCTGTTTTTCTACCAATACCATGTTGTTTTGATTATTGTCGCTTTGAAGTATAATTTGAAGTTGGGCAGAGTGATGCCTCCAGCTTCGTTCTTTTTTCTTAGGATGGCTTTGGCAATTAGGGGTCTGAGGCCACTTTTTCAAGATTGGGAGATACAGCTATTTCATCTACCTCTTAAGAACAAATACAGAAAGTCAAAGAAAATGAGAAGACAGAAGAATATGTCCCAAATGAAGGATCAAGAAAAAACTCTGGAGGAAAAACTTTAATGAAATGAAATGGAGATAAGTAATTTGCCTGATAAAGAATTCAAAGAAAATATCATAAGGATGCTCAACAAACAGAGTAGAATAGAAAAACTCAGAGAGCACTTAAACAAAGAGTTAGAAAATGTAATAAAGAATCAGAGATGAAGAATATAGTAACTGAAATGAAGAATAATTTAGAAGAAATTAAAAGCAGATTAGTTAATACAGAAAAAATGAATTAACAACCTGGAAGACAGAATAGTGGAAATCATGGAATCAGAACAGCAAGATGAAAAAAAGAATTTAAAAAATGAGGGTATTATAAAGGACCTCTGAGATAAAATCAAGTACTCTGACATTCACATTATAGGGATTCCAGAAGGAGAAGATGGAAAGGGGCAGAAAGTATATTTGAAGAAATAATGACTGAAACTTGCCTAATCTGGGAAAGAAAACAGACATTCAGGTCCAGGAAGCAGAGTTCCAAACAAGATGAACCCAAAGAGACCCACACCAAGGTATATTATAATTAAAACTGCAAAAGTTAAGGATAAAAAGACAAGTTGAAGGTAGCAAGAACAAAATAAGTCACTTACAAGGGCAACACCATAAGGCTATCAGCTGATTTCTCAGCAGCAAATTTACAGGCCAGAATAAAGTGACAGGAAATATTTAAAGTGCTGAAAGAGAGGAACCTACAACCTAGAATATTATATTAGGCAAGATTATTATTCACAACTGAAAGATAAAAAGTTTCCCAGACAAGCAAAGACTTTAAAAGTTCATGACCACTAAACTGGCTTTACAGGAATTTTAAAGGGTCTTCTTTATGCAGAAAAAAAAGGCCATGACCAGAAATAAGAAAATACAGGAAAGAAAAAAATCTCACTGGTAAAGGCAAATCTATAGTAAGCACAGTGAATCAACTATTTAAAAAAGCTAATGTGAAGGTTAAAAGACAAAAATAGTGAAATTAACTATAACAACAATAAATAAGAGCTATGAAAAATAAAAAAATATAAAACGTGAGATCGAAATATAGAGTAGAAGGAAGAATAAAAGTGTAATGCTGTTGGTATGTGTTTGAACTTGAATGCCTATCAGCTTAAAGTAGACTGCTGTAGATATAGATGGATATACATGAACCTCATGGTAATCATAAACCAAAGCCTAAAAAAGTACACGAAAAATAAAGAGAAAGGACTCCAATTAAAACACTGATGAAAACCAGCAAATCAAAAGGAAAGAGATCAAGAGGACAAAAGAACACAGAGAAACAACAAAAACAACCAAAAATAAAACAATTTAAAAAATGTAAATAAGCATGTGCTAATCAATAATGACTTTAAATATAAATGGACTAATCAAAAGACATAGGGTAGCGGAATGGATAAAGGAAAAAAAAGACCTTTCTCTATGGTACTTACAAGAGACTCAGTTTAGATCAAAAGACACACACAGACTGAAAATGAAGGGATGGAAAAAGATATTCTGTCCAAATAGAAACAAAAGGAAAACTGGAGTAGCAATCTTAATTCAGACAAAATAGACTTTAATACAAAGAATGTAAAAAGAAACAAGAAGGACATTACATAATGATAAAGAGATCAATTAAAGAATAGGATGTAAATATCTATGCACCCAACATGGAAGCAAATATTATATAAAGCAAATATTAATGGGCATAAATGCAGAAATTAACAGTAATACAATAATAGTTAGGCACTTTAAAATCCCACTTACCTCAATGATCATCCAGGCAGAACATTAATAAAGAAATAATAGCCTTAGATTCCATAATAGACCAGATTGACTTAATAGACATTAACATTTCATCCTTAAACTGCAGATTACACATTTTTTTCTATAGCACATGGAACATTTTCCAAGACTTAACATGTACTAGGGCACAAAACAAGATTAGAGTTATATGAAGCATATTTTCTGACCATGCTGGCATGAAACTAGAAATCAACTACAAGAAGAAAACTGGCGGAGTGGGGTGGGGGGACCATAAATATGTGGAGATTAAACAACATGCTACTGAACAACCAATGAGTCAAAGAAGAAATAAAATATGAAATCAAAAACTACCTTGAGACAAATGAAAATAAAAACAGAACTTTACAAAATTTATGGAATACAGCAAAAGCATTAATAAGAGGAAAGTTCATAGCTATACAGGTCTGCCTCGAGAAGCAAGAAAAATCCCAAATAATTTAACTCTACACCTAAAGAAACTAGAAAAAGAAGAACAAACAAAACCCAAAGTAAATAGAAGGAATTTTGAAATAATTAAGATCAGAGAAGAAATAAACAGAATAGAGACTAAAAAACAATAGAAAAGATTAATGAAACAAAGAACTGGTTCTTTGAAAGGATAAATAAGATTGACAAACCCCTAGCAGGACTTATCAAAAAAATAAAAGAGAGCCCAAATAAATAAAATCATGAATAAAATAGCAGAGATTACAACTGACACCACAGAAATATAAGGGATCATTAAGGAATACTATGAACAATTATATGTCAACAAATTGGACAATCTTGAAGAAATGGTTAAATTTGTAGAAATATACAACCTTCTAAGAGTAAACCAGGAAGAAACAGAGAATCTAAATAGATCAATTACTAACAATGAAATTGAAGCAGTAATTAAAAAAAAAAAGAACTCCCAACAAACAAAAGCCCAGGACCAGATGGGTAGACTTCATAGATGAATTCTACCAAATATTTAAAGAAGAATCAATATCTATTCTTCTCAAACTATTCTAAAAAATTGAAGAGGGAGGAACTCTTCCAGGCAAAGACACTACAAAAAAAAAAAAATTGCATCCCTGATGAACACAGATGCAAAATTTTACAACAAAGCATTAGCAAAACGAATTCAGCAACACATTAAAAGGATTATACACCATTATATACACAAGTGGGATTTATACCAGGGATACAAGTGTGGTTCAACATCTGCAAAACAATTAATGTGATTCAGCACATCAACAAAGCCAAGGATAAAAATTATGTGATCATCTCAATAGATGCAGAAAAAGTATTTGATGAAATTCAACATTCATTTATGACAAAAAAATCTCAACAAAATGGGTACAGAAAAAACTTACTTCAACATGATAAAAGCTATATATGACAAGCCCACAGACAGCATCATACTTAATGGTAAAAAGCTAAAAGTTTTTCCTCTAAGATCAGGAACAAGACATGGATGTGCCCACTCTCATCACTATTATCAATACACTGTTGCAAGTCCTAGCCATAGCAATCAGACAAGAAAAAGCAATGAAAGACATTCGAATTGGAAAGGAAGAAGTAAAACTGTCACTATTTGTAGATGACATGACAGTATATATAGAAAACCCTAAAGAATCCACCAAAAAATTAATGAAATTAATAAATGAATTCAGTAAAGTAGCAGGATCCAAAATTAATATACAGAAATCCATTGCATTTCTACACACTAATAACAAATAATCAGAAGTTAAGAAAATAATTCCATTTACAATTGCATCAAAAAGAATAAAATACTTTGGAATAAATTTAATCAAGGAAGTGAAAGACTTGTACTCTGAAAACTATGAGATAGTGAAGAAAGAAATTGAAGAAGACACAAATAAACGGAAGGATGTACCATGCTCATGGATTGGAAGGATTAATATCATTAAAATGATCATACTACACAAAGTGATCTAAAGATTTAGTGCAATACTTATCAAAATACCAATGGCATTCTTCTTAGAACTAGAACAAATAATCTTAAAATTTATATGGAATTGCAAAAGACCACTAATAGACAAAACAATCTTGAGAAAGAACAAAATTGGAAGTATCATGGTCCCTGATTTCAAACTATATTACAAAGCTATAGTAATCAAAACAATATGTTATTGGCACAAAAACAAACATATAGATCAATGGAACAGAGTAAAGAGCCCAGAAATAAACCCACTCCTATATGATAAATTAATCTATGACAAAAGAGACAAGAACATACAGTGGAGAAATGACAGTCTCTTCAATAAGTATATTCCCAACAAGTGTTGAGAAAACTGGACATATTCATTCAAAAAAAATAAAAAATGAAACTGTAACACTTTAATACATCATATACAAAAATAAACTCAAAATGGATTAAACACTTAAGTGTAACACCTGAAAGCAGGGGTCCTTAACCCCTGGGCTGTGGACAGATACTGGTTCATGGCCTGTTGGGAACTAGACTGCAAAGCAGGAGATGAGTGACAGGCAAATGAATGAAGCTTCATCTACATTTAGCTACCCCCCAGTGCTAGCATCACCACCTCAGCTCTACTTCAAATAATCAGGCATTAGATTCTCATAGGAGCACCAGTCCCTGGTGCCAGTAATGTTGGGGGCTGCTGCCTAAAAGTATAAAAGTATAAAAGTCCTAGAAGAAAACATAGGTAGTAAACTATTTGACACCAGTCTTAGTAATATCATTTGGTTATGCCCCTTTGCAAGGGAAATAAAAGCAAAAATAAACAAATGGGACTTCATCAAACTAAAATCTTCTGCATAGTGAAGGAAACAATCAACAAAACAAAAAGACAACGTACTCAATGGGAGAATATATTCACAAATGATATATCTGATAAGGGATTCGTATCAAAAAAATATAAGGAACTCATACAATTTAATAACAAAAAGTAAATTATCTGATCAAAAAATGGGCAAAGGACATGAATAGACATTTTTCTAAAGAAGACATACATTTGGCCAACAGACATGAAAAGATGCTCAACATCACTAATCATCAGGGAAATGCAAATCAAAACCACAATGAGACACCACCTCACATCAGTGAGAAATTTTGCCATTTGCAAAGACATGGACGGACCTAGAGGGTATTATGCTAAGTGAAACAAATCAAACAGAGAAGGACAAATACCATATAGTTTCATTTATATATATGAAATCTGAAAAAAAAAAACAAATGAACAAACAAAACGAAAACAGATTCGTAGAAACAGAGATCAAACTGATGGTTATAAGAGGGGAGGGTGGTAGGGATGAAAAAGGTGAAGGGGAATATAGTCAATATATTGTCAGTTTGCAGGGTGACAGATGATTACTAGACTTATGTGGTGATCACATCGTAAGATATAAATGTTGAATCACTATATTGTACACCTAAAACTAATATAATATTATATACCAACTATACATAAATTTTTAAAAAGTGAATATATATAGAAACTTCAGGTACCAGTTTACCTGTAACACTTGGAACAGAAATGACGAGCACACCAGAAAGCCAGTGGCCAAATGACAATGAGACAAGAAGTATACATTGGTAGTAAAGGCTGCTTTAGGAGAAGCAGAGCAATGACAGAAAGCAGGCCCACTGAGTTCACCAGTATCAGACCCTGTCTGGGGTAGGGATACCTAGAGAGGATCAGGCTGAGGATTTCCCCAGGCCTGGCCATGGGCAGGGATCTGTCCTGGACGATCCTGTTGCCCTGAGGTTTCTTATGTCGACGTAGTATTAATGGTGCATCCCTCAGTGTAGGAGAAGGCAGAGCATGGTCAGGGGACCTGGCAGTGTTTGGAGGAAATTGGCATTTATATGGTCACTTTCTTTCACAGGCATAGGCTTGGCTGAGAATAAGGCTGTGTGCCAATTGATGCAGCAGAATCAACCTGGTGGTCAACCCTTTTTGGTTGATAAGAGGTCAGAAGAGCTATGCTTCTGTCTCTTCGATTTGATTTATGAACATGATCTATGTCTTAAGTGAGGCCTTAGAGCTTTCAAATTACCTATGAAAATAATACTTTTGGTTAAGGATAATATAATTTCAGTGTTTCAAGGCTCAGAAACATAAAAAGTTGCTAAACAAAGTTTAAGTTATATTCTCTTGTTTATATAAAAATGAATACAGCTATAATTGAGGCACTTTATGTTTAAAAAAATTAATGGCCAGTTTAGACATATGGTCACTTTACTCACATAAGTGAAAAGTCAGAGCTGCAACTTTTAAAGATTTGAAAGTTTCCATGAGAGAACAAAAGACGCTCATGTTTGCAAATACTTTTAACTTTTTGCTGGAGATTCCATGTGATTGATGCCAAGCATTTCTCTAATGGACATTCTGATTAGTGTTTTGGTCAAAGCTTTGGTATGGCTGAGAGAGGGAAAATCGTAAAGCCTGATTAGAAGCCCTCTCCTACCAGAGACTGAGAAGTTGGCCAGGAATGAAAAACAAACACACTGTGAACAAGCCAAGGGCAGTGGCAGCTACAGCAACAGCAATAGCTCTGTGCTGAGCGTTTATTCAGTGCCAGCTACTTTATCGGGCTTAATATACATTGTATCTTCTAGGCATCACAAGATGATGTATTATTATTATCCTTTTTCACAAGTTACAACAGTAACATATCTAAGGACACACAGTAAGCGGTCAAATGATGATGATGATGATGATGATGATGGTGATGATGATGATGACAATGAGGGTGAGATCTTACCCACTTATACTTTTCTGTTTATAGAATGTATTATTGAATGATCTCATTTGATCCCTATTGAACATAGGTGATGCAGTTTTGTTATGATCATCTTGACATTTTTTTGTGTGTAGGAAAATTTGGACTGAAACTGCTTTAAAAATAAATATTAAAATTAATACTTATTAAAATAATAAGTCAAAAATTTGTTCTCACATTCATTGAAGATCCACTAAGTTTTAGATGTGTGGCATTAAGCAAATTACTTAACTTCTATAAGCCTTAGTTCCTTGCACTGACTTTTTGGAGTACAAGGGATGAATGCGATGATCATTGTAAGTTGTTTGGTATCGTTAGAGTTCAATAAATATTAACCATTTAAAAATGATTAACTATCATTAGAGAATCAAAATTTCTTGGACCTTTTTCATGGAATTTATTTTCCAAAATTGTCAATTTATTAAGGTGTTTACATCATTGAAACAATACCATGGTATAACAAAGACAAGCTGGACTGAACATATATTGTCTATTTATATAGTTTATGTTTTTGATATTTTCTCCTTAATATATTGACTCAGTAAATAGATGTTTAATGCCTCCTGTGTGCCCTTTACTGTGCAGGGCATATGAGATAAGTCAGTGAATCAAACCTGGCCCTGCTTTCAAAGAGATTATAGTCCAATGAGGCAGCCATTTATTTATGGGGTTAATTCTAATGCGTAAGTGCATTTTGACTCAGCAGATACACTTCTAAGTTTTTCCCCAAGAAAAAAGAAGAAATGGGTCCTACGTATGTTCATAAAAGTACATGTACAAAACCGTTGAGAGTAATTTTATTTATAATGGCTCAAATAGAAATTGACCCAAATGTCTAAATGTAGGAAAATGGATAAACAGATTGCGATATATTCATACATACTAAAAGCAATCAAAAGGATTAAATATGGAAAATCTTGAGTTCATGCCCATCTGAATGAAAGAAGCCAGACGCAAAAGAAAATATATCTTGTAAAATATAATTTATATGAAATTCTGTAATAGACAACACTAATCTGTGGTGAAAGGCATCAGGAAAGTGATTGCCTGGAGTTGGAAGTGGAACAGGTATTGACTGGGAAAGGGCATAAGGGGGTTTTCTGGAGTGCTGAAAATGTTTTGTATCTCAATGAGGGTGGAGAGGAAGGTGTGGAATAGAATACACAGGTGTATGTACGTGTCTGAGCTCAAACTGAACACGTAAGATGTGTGCATTTCAGTGTATTATGAAGTCTCCCTTAATAAAAAAAAAAAACCCTAAGTATTTTATGTTTTTATACTTCTTATTATAAATGGTACTTTTGGAAATCTTATTTTCCAAATGTTTGCTATGTAACAAGACAATTAGTTTTTGTATACTGAATTTATATCTTCTAACGTTGATAAACTCACTAATTAGTTCTGGTAGTTGCTTTATCTATAATATATAATATAATTATATATAATTTTATATAATATAAAATATTATATAATAATTTTTTTCTGCATCTACATATGGTAGACTTCCTTCAAGCTTCCATTTCTCTTAACTACCCTTTTATGTTTCCTATGTTTGTCTTTTTATGCTACAGTTGGGATAATTTCTTTTGCTCTGTCTTCTAGTTCTCTCTAGTTTTGTTGATTCTTTTTTTAAACTTTTCTACTGAGTTTTTAACTTATATTTTTGTGTTTTTTATTTCTAGACATTCCATTTGGTTCTTAAAATCTGCTAGATCACTTTTCCCCCAAGTTTCTGCTTATTACAGATATTTTAAATCTTTATTTCTTTAAACATAATGATTTTATAATTTGCCTCTGATTATTCCAGAATCTGTTTATATAGTGTTGTTTGTTTGTTCGTTTTGTGGCTGCTTTTTCTTTCTCATTATAACTTATTTTCTTGTAGCTTGGTTACCATTGACCAGCACTGTTCATTGTCTGTAAGACATGATTTTTGGTGATTCTTGTGACTTGAGTGAAAGAATCCTTCTCCGTACGGTTTTACATTTGCCTCTGCCAGGCATTTAGGGACACTTTCTCTCTGTAACCAATTCAAATTAAACGCATGGCTTGATGAACCACTCCTGGGTTTTGAATTAGCCTGTAATCTCTCCGGGGGCAGGGGCGGGGATAGGGGACGGGGGGGGCAGGGGGCTGGTCTCTGAGTAAAACTATTCAGGACAGATTCTATATGTGTTTTCCTTTCTTTGCTTTATTCAGCATTAAGACACCTCTATCTTGGGATTTTTTTTTTTTTTTTTTTAAGAAGGTGCAAGTAGATTTACTTCTGGTTTATCTTTATCAGTAAGGATTCCTCCTTTGGGATTCTAAGTTAACATAAGATGGGGTGACTAATATTAACTTTTAACCTGGGGGACTCTTAGCTTTGAATTCTGTGAAGTCTTCAAAATAGTGACACAGCTTCTCCCCTCCTCCAGCATATGTCCTCAGGGCAAAAGGCTGTGATAGCTTTTCTTGCCTTTATGGGTTCTTAGTCTCTTAGACCTTTGTCTGGTATTTCCTTATTTTCTTGTCATTTCTTTGATGATTTTTAGGAGATTAGAAAATTATTTATCTATTATTTTTAGTTGATTTTTGCAAGAGCGTTAGTTCAAAAGCCTAGCTCTTTATTATTGGAAATGGAGGAAAATGAAATTTCAATGTCATTTAATACAGGCATACTCTCAGAGATATTGTAGTTCAATTACAGACCACTGCAATAAAGTGAGCCATATGAATTTTTGGTTTCCCAGTGCATATAAAAGTTATGTTTACACTGTATAGTGGTCTATTAACTGTGCAATAACATTGTGTCTAAAAAATAATGTACATACCTTAATTAAAAAATATTTTATTGCTTAAAAAATTGCTAACCATCAACGGAGACTTCAGCAAGTCACCTGGAGCTGGAGAACCCGCTTCAGTCATTCATGTGACTCTTGGCAGGAAACCTCAGTTCCTTATTGGCCACCTGCTGAAGGCCTCAGTTCCTTACTCCGTGGCCCTCTCCATCAGCAGCTGGCTGACATGGCAGCTTGCTTCCGTCAGAGCAAGTGACTCAAGAGAGAGAGCCACCAGGAGAGAAGCCAAATTGTTAGGTAGCTAGTCAGACATGAGGACAGGAGAACAAAGTAATAGGAGCTCCGCCTAGAGACTCCTCAAAGAACACCCTATTGGTAGTTAAAAAATTTCTCCTGCAACCCCAGAGACAAAAAACAAGAGGGCCATAATCTATAGCTGATTTAATCCAGCAACAGACGCCTGCGCAGAAGGTACTACCTAACCTGCCCACAATCTAAGTGTCATTATACCATCATTATAATATCATGACTATGCCTGGAAGTCCATGACTCTAATTATAACAGACTGAATTTTGAGTACGCACATGTGCACTAGGCAAAGTTATTGCCTAGTGTCATCAGTTGTCAGTGAAAATGACGTCATTTGCCAATCACCTAGGAATGCCTTTGGAACCACCCATCAGGGCCCAAATATAAGGCAGACATTCCCCTTCTGGATCCTTTTTGACCTTCTGGGCTCTCCCCCTTTTTGCCCTTCTGGGCTCTCCTCTCCCTTTTTTCCCTTTTGGATTCTCTCTCTCTTTGGTGGCTTTTTGTGGCCTTTTTGCCCTTTCATAGCCATTTTAGCCCCTTTGTGTTGGTTATAGTTGATTATAGGACCATGTGCTTCCTTGGGGCATATTTTGTATTTCTCCATGCGCCTCCTTGAGGCATTCTTTGTCTTTTTTAAACATATTTTTAATAAAACTATTAAATCTCAATGACCTCTGATTCTTCACTGTGTCATTTGAGGAAGAACCGAGGAAAAATGATAACTACACATCTGTGCCGTCATTTTCCCTCTTCCTCTCCCCTAACATTGGGGTGACATCAAACTCTGGTGACAAAATCATGCTCCTCCTCGGAGTGTGCTCTCTTTCTGAAATACACTTTTAATAAATCTTTTCTAAATCTCACTGACCTATAATTCTACCCTGAGTCAATGAGGAAGAACCGAGGAAAAATGCTGATTACACTTCTGCGCTGTTATTTCCCCCATGCTGCTAGGATGACACCGAGGTTCAATGCGCCCCCAAATGGTAACAGAATATCTTTTACAAGCTATTGTTGAAAATGACATGCCATTACTTCTGTGATGTACTATTGGTCTCTCAGGCCAACCCTGGTACAATGTGCAAGGGGACTATGAAAAGGTGCGAGTCCCAGAAGGTGAAGATTATTTGGGGTATCTGCCTGCTACGAGCTCCTGCAATTCAAGAAGAAATTAAAAAATTCAAAACAGAAAAACAGACAAAAGATATAAAAGTTTGTTCATAGAAAATACATATAAATAGTACATATTAAGATACATTTAAACATAAACAGATGTTCAACCTCACTTGAAATAAGAATAATTAAAATTAATTTAAATTAAATTAAATTAAAACTGTGTCAAGATAACATTTCTATCCATAGGACTGTACAATCCACTGTATTTGGGGATTTGGGGAAATACAGTCTTATATTTTGTCAGTGAGTGTAGATATTGGTAAAACTTCTTTGAAGAGTAATTTGGCAGAAACTATCAAAAGGAAAAATATACATTTCCTTTGTATATTTTTCCACTTCTAGGAATTTATCTCAAGTACATTCTGGCACATATGCAAAATGATGTCTGTATGATGATCTTTATTGCAGCATTGACTTATAATAGCAAAAGATTGGAAACCATCTGAATTTCCATCAATAGGAAATTGATTATGTAAATTATGATAATATACATATAATGGAAATCTAAGCATCTCTTAGAATGAGGCAGTTCTTTTTACACTGGTTTAGAATTTTCTCCAACATGTACTGAAATATGTGAAAGCAAAGTGCAGAACGTCGTGTCATCATTTATGGAAAAAAATACATATATGCTTAGACATGAATACTGTATCTGTGGAAGCATATCCAAGAGATTGGATTTGTAGTTCCTTTTGTATAGGGGGACTGAGTGGCTACGGGATAGGGAATGAAAGAGAATTTTAATGCATTTACTATTGTATGTTTTGAATTTTATGGCACGTGCATATATTAACTACTCAAAAATAATTTGAAAAAAATTTTAAAGTATATTGTACTAACCCGAAATGGTAACACCTTAAGCTAAGCTGGTGTCAGTTGAGAGAGAGAGAAATAAAATTGTCAGCACATGGTGAATAAACTGGATTGGCGAGTAGAAGGAGGAGTTCAGAGTGGTGCTCAGATTCCTGCTACAGGCACCCAAGTGGGTAGAAAACAGAGAACCTAAGAGCATATCTCTTCAAAAAAAAAAAATTATGCATTTGATGAAACTGTTAAGTTTTATAAAAACACTACATTTTAAAAATTCAAGGCTGTTCTCTTCTGTCCTGAACCATAAACTCCTTGCAATTAGATATTACATCTCAAATTTTCTTGTATCTCTTAGAGTACCTAGTATGGTACTTGACTTATTATAGATACCAGTAGATATTTGTTAGATACATGTTTGAAAATTAAATTTCTAAAAATGTGTTTTATCTTTTCAGAACGTGGCTTAAATATTTGCCCAGATATTTGCTGAGTATAAGCATCAGAGATGGAAAATAAACTACCTCATTATCTCTTTACCTGAGGGTGAAGGGACACAGGTGGAGAAAAGATGGAAGTTCATGCAGCAAGTTAATTGGAACAAGGCATAGGACTTTCAAAACACAAGATAATTCGTTTAAAATCTCTAAGTAAAGGGAAGAGTCAGTTTAGCCACCAGAGGGCTCTCATCATTCCATTTAATTGTAGGCCTAGAGTTATGAGATAAAGAAAAATGCGGTTGAAGACCAGAAGAGAATACATATTCTCTCCCCCACCATTTAATTTATACTATCATTGTAAGGACATCCTGCCAAGTCATCTTATTACAAGATGAGAGAATTGAAACTCATCAAATGTGCTTTAAATACTCCATTTCCAAATGTCAAGGATAGCCTCCTTGTCTTCTGTTAATTAAAAAATGAATTTATCTCTAGTGCCTTGTAATGCCTTGTAATGGCATGCATATGTATTAACCATCATTCCCATATGTCAGATGGCAAGAAAGAGGAATTTGCATTGGGCTGCTCCCTTTCATGTAAGCCTAACTGAAATGCTGTTTGTTGAAATTTTAGTGCTTTGTGATGACTTAGAGGCTTCTAAAATGTAGGATTACTGTAGTCTATAGCACTTACAATTTTTCATTGCCTTCTCCCCATTTTTATTCTGTTGGGTCATATGTAATGATCTCTTATTGATACTTCAAATAAGGGAATGATTGGGACCCCCTAGTTGATTTTGTGAAGTCGCGTAGACAATAAGTTAGTGTCCCTCCCTTTAAAATCTCTGACCTCTTGTGCCCCATCAGCTGCTTTGTCTTGTGTGATTTAACGCTAAATCTACCAGGGTCACAAATGATAACCTCATTGGAATTATACAGCCTTTGAGTTAAAAAAAAGGAGCAGGAAAAGATGTTTATTGACTGCCAGCCCCTGGGCTGTGTTCTACATCCCTCATGACATTCCATCCATACGGTAACTCTAATACAAGGTAAGTATTTCAACTCCAATTTCTATATGAGGAAACCCAAGCTCTGAAAGTTTGAATGAGTCATCCAAGACGGTAAATGCTATGGAAATGACTAACTGAATTTCTCCTGCCTGTAAAGTGCATGCTTTTTCTGACATTGCAGTAGCCCCTATAATATGAACTTATCTTTTGGGCTTTCTTTATCTTTTGGCTACCACCCTCCCCGCAAGCCATGCAGGGGGTCTTCGGAACTGTAGCTCATTGGTGGAACTTTAAGGCAGTTGTGTTTTATAGCCCATGCACTGTCTACTAAGAGTGTGATTTAATGGTGGTTGCCAAAACATTACACGTTCGCTCCCTAGTTGCAGGAGGAAGGGGAGAGTAGTGTCCCCCCTCCTCTCCATTAACAACGGTGCAGGGGGCAGTGATGAAACCCTTGCAGTTCTTTTGTAGTAACTGCTATGGTTTGGCCTTGACCTCTCTTCTCATTCCAGCTACTAATAGCCTCTGACCCTGGGACGGCCTGGAGGTAAACACAGGAGGGGTTAATGGGCCACTAGATCAGTGATTGTGCTCCTTGCTGTGGAGTTTACATGTTGATTATTTACATTGAGCTTGAATAATAATAGGTTTTTCTTCCAGGAGAAAGACATGGTGACCCATGGTCAAAAAGACTTATGTTTATGGATTTACCCTGATTCCTTCACACTGTCTTATCCAATTCACCTGGTAAGCAATGCCATATGAGCAGAATGGTAGTATGATTGGTTGTAAAATCTGCAGCCATGGAGGGCAGTGACCTTTATCACCTAAATTAGGAAGCCACACCGAAGACCATGGCTTTGTGAGCATTGTTAGCACATTTGCCAAACAGGAATCTGTGCAGTACAGATGTAGCCCCATGCAACCCGGTCTCTAAGGCAGAGCAGTTTGAAATGCCAAAGTCCCTTTACGGTCACATGTTGAACAGTTTCAAAGCAACACATGCATTAGGGTTTTCTTTCTAAAATCTGTTCACTGAATGGGCTCAACTGAGGGAGGACAGACTGTTGTTTCCTTGATTGGATGATGTGAGATTTCCGGAGATTCTTGAATGAAGGGAAAAGAGAGACTTTGGCAAACAGAAGCTAAGGGCTTATTATAGGACTATGAGTCACAGGGACTGCAGGCAAATAATCTAGAGAGGGACAGTGACTGAGGGAAGGCAAACCCAGGGAAAGGAAGTGAAGTCAGAGAAGAGAAAAGGTAGAGAAATGTATTAGGGTTCTTCAGAGAAACAGAAGCAATAGGTGTGTATGTGTGTGAGTGTGTGAGTGTGTGTGTGTGTGTGTACATATATATGTGTGTATACAGATAGATTTATTTTAAGGAATTGGCTCAAGTTATTAAGGAGACTGGCAAGTCCAGAGTTTGCAGAGTGGGCCGGCAGGCTGGAGGTCCAGGAGAGCTGATGTTGTATTTCAAGTCCAAAGGCTGACTGATGGCAGAATTCTCACAAGGAGACTCCACCATGTTACAGCAGTCTGGACTCTTTCACCGCTAGGGAAGCAAATTGAGGTCTGTAGGTAGATATGAGAACATCTAACCAGAAAGCTCTGTGGAGGCCTCTGAACCATTCCCAGAGCCTGGTCTTGCACTCTGCCATAAAGTCACCTCTGGTGTTGCATCCAGAGGGACCAGTCAATCGTGCCAAATTTGCTGAGCATCACGATGACTGGGCTCCAGAAGGCAGCTAGGAAAGAAGGTGGTAGCTCTCCCAGGCGATGTTTAAAACAACTACAGACTTATTATACTCTATCAGACCTCAGCTGCTGCCATTTCAAAATAAAATTCAAAGAGAATTCCCATATATCAGTGCTTCCAACATTGGCTGCACATTGAAATGACCTAGAGGTGCTTTTAAAACTCCCAATGCCTGACCCATAGCCTGGACCAATTCAGAATCTCTGGAGGAGGGATATAGGCATAAGAATTTTTACAAGCTCCCAGGTGACTCCAAATATGTAGGCAAGGCTGATAGTTCCATCATATACTCCTCCAGCAGTCCTTTGTATTTTCCTCTCCCAAGGTTTCCCTCAATGCCCTTTTAACTCATTTTCTTGGCCAATTGAGTGGCTAGGGCTCGAAAAGAGGGTTTTCCACAACAATGCATTTTTTTTTTTCTGGGCCTACACCCTTCCCATATTGTTTAACATTTTGACCTTGAAGAGACAGAAAGAAAAGTTGATCTAGACATCATGAAGGAATATAAGCAGGATTTGGTAGAATCATGTGGCATAAAGAAAGGGGGCAGGCATCCCAGCTTACCAAATTGGGCTCCATTCTTCTTGGATAATTCTTTCTTGGAAAAATCCAACAACCTCACAGAGCCTCAGTTTCTTTATTCTTAACATTAGGATAATAATGTTTACCTTTCAGGGATGTGGAGAGGGTTAGAGATAATGAATAGCAAATGGCCGTTTGTAGTAGGTGCTCAATAGGTGGTATAAATTATTGGTGACTGCTTGAATTAAGACAAGTAAGAAGAATGAAAAGCTGGAATTTGACATCCAATGACCTCTGACCTTCAATCCTTTCATTTGTAAAATACGGATAATGTGCTGGGTTCAAATACTGTCCCTGCAATGTTTACATTGACCCGGAACCTCAGAACATGACCTTATTTAGAAATAGATTCTTTGTAGATGTGATTAGTTAATTAATTAATCATCCTCACAGTAAATTAAATGAGAAGTGATCATCTCCCCTAGTCTCATAAATCGAAGGGGATAAAAGAAAAGGGAACACACAGAGATTATAGAAGTCTGGAAACAGATGGGCTTCTATGGCCCCAAGTTCCTGCCCTAGGAGAGTTGGCAGGTTTCAGTGCTGAACGAACCTTTTCTTTCCTCCACCTGAAGAGTCTGGTCCACAAAGCCACTCCTACTCCTGCTTCTACCATCATGAGGGGAGAAGCTAGTGTCTCCATGGTGTGGGTGGATTTATCTGGGGCCACTTATTCTCCCATGAGCAGTCTACTGCCCCTGTGGCCAAGGACGGCATATTGGGTGGCGAGGGATATCTCTGTGGTGGGGTGATTTGAATGAAATCATCCTGGACTTTGTGTGGGTTCTAAAGGCAATGATTGGTATCTTTATAAGAGAAAGGAGAGGGAGATTTGGACACAGATCCCCTCTTTGGTAAAAGATACAGCGGCTCGTGGTTGAGTGCCATATGAAGATGGAAGCAGAAATTGGAGGGATGCAGCCATGAACTAAGGATTATCATGAGCTATCAGAAGAAAAGATTCTTCCCTAGAACCTTCAGAGGGAGTATGGTGCCACCGCTAACTTGATTTCATTCTGCTAGTCTTCAGAACTGTGAGAAGATAAACTTTTATTGTTTTTAAGCCACTGTGGTCCTTGTTATGGTAACCATAGGAAACCAATACAGGTAATAGCTGTCCTACTTCTAGATTATTGCAGCTATAAATGAATTTATATTGTAACTATAATTAAATTTAGTAATAGTAAAATTTTGGCTAAATGTTAATTGGGATTATTTATATACTGGGTGAACAGCCTAGTTTTATGATATTCTGTAATAGGAGCCAAGGCCACTGGCACTTATAGAGTCTTTCAAGGGTTATGGTGTGAGGTAAAGAGTAATGACAGGTGTTGAGTGTAGAAGGGCACAAGGTGAAAGGCAGTAAGGCAGTAAGTCAAAATCAAAGAGCTGCCTGCCCTGGGCACCTCCACCTACCAACCAGGAAAAAAAAGGCTGGCTGTCCTTTGATCTCAGATGCACAAGAACAACCCCTTTTAACACACAGGTAAATACATTCACACACAAATAGCTTAGAGTTTTGCTGGCTCTCATCCTTGGAGACCCCCCTGGAGTTGTGATTTCAATCTCTTTCCCAATAAGAAACCCCGAAACCAATATTCTTGTACATGTGACATTTTTATTAAACTCACTAGAATATATAGAAATGTCTCTCTTTATTATTGTTTATTCCATCACTCGAGTGACCCATGTATTCCATACCCAGAGTCTAAGATGGCTCCCAGGTGGGCCTGAGAGAAGTTCATCTGTGAACTGGAAGGATATTTTGCAACAGGTCTTTTCTTTCCCTCGATGTGAGGCTTACCCAGAAAGCCACATTGCTGAGCACAGAGACTGTGACTAAATTGGTTGTAGATAGGTCTCTTGGACTCTTGCTCTTAGTTTGGTGATATAGGAGGGCACTAAAAGGTCGTGACGGCAGGAATGCTAGCAGAGGAAAAAGGAAGTGCCAATGTAATCTATTTTACAATAAAAAGAATTTCATTTAATCACTCGACTTTAAAAATCGTCAAAGTCGAGTTAATGCATGTACATAAAAATGACAATGTGAGTACATTTTAGAAGGTAGTTAGAAAATTTTTCAAATAGAATATAACATGCCTAGATTGAGAGTTTTCAGAATTGTGTACCAGATTTCTGGCAAGGTAAAATTATACAGTATTTGTCTTCCTAATTCTACGTCATCTAACTTTATAACTCGAATCTTAACAAAATTAAGTGTTGATTGAAAATAAATCCCTAAAATGTAACCAAATCTTTCTGCTCAGGCCACACTTAAGCCTCAGCGAAAGGTTTTGTAAGCTCTTGCAGTGGAAGAGTTTTTTTCTTTTCTTCCTGTCTACATCTCAAAGGAGCTCAGTCTAGCAGAGCAGCTGCTAACAAAGTAAGCTGGAAAAACAGGGCTTGGTTCTGCATTCCCTAAGGTGCTGCAGGATGAAATGATAGAAACCTCTAACCTTAATGTAGATGGCCTTGACAATGACCACCACGTCCTTATTCTCATGCCATGGCATGCATATGGCCAGGGCTATACACATAGTAGGCACTTTATAATTGATCAGTGAATTAAAAAATCCCACAGCATGGTGGAGTGCAGTGTTGTTTATCTTATTGGTGGCAACCCTTTCGTTGGATTAAGAAATCAATTTAATGGTAACAATATATTTAAATAATAGAAGATAATAGGATAGAAAATAAAGGTGTCTGTCATACATATTAAAAGTATATGTGCGTGTTTTTGCTAGGTCATGATGTAAAATATACTTATGAAGATATCAATCAGAAAATATTAAAAGTTACGGTAGATTGGAAACTACTGTGTTCTTTGGGTCAGATGAGTCTAGGTTTAAATTCTGATGCCACCATGAGATACTTGAGCATGTTACTTAAATCTCTCTCAGTGTCAAATATGTATTTAAAGTCTACTGTATATTATGCACTGTGCTCTGTGTGGAGGAGACAGTGGTGAATAAGATTTATTCTTTGCCCTAAGGCAGCACACAGTATGCCCTAAATAAGTGTTGGTCTCTCTTCAATACTTCAGAAGCTCTGGGACTGGTTGATAAGATGTTTGTGTAAGAAGGAATCTCAAGGAAGTTCAATTCTGGCTAAATTTCTTCAAGAATTTTTTTCATGAATTTTTTTCTTTGCTCCATCATCTCTCTTCTTAAGAATGGTGACAACCCGACACTAACTTCTCTCCTCAGCCATAAAACAAATTTAAATTCCTGTAGTGCCAAGCAGACAAGACTAGAAACATGAAGAGTGACATGTAACAGCTGTGCCTCCTCTTTCTACTCTTCCATAGGCATGCAGAATTTTTTGACCCATTACTGGGCAGGATCACTGTCTAGCTCTATTTTGGGGTGTGCTAACCATAGATTAGCTCTCCCAAGGAGGGGCGGAGAGCCAAGACACATACCCAGTCTTCTCTTTGTAGTGCACAAGGCAAGGTTTGTTCTCGGAGTCTGCCACTAACCCTTTCTGTAGCTATTCCTTTTTCGCAGTACACCCATTTTCACTCTGCCAAGCATGCGCCCTCCCATATTAGTACTTGCTTTCAAATAATCAAATATCTTTCATTGACATCGAAGATGAATGAGTATAAGTTAGTAGGTCATCTTTCTCATAAATATTTACAGGTTAAATTTGTTTCTACATGTCAAATGGAAGGTCTTATCCCTGGTGAAGGATTTTTTTGTACATTAGCAAGCTACACGGGTGACAGTAAGAGCATAGACCCTTTCCATGGTCCCTAAAGAATCACACCAGAGGAGTGGCTGAAGAAGTCTTGGTTATGATGAAGTAAGAGTTAGCCCAGGCCTTCCTTGCAGATACCATCCGTAAGGAAGTCATGAACAGGCACCTAAAGGAAAATAAATTCTGATATAAGGAAGATTTGTTTTCCGTGTTACCCCTGCCTTACTTCTCTTTTGAAGATCATTCTCTCTGACTTGGAACTTCATACCTCATAGGCTCTTCTTGGGGTAATCAGGGCCATTCAGTTGCCCAATCTGGAGCTTCACCTGCATGTGGTCCTTATTCTCCAGGTCATCCCTCATTTTCTTTTTCTCTTTATCAAAATTCATTTGCCCTGTGTCTCATTTTATCAATGTGCTTTCCACTGCAAGGTCAAGTTACATGAAACTGTAACTTGATTATCATTGTTAATAGGCTTCTGTGATTTAAGATAAAGAGAGTATTTAAAATGAAACAGGGAGTCTCATGTTGGGAATCTCAGCTTCTGGAGAAGAGGAAGATGTTTGGTGATGAAGCTTATAGAATTAAGAAGTTGTAAGTAATCTTTAAGTCAGTCTGTAAGTATTCTCAGTACATTCTTGGTATGCTAAGTTATGCCTTGTGGGGGATAGATAACTAGACATGGCCTTGAGGAGTCTGCCATTAAGCAGGGTAGAATGGGGAATCTTGGATGCCAAGCACTTACATCCACCCCTTTAAATAATTTTAATTTTTTATGGTAGGTATTATCATATGACTTCAAGGGACCAAACTCAGGAAAGTAAACTATTTCCCCCAAATTCTATATAAATCGTGAGTGGTAGAGTCAGGATTTGAATTCATATCTGGTCTGGTTCTAAAACTTATGTTCTTTTCAGCATTCCATACTGTCATGGAAATAGCCAAGAGAATATAAAGAGAGTGATTGAATGCTGTATAGGACTGATGTGGCCTGCGATGGTTTAAAGAAGGGAATGAGCCCAGTGCCCTGGAGAGCTAAGAGAAAACTTTTCAGGAGAAAACTTTTCAGAAGAACTTTTCAGGGAAGTGGTATTCCAGTAAGTTCTAAAGCCAACATATTTATCTGACAGTGGTTGGAAGAAGAGAGGTCTTTCCAGGTAGGGTGACCAGTTTAAAGAAAAGCTTGGGAGTAGGAATAAAAATGTGCTGAAGGCCAAAGGGGAGAGACTTGATTAAGAAAATGAAAATTATTCCTTGTGGGCCTCCTTCTTCTTTACTTCATCTTAATTCAGATGATGGAGGGAGAGCCAGCTCAGGAGAGAGTTCCTCTCTCAGGGACAGGAACTCAGCAAACCTAGCCTTCCCCACAGTCTTATCTGGAGCTACTGCCTCGAAGGAAGATATTCAGAGTCCCCAAGGCAAGGGGCCTTTTCTCAGAAGTCCCAGATGAGGCAGGTTGTGAACTTCCTGGAGGAAGGGTGAGGGAGCCAGGTAGTTCTCTCTTTCCTTTTTGGAATCCTGGCCAGTTTCAATTTACATAACACAGCTTAATCCACCAAAACAAGAGCCAGGAGGCAGGTTCTTTTTTTTTTTTCCTCTCCAAGACACGGAAACCTTTATTTTCTCCCTACACTGCAAACCAGTGCTGTTAAATAATATTGGATAATTGCACCTGTCGTATTTCCCATATTGTGCCAAGGGAAAATAATTGCTGGTTTTCTGCTTTGCAGTTTAGCAGTGACTCCATCATTTGACTCGGAACATGTCATTTTCTCCCATTTTAGACTGTGTACAGTCAGACTCTTGAAAGGACTCGCAGATAGCGGCCCTGCGTGTGTGAGTGGGCGCAGGCCTCATTCAGCAATGATTTCTAATTTATACAGCATTGAAAATCCACAGCTATAAATAAACAGTTCTGACTGGCTTTGCTGCCTACTCAAATGCTTTATTTTTTAAGCCATCGACTGCATGAGAAAGGAAAACAATGTCTGAATATGGATTCTGGTTTCTGACACTTGGCCCTGGGAGAGGGGACTCCCAGATCTGAGATGGATTCAGTGCTCAGCCAGTCAGCCTTTTGGGAGGCCTGGCCTCGCCTCACTCCTTCCTTGGCCTCCTCCCATTCCCCACATGCAGACGCAGCATGTGTGGATTACAGTATATGAAACTAACTTCCTATTATGACAAGTATTGCAAGTAGGTGCAGAGGAGCTAGAAATATCTTGAGAGATGTATGACTCTTTGGCAGGGTGTAGGGATAATGTATTGTTTAGGAAAACAAGATAAATCTTCTCCCCAAATTCAAAATTGGTGTCACATATGAGATAGCTCCCCCAGAACATAAGCATAAGTCCACGAAGCAGTGGTATTGCTCCTCCCTCTGCCTGGATGAGAATTCTCACCAAGTTGGGGTCACCTGACCATCTTCTTTTTGTCCAGCCTTGCAGAGATACATACATTTTTACTTTTTTAAATAAGGGCTTTTGGGTGACTGGTTATTGCTTTGCTCTGTAATAACGAGGAAAGAAGGTGGGGTCGGGAATCAACCATCTGTGTAACCTTGGATCAGTCCTCTCCCTCCTCTGAACCCAGTGCTGGGCTGGAGCCAGCTTGCACAGGTTTGTGAGAACCAAGTGTTTGTTCATATCTCCTCCTAACTCCGCATTCAGTGACTCGCTGATAGCTGGAGAAGGACATGTTAGAGTGCTTACACCATGGAAATGGGCAAACACTATAACTCAGGGCCTTAAATTTTTTTTTCCCAGAGAGTTGGTCTTTAAACATTCACCAGCATACCAATATCAGACTCAGCCGCTCATTTGTAAAATGAGGACATAATATATTTACTATTTGTAAGATTTTTGTGAGAATAAAATGAGATCATGGAGATGAGTATGGTTGTAAATTATATGATACTATACAAATATTATTGCTGGTTATCTCATCATTTGGTTTGTATTGTTTTCTAACCACTAACAGCCTAATGCAGCCTTATATAGGCATTGCATACCTTTTAATGAATGTTTAATCAATGCTCTTTATAGGTATTTTTGTTGCTTTACCTTTTTTAAGCTATAGCAGCATCAAGGAAGCACTTGTGTGCTTATGCAAGTGCTGAATGGGAAATGGTTCTGAAGTATTTCTGGTGTTGAAATAGATACTGCACAGTGGCCAGTCATGCAGCAATCAAGGTTTAATTTGGTTCTGGGGACAGTGAAGCCACAAATAGAAATCTGTAGGCTCATCTCAGCCAAGAGCTTACTATACCTCTATAAGTACGCATCTCGAGTCATCTTTGGGGGGGGGTGGATAATTTGGGTGATCCCTGCGGACTTCATACTTGGGGAATTTCCATTGTGACCAGTGCTTCTGCGCTTCTGCTGAGACCAGGAGTTATGACAGCACTCAAGATGCAGCAAGTATAGGAAAAGAGGGGGTGTTGCCAGCTCAGTCCAAAAAACCTTGAGGCTCATATTTACATGATAGTAGAAGAGTAGGGATCAAGCAGATTTCTTGGTGCCTTTCCTAGTCTTCCCTTGCCTACCCTGCCTGCCCTACTGGTATAGCCTGTTCTCTTCCCTAATCCTTCAAGACTGCTCTCGGTATTTTTGAGGTATTTCTGGTGTTGGAATGGATATTGCACAATGGTCAGTCATAAAGCAATCAAGGTTTAATTTGGTCCCAGGGACAGGTTTTTACCAAATTTTATTCATTTTTACCAAACTTTTCCTTTATAAAGTTAGGTTGGGAAGGCCTAGTACAATTTACTCTGGTGCCCACCCCCCAGCCCACCTGGGCCTGATTACACGCCAATAAATTTTAACATATTTACCCACCACTCGACATTTGTCATTTGTGATCTTTACAAAATATGCCTGTAAATAAAGATCTGGAAAAATTCCACTAAGGAAATCAAAGCAGGGTTCATGAATGTGCTTGCTAATCACCTGACAATCAGCTTTGTTAAATCATAAACTAACTCAGCAAAGTGCTTTGTACCAAAGTAATCTCAGTGGTCCTCATAATTGAATCACTTTCCATTTATACCCTTCCCCAAGTAAAATGTACATTTGTTTGATGAGGTAGTCAGTACTTGAATGGAAGAGATTTTGACAACGTTGTTATGTTCAGTGGTTATTCATACCCTGAAAGCTTGCTTATAGGTGGGACAGATTTTCTAACATTTTTATAACTTATTTTCTCCTAGTCCCAAATAATTTGCTATCATACCATATTAGGTAAACAGACAACTTCGGTAGCAGCCATCTTCCTATACATCTATCTAGATTGAGGGGGAAAAAAATAAATGAGCAATCCATAAAAATAACTAGCTTATGACAATCTTATTTTCAGGAAAGTTGGGATTATTCAAAAAATGGTACAGGACTAGGAGTTAGAATGAAGAAAAAATTTTGGGAATTTTCATTAAAAGCTAATCAGCCTCTTGTTCTGCTTCTGTAAATATGCTTGTTGCATGCAAGAGCTCACTTGCACTTTTTCCTACTTGTCTGAGCAGGGAATGTAACTGCTTGTACCCAGCAGCTCCTGGCTCTTGTAGCACTTTGTACCTTAGAAGCTCTCCTTCCTGTAACAATTTGTAACCATCAGTATCCGATAACAACTCTCCCTCTTTTACCAATGTTACTACTTGCAACCGTAGCAACCTCTGCCATTTGTAATGGTCTGAATTCAAACCAACCAATCAGTTTGTGTAAAAATCCTGTCTATAAGGAATGTTGCAACTGAGCTCGGCGGGTGGGGGGAGAGGGGAGGGGCCCAGATTCTTCAGAGCACTAGCTCCTCTGGGACCGCATGTAATAAATATGAGCTCTCCTTCTCTCTGAGTTACTGCTTGGCTTTTTCTGGTCTGATTTTGGACTTTTTCCATAACGAGAAGATCTGGGAGACAAAAGCTTCTGTCTTGGTTCTGACACTAAATTTTTGGCCTCATACAAGTAACTTCTCATCTAGGTTCTTAGCATCCTCCTCTGTAAAGTGAAGAGTTTGGATGATCCTAAATTCTATTCTCTGTCTAAACATTCTCTAATACTGAGTTTATCAGTTTTTGTTTTTTTTTTTTTTTGGTGCCTATGGATAGATTTTGGCTACAGACCATCCTCCACAGAGGTCAGACTAAGGTAACATATTTTGAGAGAGCAGGAGTTGATTTTGGCACATTCAGTAAGCCTTTCAAAAACAAGGAGTCCTCAAATTAAGCTACCTTTATAACCCTCTTATTAAATTCAAATATTATTCCCTGTCCTTTCTACTTTCCTATGTTTCTCTACCACTACCTCCCACCAAAAAAAAAAAAAAAAAAAAAAAAGAAAAAGAAAAAAAGAAAAGAAAGAAAAATTTTAAAAAAACCTCTTGTATTTTCTTCTTTCTTAGTTCTTGGAAAATGGCATGTAATTACTTGTTCTTCTTCCTCGGCTGCCTCATGTCACCTGTGCAAACAAGAACAGAGACTTCAGATCTCAGGGTTTCCCTATCAGGTGTTTTTATGTAAATAGACATTCACCCTGACATGGGGCAGTGGAAAGTTGAGGACACTTTTCCGAAGGTAAGATGTCTTTAAGGAGTTCTAAAAAAAACCACCACCATTATTGCAGGGGAAGAAGCCATTCTGCTGTCTCCCCTTGGTGCTCAGCTCACAGCTGGCCAGTTGACCAGTGGTGCCATTGGTCTTTATGTGGCTCTGCATATCTAATCAGAACTATGGATTGCTGTTGCTCTTGGCCATGCATTTGCAAGCTGTGCACGATCCATCAACAAACTTTGAGACTTTGCATGTGGAAACAAGAGACCACATCAAATTAGAGAGGAAATAGAAGAGTGAATATTCATCTAATTAAGGGTCTTTCTGTGACCTCACCAAATGAACTTATCAGCTTGAGTGAAAAAAATACTGGCATATTGATTAGTTTTTAGTAAGCTCATTAAAGGGTCTTTAGTTTTTAGTAAGCTCATTATGATTGAAATTATAGCATTAGATTTTTAGAATGACTTTCATCCAGCCAAAAAGTTGTTACCACTATATTTAATGATCATAAATCTTTACATAAGCTTCGATATTTCTGAAACTTCATTCACTTTCCTGTTGGCAAATGCCAATCTACTTTGAAAACTTTTTCAACTCTGCTTCTTATCTATTCTGGACTTTAAAACCCTGTTAGTTCTGGCTTGGTATTACCACAGCAATCTCACGCTCCTAATTTCATGCTTCACTGTTTAAACCCTGCCTCCCCTGCTTTCCCCTTAAATTATATTCTTAACAATAAACATTAAATATCTTCCTAATTTTATTTTGCTGGAACTCCCCTTCTTAGAGGCTGTCGTGACTGATAAGTTAAAGTCCTACTTGTCGCCCCCTCATCACACTGATTTTTTAGGACAGCCAGCTGCTCATCACATAGCCCTCATAGCCATCCTTGTATTCATGTCTCTCAGCATTTTTCAGGACAGTCTTCTCCCTTGTTCTAATTCTCATCAGTTCAGACTACTCCCAGTCACTTTAGCAAAGCCTTACTAATTTATCTAGCTTTACATGGTCCAGATTCTTTTCATTTATGCTTTCATTTATTTTTTATTTTTGATGCAAATTCTCTCCTCCCCAGTTAGGTCTTCTCTTTTCAAATTTCTTCCCCCTGTAGTCATTCTGAGGGTGCTTAAAACTTTCTTTATCCATGTTGTTTACCAACTCCCAGTGCTTTGAATCTAACTGTAATCATAATCTCGCTCCTTCAACCCCAGGTGCCAAGGATTGGAGACTCAATCTTCATTTAAGAAACACAACAGAACATGAAGGCTTAGAAACGGCAGAAGCAGGAGTAGAAGTAGTGGTGGGAAGCTCAGTTGGGGGAAAAGAGCAGGTGGCTCCATCCACTGGACCAGAGTCTCCCACATCCAACGCTAAGCAACTAGGTGGAGCACTAAGAAATTTTCACATACCTACCACAGTGCTAGAGAAGGCACTGTCCCCAAATGTGTGTCTGTGTGGAACTCCAATATTCATTTCATTCTGTAGAGATTTACATGGTATGAGTATAACTTTTCGGAAATAATATTTTCCTTTTTGGTTCTAGTAGATGGGGGTGGGTCCTTAGTCTTGCATTCTCATAGGATCGAGCAGTCTCTAGGCTTCTCCTAGTCTTCAGAATTTCTCTTTCCATGTTTCCATAATGCATGGCTAGAGATAAGGGAACTGTTGACTTAGTAATTGATCATATTATCTTATCCAAACAAAGTTCACAAAAAGGATTTTAAACTCTGATTGGGAAATGATGTTGTTTGTTATTACTCTTTTTTTCATTGAAGGGAGTTTTTTTCCCCATAGAACACCTTCTAGTTGGGAAATTAGGTCTACTACTGACTTATTTTAGTCCTTCCTTTGTCCCGTGTCAGGTAGCACCAAGGAGTAGAAATATTTTAGGCCAAACGTTTAATCTTTGTCTTGTGCAAGATCCAAACATTTTCTGCTAGCACGAACAAGGAACTGTTCTTTGAATCAATATCACTATGGATACTATTGTAATTATGCACTTTATTAGTCCAATAGTCAGAACACAGGTTAACTAAAAACATACTCTTCACAAAGATTTACACCTGTGTATCTACAACCACAAAAGCTACTGCTAGACTTTGAATTAAAAATTTGAAGAACATTTGCCTTGTTTAGCAGGTTGGCTTGGAAAAGGGTGAGAAGGCAGATGGTTGGAGAATATGAGGTGTTAGAGGAATAGAATTTGAGCACTGATGAATATAGTCACTGTGCAGAAGTAGCAGGAAGGAGGTGGAGCTGAAGGCTGGCTGGAGAAACCATTATGGGGAAAAGAGGCTGAGGAAGAGGGAGAAGTGATAATCCAGAGTGGACTGTCTTTGAGTTTAGAGAGATGAAATTAGGATGAGAAAGGCAAAAGTGCTTTAGAAATACACGTGGGAGTCATCTCACGATAAGATTATTTTCTTATGAAATGATCGGGGACAACATGCAAGACAGACCTTCTAACAAATTTCTTCATGGATAAAAACAAGGAGGTAGACTAGACTAAGCAACTTTTAACAATAAAATTTCCTTTCGAAAATATCTTCTCTAGAGCAAATAGTATTAAAGGAAGGTTTGTATGTCATTCTGCCCAAGGTACCATCACAAGGTCACTGGCCAGACTGGAATTTTCAGCTTACAAACTATCCTTGAGAAGAAAAAGATCTATAGTCTCAGTTTTTATACAGCCTTCTATCCTATGACACATAAAAGATAGCACAGGGCAGGGAGTGAGATGGTGACAAGTCATGCAGAGGACTTTTTGTGCCACAACATCATCCTGAGGACTTTTTGTGCCACAACATCATCTTGAAGGCCAGCAAAACCTTCCTGAGGGTCGGACAGCATTTGTCCCCCTGAGGCCCAGGGCCAGCTCCCTGCATTCACATACCCCTGGAAAATGTCACACACTTTCCAAGTTTACGTTTGATCTTTGGTACCATTCCTTATTACTGCCCTTGTTATTTCCCTCTTCATTTTCACCCACTGAAATAACACACAAAGAGGTAGAAAATGGGTAGACATTAAGCAACTGTGGCCATCACTGCCAGCACCCTTCTCAGCCCAGCAGCTTACATGGGAGAACACCACATTGGAAAAGGATGCTTATAGACAAAATTATCTAAGTTGGGAGGAGTCCAGGTTCCTATGGCATATAAGACCTTGTCCTCAGACCAGCATTATCAGTCTTTCTGGGGCACACATTAGGAGGACAGAATTCCAAGCTATACTCCAAATCTACTGAATGAGAATCTACATTTTAACAAGATCCTTATTTTAAAAAGATTTTCAGGGAAATACAATTTTGAAAAGCACTGCTCTGTGATAGTGGCTCTTGACCTTGACTATAAATTAAAATAACTGGGAAGCTTTTAAAAATACCTCATGCCAAGTCCCCATTTCAAGAGATGGATTTAATTGGTCTGAGGTGGACCTGGGAATTAGTATTTTAAAATTTTGCCTAGTGATTTTATAATGTGCAGTCCAGGTCAAGAAATGCTGCTAGGGAAATATCTGCATATTAGTTGGGTCTTGACTGATACTTTTTGGTACTTAGCTAGTGACTCCCAACTGGGTCACACTGTCTCAAGATTTCACAAGCAGAGATTTCAATTAATTCTAGCCTCGATTAACTTGATCTCCTATTTCATTCTTTTAAGTTCTTCAGGAACTGTACCATCTCTGTCAATTTGCATTCAGTTAGGTGGTTGTTACTATTAATTGCCTTAGCAGGGGAAACTGGTAATTTATACATACAACTGAAGAAAAGAAGGTTCTTAATTTTTGCTGGAGGAGAATGAGATTAACAGTAGTAGTGACTAACCCTATGTTCCAGGCCCTGTTCTGAGCACTCGATACTTTGGGATCTTAGGAGATGGGTACTAATATTGTCTCCATGATGCACAGGAGAAAACTGAAACAAAAAGATATTGAGTGCCTCACTGAGTATCACAGGTCTACAAGTGGTAAGAACAAGGTAGGAACTCAGACAGTCTGGCACAGAACTTTTCTCCTAACCATGGCTTCCCACAGCAAAAACAATGCATGCCTTTGAATTTCTGTTCTCATCCAAGGAAGTTTAGGCCATGAAAAGAGGTGAAAAGGTAGGGTTAGCCTTGGGTTTGGAGTAGGTGGCTACTTATGTATTCCCATAGATCCAGAACAGAAGGTTTGGAGAGGAATTCAGGGATAGAGGAATGACACAATTGCACAATTGATTGTCCAAGCCTAGACAATGCTAAACCATATGCACACTGGCACAGCAGGCGTTAACCAGGACCAAACCGAGATGTGCAGTTGCCCTACTTTGAGGTCATCCTATCACTAGAGTTGAACGGTGTTTACACAGGTTACACAGTTGGTTTGTGGACAGGTGGGGGACATACCCTAGTTTTCTTGATTCCTATTCCAATGCTCTTCTCACTATTTTGTACTGCTTGCCCTAACATGCATCTCTTCTTCAACAACTTTCCAACTAGAATAAGCATCATCCTCCTGTGTTCCTTAAACTCCCTGTTCAACACTTTAATCTCCAACTATTAGAGCACTCCTTGACCACTGTTTCTAGAACACCTTTGTACATAGTCCTATTTTATGCCTAGAGAGAAGAGTCCTTGGTTATTTTTTGTCTATCGATTGATCTATTTGGTAAGCTAATGGAAATGAGGGGTTCATAGGGACATAAGACACACTCTTAACCGATAGGAAACTCAGGGTCTAATGTAAAAACAAATCTCTTGGGAGCCCAGGGAAGGCTTCCTGGAAGAAGGTGAGTTGAAATGAATGAGTGGGTATGAGACAGGCAAAGACTAGAGGATATAAGAAACAAAGGCCTGTGGAGGTGAGAATATCAGTGTATAAGGAAAACAAGCAGTTTAGTGCTGCTGGGGCACACATTGAGGAGAAGGGGAGCAAGAGCCAAGTCAGGCACTTGGTTACAAAGACCCTTGTGTGTCATTCCAAGGGTTTGGATTTTCATCTGCAAGTTAAGGGAAACCTTAAAGTGTTTTAAGCAGACTAAGACATGGGAAAATGTGTTCACATAAATAACTGTAGTTTTAGGCAATTTAAAAGTGTTCATTACTATTGGGATTTTAAGTAATCTAATTTATCTTTTAAATCTTATCCAACCATTTGTAATTAAGATCTGTTCAGAATTTAACACTTTTATGACCCTATTCTGATGCTTTATAGAATTTTTCGCTCATTCGATTCTTAAGGAGTTAAAAATTTAGAGTGAGGAGAGACAGTAATCTCTTGATCCACTTACAGTAGTCTCTATTACTTACATAAACATTCACATGTGCATGATTAACTGAAGAGCCACATGTTTATGCTGGCCTGTTTGCTCATTGGAACTTTACAGTGAAATACTGGATATGATACTTAAACAATGAGATTTATTAAAAAGAGCTTTGTGTTGAAAATAATGATCTTGATATTAAACATAGTGAAAATTTTGTTTTTAATTGAATGGATGTTTAAAAATCACTATTCAACAATTTACAAATTAATCATTATTGAATTCAATACAATTGATTTAAAAAGTTGTTCTCTAAGCTCTGAGTAATCAGTTTTTTTCTCTGCACGTCTTACATCTGCCACATTTTAAATGGATTAGTTTCTTCTTTTTTTCTTTTTCTAAATTTAAATATAGATGTGGGGAAGGCATCAAAAATCTTTACTCAGAATTTCAAGGAGCCAAAACTAGTTAGAATTTGATATCAATACATCTGAAATGTCAACACATTTTTTTCCTGGATGGTTTCCTGTGATTTGGAGTCCTGATTTTGGGAGTAATTTTCAGTATTCCACTTTTTAAGTGTTTGCTTTCAAGGAAGATATTGCCTTTGAGACTCAGTTTAAATTCTCCAAAAGTAGAAAACATGTGAAAAAGCCAAATTACATGCTTATGTCTCCAGGGTCTCAGTCTCCTCTCAGAAATATACACTCTTGTACTGAACCTTCTGAAACTGTTTTTTTGTTTTTTTTGTTTTTTTTGTTTTTTTGCATACATGGCTTGTGTTTTTACACCAGTTCATAAATTGAGTGGAAGATGCCACTTCTGCTATTTCTATTTTGATAGAAAAGAATGGCATGTGGGCATGTGATGTGGGGGACTGTATGTGACTCTTGCAGAGTAGAGCTCCTGCTCTTCTCTTTGGGTAGGGAAAAAATCATGGGTATTTTGCAACCTGACTTTTTGGTGGTTAATTTTCCAACAAAATATTTTGGAGTTGGGGCAGCAGGGGAAGGAGGGAGGAGAATAAAATCTTAGATTTTTAAATCAACTGAGTTAAGATTATTTTTTTCTTATGAAAAAGCAACATGATTTTACTCACCTATAATTAGAAAGCTTAGCTTACTGACATACTCCCATTGCCCAAGACCCTGTCTAAATGAGAATTTCAATCTCAAGTACAGGATGTGATTTTTATCTGGTAAATGCTTTACTAAATGTTGACAAACAACCTAATGGGAGAGGGATGGGAACTCATCCGAGAAGGCACTATTGAGGTAGGAAGACATAAAAGGGTCATTTACACCCATTTCTTTAAAACAAAATCAAACAAACAAAAACCAAAAACCTAACATTTAAACACCTTGTTACCCTCAAGCTCCTACTTAAGAGAAGGAGACTGAGTCTATTTTTTCATGTGGTAACATCTTGCTCTCCGGGTGCTAAGCTCTCTAAACAAGATTATTTTTAGCCTTAAATGAGGTGTTGTTTGGGTGAGAAGGGGAGAAAATTTGATAGGGCCCTTTGAGAAAGTGCGAACTTCCTCCAGGCTTTTCCTTTGCCTACTTTGATAGGACCCATCTGAGTCCTTGGACAAAGGCATCAAGCATCACTGCCCTCTGCTTTGGACTTGTTTCTCCTCTGTTTCTAGGAAGAGTGGAGAGATGGTAAGGAAGAATTGTTTCTGTAGGTAAAAGGGAAATAAACTGACCCCATTTCCAGTGGTTGAGCTTCTCTTCGAGTAGGTAGATGCCAGTAGTAAAGATGTAGCTGAGAGAGAAGAAGACTGCTATACCTACTGGGCTGAATTTGGCAAACACAGGATACACCCACGTACCCGTCTGAGAGTAGATCCATAGGATCCTGCAGAAAATGATAATTCACAATGATTAGAATAGTCTGAGGGATAAAAACAATTTTCTCCTCAAGATCAATGGGTTTTAGAGCCCAGGCAGATGAAAGGAAGCCATGGAGACATTTGTCAGCAACTAAGGAGTTCCATGAACCTACAAAAGTGAGTCTTTTCTAGATAGACTTGATTCAATGAGACATCCTATTACATGAGTTAGGTTAGGCTATGTTACCTTATCTATTAAATTCAGTGTTGGTGAAAAAAATATGGGAGGATATTGAACACATTATTAACCAAAGAGACTGTGAGAGAACATGAATTATTCCTTTTCCTGAGATGTATGACCTACTGAGACATTGAACTTGCTAAGCAAGTGTCCATTTGCTGGCTCTTAGCCAGATGAATGGGGTTTGCATTTCCAAATCGGGTGTAGCTTTCTGTTAGCTCTCCAAGTCTGTTGGGATAGGAGGGGCAGAGATTGAGCATTTTTGCTCTAACACAATATGCTTGGGGTTCAATTGTTGGCCCTGATTTTATCTCATGGATATAGCCATGGATAGTATGTTAAGTAGGACTGGATGGAATTACAGGAGGCAGAGATCTTGCTTATGTGAGAACAGAAGATGAGTAATTTCTTTAAGCCAAGAGAAGGAAAGAAATGCTAGGAGAGGAGCCATAGTGTCTAAGAGAAGCCTAAAAATGCAGTTTTCTGGAAACTAACTATATTGGAAGATGCCAAAGTCTGAAATAACTTTTAAAATTATTGAGGAAGATGATGTATCAGCTACTGTTTATATTTGGTTAAGAGTGTAGAAACTAGAACCAGGCTTCCATGATTCAAATTCTAGTTCTGCCACCTATTAGTCATGTTGCCTTCAACAATTTTTCAACCTTTCTTACCCCTACTCTCATGTGTAAAGTGGGGATGCAAACATCATTCACCATTGTAAGGATTAAGGGAGTGACCACATGTAAAATATAACAGTGCTGGGCACATTACAATCATTTAATGATAGTTTAAAAGCTTATCTCTTCTAGGAATGACATATTGGAAATCTTCTCAGCAATCTTGAGGCTACTCATCTTTTATAACAATTAGGATAGGCTAAGTTATACTTCATAAACAATATTCAAATTGGGATATCCCAGGTTATCAAAGGAGTTCAGATGGATGAATGAAATTCCGTGCTTAATTAAACTTTCAGAAACCCAGGCGTGATCTTGGTTGTTTCAAATACTTGTCAAATGCTGTGAAAAAGACAAGGGCTAATCTCAGGGCCAGGACTAGGGTGAGGCAAGGGAAGTACCTATGACATGAAATTTAAGGGGCCATCTCTGCACATCGAAGGACACAATGAACAGAGTGAAAACACAACTTATGAGATGGAAAAAATATTGGCAAGCCATATATCTGATAAGGAATTAATATCCAGAATATATAACTACAATTCAACAAACAGCCCAATGAAAAATAGACAAAAGACTTGAATAGACATTTGTCCAAAGAAGATATACAAGTGGCCAATAAATACATAAAAAGATATTCAACATCATTAATCATTAGAGAAATGCAAATCAAAACTACAGTGAAATACCACTCACATCCATTAGAATGACTACTATCAAAAAAAGCAGAAAATATCTAGTTTTGGAGAGGATATGGAGAAGTTGGAATCCTTTTGCACTATTGATTGATATGTAAAATGGCGTAAATACTGTGGAAAAAGAAATATGGCAGTTGCTCAAAAAATTAAACCTAGAATTACAGTATGATCCAGCAATTCCAATTCTGGGTATATACCCAAAAGAACTGAAAGCAAGGACTCAAGGACATATCTGTACATCTATGTTCATAGCAGTATCATTTGCAACTCAAATGTCCATTTATGGATGAACAATAAATAAAATGTGGTATAGACACACAATGGAATATTATTTGGCGTTAAAAAGGAAGGAGATTCTGACATATGCTACAATATGAATGAACCTTGAGAGTATTATGTTAAATGAAATAAGCCAGTCACAAAAGGACAATCATTTTATGATTCTGCTTATTGAGGTACCTAGAGTCATCAAATTCAGATAGAAACAAAGTGTTTGCCAGGGGCTTAGGGGTAGGGGGGCATCAGGAGTTACTGTTTAATAGGTACAGAATTTCACTTTAGGAAGAAAAAAGTTCTGGAGATGGATGGTGGTGATGGCTGCACAACAATGTGAATGTACTTAATACCACAAATTGTATACATAAAAATGGTTAAAATAGTAAATTTTATGTGTATTTTACTACATAAAAAAAAATTTTAAGAAGATATCACACTTAGGGTTGTATAAGTGTAGAGTTGGCCCTTGATCCTTAGTCCTGGTCCTGTTAGTATAACTCTTTCCCAAAATTGTCTAGATGCTCCTCTAATCAAAATTTTCCCCAATTGAAAACAAGTAATGATTACTATTTCCAGTAGTGGAATTCTATGAATGTGCATTCCATGGACATGAGCATTTTAAGGGGATATCCATAGCACTTCCCTCCTGCATGACTGCTTCTTATGAATGTGAGAGAAGGTATAAGAGACAGTAAGTGAATGTCCCAGGTAGCTAGGGCTAGGAGTTTGGGGGTCAATGAGGAGATCTGAATATATGCTAAACAGGTTACATTAATTAGTTCACTTCATTTCTTTTATATACTTGAAATTAGGGCTTCCTAGTTCTCATGCACATGTATATAAGATAGTCTACAAATAAGGGCATTCCCCTAGAGGCCTGGAACGTTTCTGTTTATTTACTTCATTTTTGTTTCCTTCAGCATAAGGTTCCAGAAAGGAAAGTTCCTGAGGTAGGCTAATGAAGTACGTGCTTTGACAGAGAAAGTACAAAGAAAACTATAAGTGTGTTAACTAACACTGAGAAAAGTAATGAAAATACAAATAGAGTATCAGGCAAGACTGGTTATTTAATGAAGGGCAGTGAGCAGAGAGGCTTGAGTGAAGAGATAGTCACACTCAGTTGGTATCACTTCTTTATGGCTTGCCTGAATTTATGTTAAAAGGGGAGAGAGGATGGAGAAAGAAAAGGAGGAGGAGAATAAAAGGAGGAGGAGGAGGGGAAAGAAGGGAGGAATGGAAGAAGGAGGGACAGTGGAAGCAGGGAGGGAGGGAGAGAGGGAGGGATGGAGGGGAGGGAAAGGAAGGGCTGATTTAGCAAGTCCAAAACCGAATTCTTCATTTCCTCTATCTTAGTCTCAGCTTTTCACTAGCCCCTAGGTAAGAACCCATAAAGTCATGTCTAAATGTTTCTCCAGTGCACTCATTTCATGCTGTCTGTCCAGGTCTCTTCATCTCACCTGGGTTTCTGTAATTGTCACCTCATTGGGCTTTATTGCTCCCTTCAATTCACTTTCTATCCCACAGGCTACCAGTAATCCAATAATCTTTTTAAAGGAGAAATCCGTTCATGGCACTCCTCTTCTTCCAGTGAATCCCATTGCATCCCATTGCTTTAGGAAAATATCCAAGCTCCTTCACCCAGCCTATCTGGACTTGCCCTTCCCACCTATCCATCCTCAGATCTGTAGTCCATTCATATTGGACTGCTTTCTGTTTCTTGATGAATCAAGCTCTGCATCCATGCTGTTGTCTGCTTGGAACTTCTCTGACATTTTTACCTTCTGGAACACATTTTCTTTATGCCTGGCTGAATCATACTCATGCTTCAAAGTCTCATCTTAAAAGTCAATATTTCTAGAAAAGGTTTCCTGAACATCCTTTAACCCCCATTTAGTTAGGGCCTTATGCCATGTGCTAACTCTATCACAAACTTGCTGGCGTTGCTTATTTGACTGTCTTTCTCACTAACTTGGAAGCTCTGCAAGGACAAGGATCTTATCTGTAATGCATATCAGTTTCTCAAATGCCAGAACACAGCAAATTCTTTATATTTTTAAATGAATGGCTGTTTGGGTGACTCTACCAGTAGCTATGGTTCCCTTTCACTGCTGTTCACTGCAGCTGCTGTAGATAGCTCTCAGTTGCCTGGTCCCACAAGAACTCCTCAGCCTCTGAAAACTGAGAAATGTACCCAGTAGCCTTCCAAATTTCAGCTAATCTGATGTTCACTTTATTAGTACTTTGAATAGGCCAAAGATTCTGACCCTCAGTTGAGAGATCAGTGAAATATGTCCTTATGGAGCTACCTGCCATGTGAATCTGTGCAAGTCAGGGCAGGCAGGTACAAATTGGTAGCCAAAAATTAATATTATAGTCTCATCCTAAATCTTGTGGCATCAAATGATTATCATGTAATTCATATTTTCTGTATCTTAGCAGTGAGGAAATAGTGGAAGTCTGCGGGTTAGAGTTTAGAAGATAGCTCTGAGTTTTGTGGGCTTCAAGCATAATCATTTTTAAAATGTTAACGCTCATGTCATATCTTTCTAGCCCAGCAGAATAAATAGAATAAAAATATCCTCTTGTCCTATGTTTCCTGCTGACTTCACATATAAACATGGGAGAGGGTCATGGTTGCATCTCATACCAGAAGACAAGCACAGCCTACATTTACATTTGCAAATAAATTCAGTAAGTTAGCAGAAGACTTCCTACAATGAAAATGTCCCTGAGAACTTGTAACCTGGTTAGTGTGGGATTTTACCCTGTTGCTGTTCTTGAAACCCACCTCCTTGTCACACTTCAGTTCACGTACCTTCCCAGGCTTTCTACTCCTCCCATACAAACTGCTAATCAAATATAAATAATGACATATTGAAAATGACCTCTAGCTTTAATAGCTAAAAAAATTAAATTTGATTTTTAACATTAAGTCATGAATTTCTACTATTGTGTTAAAAATAAATTCCTATCATTTACTTTTCTTTCAAATAAATTTTAGATGAAGCAAAAGTAGATAGGTAGGTAGGTAGATAGATGATAGATAGACAGAATGAAAAAAAATTGTAAAGCTAGAGTGTTAGATAAGTAATTTACCTAGATGTTGAAAGTGTTGGCAATAATGAGAATTGGGTGGCAACCTCTTCATGACATTTAAAACTGTTGCTCGCCCCATTCTGGGACATCCCTTTCTGGCATGAAGTTTTCTGTTCCCTTCAGGAATCATGAGGTTCTTGTACATTTCTGGTTTTCTACCCTCTGAACATTCTTTGCTACTTTGCCACCCTCTTACCCCTTCCTGTCCTTTAGATGAGGGCATTTCCCTAGCATTCACTTCCTGCTTCTCTCCTCTCCCTTTCCCCCTCCACCCTCTTCTCCCTCTCCCTTTCTTTCTGGCAATCTTATCCCACCAGAAGGGTTTACCTCCCTGGATCTCCACAGCTCTGCCTCTTCTGAGAAGGCCAGATTTGATTTTCCAAATGGAAGTTCCTCTAGGCAAGTGGTTCTCAACCTTGGCTAATGATTGAAATTGCTTTCAGGCCGTTAAAACTGCTGATGCCCAGGACATATCCTGTACCAATTAAATCAGAAACTTTTGGAATGGGATCCAGATATAGGATTTTAAACTGAGTTTTTTATTTATATCTCAACTATTTCTCTCCTAACTTCTCTACATCTATTAATGGAATTACTATCTTCCCAGTCTGACGGCTGAAAATTCTTAGAATTATCCTTGATTTTTTCTTTTCATTTGCCTGCTACATGCCAGTTAATTCACTGAACCTATTCTGTTATTTCAACAATGTGTCTCAGGTATGTCTCTCATTCTTAATTGTACAGCTATAGCCCTCTTTGGGCTGTTCTTAGTTCTTATTTCTGTAACAGGCATTTGGGGCCAGCAGGAGGTGACATTTGGACAGGAAGAATGAGAAGTGTAGACAGCCATTTCCCCTCCTAGCCCTCCATTTCCCCTCCCAGCCCTCCATTTCCACCCCTCTTCAATGTGCATGCTGGCTGGCCTGGTCCCCAACCATTGATAATAAGGAGAGTTGTGTGGCATCTTTATATTTATTTTCATATATTAATTTACACGAGGACTAAGGAGTCCTTCTGTGGAAAGTGGGGCTAGGATTCTGATCCCTACGAAGATTCGAGGTTATAAAATTATGGTGCATCTAGATGGTCCCAGAAGAAGGTCATATTTCAGGAAAGGGTAACAGTGGTGCTGAGAGAGAATTTACACAATGCACTAGTGGGAGTAGAAGGATATTGTTGATATGGGGAGGTAGCTGGTCCTGGTACTCAGCCCAGTCCTCTGGTAGTTTTTAAGGTTTTCTGCGGGTGTAATGTCTATATGTGTGTGTATGTGTAAATAGGTGCATGAATTTAGAGGATTGTTAAACCTGGGGAGCCCGGCAGCTTTGCTGTGGACTTCACTTGAGTGAGTATGGTATAGAAGAAAGAAATCATTTTCCTCACCTCATACGAACTGCTACTGAGAAGTGACTTTGTAAATCTCTCTCCCAAGGCGGGGTTGTAACTGCATATCTATGCAACTCTTGCACTTAGCATACTATATTTTACATACTAGCAGAGATACCTATAATATCAGCAGATTTCTGGTCTACCAAGAGCAAGGTAGTGATATATTCCAGGACAGCTGGGGCTATTTCAGTGGCCAGAAGCATTGTTCTATTTCTACCAACATAGGAGAATAATGGGCGATGGTAGTGTTGGCATTGTTGGCAGTGGGGGTGGCATGCTAACCTTAAAGCAGAGCTGAGTGGAGATGTTAGCCCCAGAAGACTAGATATTTTGGCTCTACAGTCTGTATGGGAGAGCAATGTTCAGGACTGGACAGCATGGGCATGTGTGAGCTCTCATTGGATTATTAGAACTTTTCAGAGATGGAGGTCTTGGAGGATTGGATCACCTGTAGCCAAGTAGAAGGTGGACTGAGCACTCAGACATGGGATAACAGTGGAACTATAACATAACCATGGATGAAGAATAAGACATTATGATTAAACTAAATGAAAAGAATATTCTGGCTAACTTTTATTTGTGTATTTTTAAATTCTATTTTGCTCCCCATGTACATTTCTAGTACATTTTAAATACTGTTGTCAAGATAGCTTTTGGAAAATATAATTCTCTGGCCATGTTACTAATACTTCTCATTCCCACCTCCATGCCATAAAAAAAAAGAAAAAAAAAAAAACAGCGACAATTAAATCTCACATTGTCTATACTATGTCTAACTATATCTAGCCTGCCAATCTCAAGCGTTCTTAAGAGGGCAGTTCAGTTCCAGGTGACTTCCTATTAGTCTCTTTCACTAAGAGGTCCAGCTAAAGCAAGTTGCCGACCATTGTTTGAACATGATCTATGTTCTCTTGGCCTTGGAATAGTGCTGTGTTCACGTTTTCCCAGTTTTTGAAGCTCCCATCCAACCAGTCCCTCAGGACCCAGATCCAATGCATACCTTCTTCACATTGCACAGTAAGACGTAACCACTTTCCTCCTCCATGTTCTTACAGTTTCTTGCATATGTTCTATTTCATCACTTCCCGTGATGTGTTCTTATATTTTATAATAAGTGGTTCACCTCCACTTATTAAATACAAACCTCCTACAGGCTGTGGGTTAGCCTTAGGTAACTTCCCAGAAAGACCAGCTCTGTGTTAGGAGAAATATTTGTTCATTAAAAAAAATGAACAAGAGCCAGCAGTGGGAACATTTCTATTTTTCTGCTCCTCACCACTGCCTCAGAGAAAGCTAGGTGAGGTGTTTTGGGGTGAGAGAGAAGGGAAGAGTGACTGAGCTACCATATTTGTAGGTGACTAATGCTTTCCAAAGGAAATGAAAGATTTGCAGTTATTACTACTTTGCAAAGCTTTATTTTCCCACTTAGGGGCCAGCCCTTCAATTTTGCAATCTGAAAAGATAACAAAAAGTAAGTGCCACATGTGAGGCAGTCCCCACAGTCTTGGTAATTATTTTTAGGTCATTGTGATATGATTTCGGCAGTGAAATGTTTCCCCAGCTCAGAGTTATTGCTGTTTTTCCTGACTCATATTTGTTTCTCATGCTCTGTCTGGACTAGGCCCATATTCTTGACCTTATTCCTGCTATACTGTTTCCCCATTTGACCAACAAAATAGGCACTCCTAACAGCTGACCCACAACCATGGCATCTCGTACATTGCTATATCCTTGGTATCCTAGCACAGTACCTAGCACTGGTGAATAATGGAATGAACACGTGATATACTCACACCTGACCCCCATTTTGTTGCACCTCTTTTTCCTAATGACCCAATTCCCTGCATTGTCAGAACACCTGTCCAGGCACTGACAAGCCAAGCCCTCTTGACCATTGCTGCTCATCTTTACAGCCACTGCAATTTGCCCTCAAATACCAGTGGCCTTATGTGCTCTTGTACCTTCTTAGTTTCTGAGGAGGAAAAGAACAAGGATCAGATTTGAGGATCGATGATCGACTTCCAAGTCCTTAGGTAGAAAAAGTTAATAGATCAAAGTACTATCTTATATGTGAACTCCAAAAGTTATACTTGACAAGAAAGAGTAAATAAGATTAAAGTCCACTCCCTACCAAAAAGTATAAGAATTCATGTGCATAATCAGCCATTTACCACTCTGCTTCTCCTTAGCACATACAACAGAAGGAAATATCTTTATGGATATATATGTATACTCTTACCCCATCCCAGGTCCCAGATATTCTGTCTTTAGGGATTTATTTATTTGGGTTAAGCCAGATTTGGCAAATACATGGCACATATCCTACCGCTCTCTATTCTCATACTATCAGCAGACGTCGCTAAATGATAGCACAATGTTTTTTTGGTAGGACCTCAGAATCTTCAACACAATGCTTCAGACATCAACTACCAGGTGGCCCCCAAGGAAATCTTATTTTTGAAAATGACCTTCATTAAAATGTAAAATCCCTAGGCTGGAGAACAGTGTAGATCACTGGAATCTTGGGACAAATTCACTGAGCAAGTACTTTCTTCAAGACAGGAGGAATAAGGAAGACTTTGGGCACTCAGAGAAAGAGAGGCGCAGACAGAAAGGAAACAAAGACCAGGAAGGAACCATCATCCAAGTTCTAGCACAAAGGTTACTTGCTCTAAGACTGAGGCTTCATGAAGCCCATGGAGCAGGCTCTGTGAGCCCAGGCCCTTTGGAATGTGTTCTCTTTCTAGCTTCTGTCTCTGAAACAGCAACATAAAGAATTAAACTTTCCTTCAGGTAGGGATTGGGGGATTACTCAGATTGTCATACATGAACAGTTTATGTGAGTCTAAACTAGAGAAGGAACATAATTAGCTTCTCATCTGCAGACATTATGCTTGGCATGCTCCTTTCTGTAGAGCAAAAATATGGAGTGGATGAAAAGGCTATAGAATGGAAAGGGGTTTTCCAGTCATTAGGTGGAAGGCTAAGCACTTTTGCTTGATTACAGATCACTGGGCAGTATTTCTGAGCATTAGTGTCCCCAGGTGGTTGAATGATGAAATCTAGGCCAGTTTCTAAAATGATTTTGCATGCCACTATCTAGGCTGTTCTTCAGGTCCCTGAGCAATGCCCAAATGCCCTCTAGGAGCTTTAGTGCCAGATGTTGATGCAAATAAACCCATAATGTTACAGCCAACAGGAATGGACCAAAACTAGCATTCTCAAACCGTCAATCGTCTTTTTAGATGGAATATATTTAGATGCCTTGGTTCATTCAGCCATTCAAATATTTAATTGCAAATGGAACTAAAGATCAACATTTTCTTGGGGAAAATGTAACACATTTAGCTTTGCAATGATTAGTTCTTCATGAGAGAGAGTGAGGACTTTGTAACTTGCTCTGTATATGTGTGTGTGTGTGTGTGTGTGTGTGCGTATGTATGTGTTTGTGCACAACTGTGTATTCTTGTGCATATGATGTTTCCATGAGTAGCAAAAGCAAACAAGAATCTTTCTACTTAAAAATTTAGAGATGGTTAACCCCCATTAACTCAAAATAAAGACTACTCTTATAGAGCTGTGGACTTCTGGAATATCCCTTAGAGTCTCAAATAACAACTCTTAAGTTGATTTTCTCTCTGTAGTTTTTACCTGCTAATGTAAGCAAGGAAAGCAACAGTCAAAATGCTGAGTCCTTTCTTCTTCAGCGGATAGCAGTATGGTCTGAAGATGACTTCAATTAGTGAGGAGGGCAATACGCATGTGTGCTGTGGAGAAAAGGTGACAAATCATAATGTTGAGGTGACTTTGCAGCTTACAGTGTTTCTTTTCTTTTGATTTCTTAAAATTATTTATTTATTTATTTATTTATTCATTCATTCATTCATTCATTTATTTTTTTTCTTTATGATGACATTGGTTAATGAAATCCAATAAGTTTTAGCTATATACTTTAACGGTAAGACATATATATATTTATACTGTTTGTTCACCTCCCACAGTTAGATTTATTTCTGTCACCACATATTTGACCCCCTTTACTCCATCTACCTACCCTCTACCCCTATCCACTACCCTCTTGTAATCACTAGTCCATTGTCCATGTCCTTGAGTCTCTGTTTGTCCTTATATGTAGGTTTATACCCCACATATAAGTGATATTGTGTGATTTTCAACTTTTTCTGTCTGGCATATTTAGCTTAGCATGATTATCTCGAGGCCCATCCATATTGTCACAAATGGCAGTATTTCATCTCTTCTTATGGCTGAGTAATATTCCATTGTATATATGTACCACAGCTTCTTTAGCCAATCATCTATCATAGGACACTTTGGTTGCTTCCATATCCTGGCCACTGTGAATAATGCAGCTAAGAATATCAGAGTGCAAATATATTTTCAGATATGGGTTTTCAAGTCTTTGGGGTCAATACCTAGTAGAGAGATTGCTGGATCATATGGTAGTTTCAATACTGTTTTTTGAGGAAACTCCATACTCTTTTCTATAGTGGCTGTACCAGTTTGCAGTGCCCACCAGCAGTGTATGAGGGTTCCTTTTTCTCTGCATCCTCTCCGACATTTGTTATTAGTCGTCCTGTTGATTATAGCTATTCTAACAGGTATGAGATAGTATCTCATTGTGGATTTGATTTGCATTTCCCTAATAGCGATGTTGAGCCTCTTTTCATATATTTGTTGGCCATTTGTATGTCCTCTAGGGAGAAGTTCAGGTCCTCTGCCTATTTTTTGATTGGATCATTTGTTTTTTGTTGTTATTGAGTCATATGAGTTCTTTGTACATTTTGGATATTAGGCCCTTATCAGAGGCATTGCCTGCAAATATATTTTCCCATTCGGATGGTTGTCTCTTTACCTTGTTGACGGTTTCTTTTGCTGAGCGGAAGCTTTATCATTTGTTGTAGTTTCATTCAATTATTTTAGCTTTTACTTCCCTTGCCTTTGAGGTCAATTTCATAAAATCCTCTTTAAGTCCAAGGTCCATGTGTTTTCTTCTATACATTTTATTGTTTCAGGTCTTATATTTAGGTACTTAATCCATTTTGAGTTAATTTTGGTGTGTGGCGATAGACAAGAGTCTAGTTTCATTCTTTTACAGGTGGCTTTCCAGTTTTCCCAGCACGTTTATGGAAAAGGTTTTCCTTTCTCCAGTGTATGTTTTTGTCTTCTTTGTTGAAAATTATTTGCCCATATAAATATGGGTTTACTTCTGGACTCTTGATTCTGTTCCACTGATCTATGTGTCTTTTTTGCTGCTAATACTAAGCCGTTTTGATTACTGTCACTTTGTAGTATAATTTGAAGTTGGGCAGAGTGATGCCTCCAGCCTTGTTCCTTTTTCTCAGATTTGATCTGGCAATTCAAGGTCTTTTGTGCTTCCATACAAATCTGATGTTTTTTTGTTCTATTTCACTAAAAAATGCTGATGGGATTTTGATGGGGATTGCATTAAATCTGTATAATGCTTTAAGTAATATGGCCATTTTAACTATATTGATCCTTCCAATCCAAGAACACAGAAAATCTTTCCATTTCTTTGTATCTTCTTTGATTTCTTTTAATAGGGTCTTGTGGTTTTCATTATGTAGATCCTTCACATGTTTCATTAAATTTATTTTTAGGTATTTTATTCTTTTTGTTGCAATTGCAAAAGAAATTATTTTTCCACTTTTTTTTCCTGACACTTCATTATTAGGGTATAAGAATGCTATGGATTTTTGAACATTGACTTTGTATCCAGAGACTTTACTATATTTGCTTATTGTTTCTAGTAGTGTTCTTGTGGAGTCTTTAAGGTTTTCTATATAGGGAATCATGTCATCTGCAAATAGTGACAGTTTGACTTCTTTGTTTCCTACTTGGATGACTTTTATATCTTTCTCTTGCCTGATTGCACTCTCTAAGATCTCCAATGTTATCTTGAATAATAGTGGTGATAGTGGACAGCCTTGCCTTGTTCCTGATCTTAGAGGGAAGGTTTTAAGTTTTTCACCATTAAGTATAATGTTGGCTGAGGGCTTGTCATACATGGCCTTTGTTATGTTAAGGTACTTTCCTTCTATACCGATTTTGTTAAGTGTTTTGATCATAAATGGATGCCATATCTTGTCGAAGGTTTTTTCTGCATTACAGTGTTTCTAATTCTCTCTTTCCTCTCCAATCTACCTTCTTCCACAACTACCAGATGAAACTTTCCAAGACTTGACTTAGATTATGCTCTTTAGATGTCCAAGGACCCACAGTGACTCTCTTGCTTATCATACTGATCCAAACTCCTTTGTCTGGCTACCAAGATACTTTGTAATGTGCTGTCACCCTCTTTGGTTCTGCTCATTTCCCACTGTGCCCCTCTCCTAACACATACAATATTTACCTGTGCACACATGTGTATGTGCATGCACACATGCGCACACATGCACACACATACACACACACACTCTTCTCCACTGAGACAAGGCTGTTTCCTTTATTCTCTGTTGCACCCAGCATGCTTGTTCTCACTTTTACGCTTCTTTTCATGCCTTGACTCTCTGTGAAATGTGTCTTCGCTCCCTGTATTCACATCATCCATATTCTTCACAGCCAAAGCAATCTTCCATGATGCTGTTTATGAATTTTCTTCTTGCTAATTTCTCTCACTCAATTTCACTGCATTTATGTCCTGTGCCATACAGTCTTGCACTTATGATATGTATTTTTAAGATCTGGGGTGCAGAGAACACATCTTAACCCATCTCTGCATTCCCCATTGCACTTTGTGCCATGTAACTATGTTGTTGATGGCTGGTAGGTGCTGGGGGTATTTGAGAATCTCCCTTTGAAACCCTCCATGTCCTTCCCACTCTTTCTCTGCTTCGCCCTCTCCTTTATAATCATCTGTCTTCTCACATCTTTCAAACCTTTAGCACTACATTTAAACAATGATATAATCAACGAAATTAGCCTTTAGGAATAGTGGTGTGTTCAGGTAGAAAGGCTACTGAAGCCTGCTTCCTCCTAGGTTATAGGAACTGATCTGAGAAAGGTAGGTGATTTGGGTCTATGTGCAATGTTCTTTCATTTATTAAACACATTTATTAAACCCTTCCGCCATACTCTATGCTTATTAGGAGCATCTAATAGTGTTAGTAATTGTAAATTTTTTACATTTACAGCTATCATTCCTCTTTTATCCCTCTTGCATCCATTGCCTTTACCTGCAAACTCCGTCTCATTCCCATTTCTGAGCCCCAAGGCGGCTATGTCAGCACCTCGATTACTGTAGTCACTGAGGCTTAGGAATGTCACAGTGCCCGTGTCACCATGCTCTCATGCTGCTTGAACCCTGGGCACTGGCTCTGGGTGGTCTTTGCCATCAGTCATGTCATTCTTGTGTTCAGAGGCATCTTCAGGAGGCAGTAGCTTCCTCCAGATCTACCTGAGCTAGCTAAAGTACAGTCAGATTATCAAGACCCTCAAATGACAGGAAATGTGATAAGTTTTGAGGGGACAGAAGTGGGATGAGAAGGAATAAGTCAAGTATAGGGTATTACTGGGCAGAGAGGGCCTCCTAGGAGGCCCCCTGTCAAGGCTGCTGTTGGTGCTGCAGAACAAGAAGGCCTCTAAAAGGCCCTGAGTACTCACATTTTAGTAGCAAAGCCTAAAGAAACAGCATTTTGGACAAAGCATAGCTTTTATACACTTTGTCCATGGTTGGTCCTGAATATAACTGACTGATTAGATATGCAAATGGAAAGAGTTCCAGGCCCACTGTCATACCTTGCATCTTCCTTTGGTCCGATTTTAGGCTACAGCTCCTGTCTCTCCCTCCAATAAAGGAACATGGTGTTTAAGGGCACACACTTTCCAATTTGACTTTAGACTAGTTTCTGAATCTGTCTGAACTTCAGCTTCCTCCTTTATGAAATAGGATAATAAATAGCATACGTCTTAGGGATGCTGCTCTGAGGATTGAGATAAGTGCATGTAAAGGGCTTAGTTCTTGGCTCCGGAAACTTCTAGTGAGCATTAGCTGTAATTGTCATTCTTATTGTGATCGTCATCCTTCATCTCATTGCTTACCCAGTATGGACAGAGTGAGGCAAAGTTCTGGGATGTCCACAATACCAGACACTCAGATGCATGCTGACCTGTAGCCTACAAGAGGCTGCGGCATGCAAGCAGCTGGAGTGTGGTAGCAGAGCAGTCACCATGGCCACCCTATGACTCCCTCCTCAGCCTACTGCTAGTGCCTGTGTTCCCAGTTATGGCCACTTCAGAGCCCTAGCAATGCTCTGTGTTTGACATCAGTGCTCTTTTCACCCAAGGACCACCTCAGGACGTGAGAGATGGGGTTGTCTGCCCAGCAAAGTCACTTGCCTTTCTATCTGCCTTCATTCTGCCACAGCCAGGAAGATCCAACTTCTATTAGCAACCATTAACAGCCTCATTATACTAGCCATTGATCTGACAGATTTTATTAACCCTGCCTACGGTCAGCCGCTTCCGCTCTTTACATTAATAATCATTTGGAACAGAATTCCTGTAGAATAATGTAGTGTGTTTGCATTAGGAGCAAATGAGTTCACAGTGATTAATGCTTTTACAACAAATAACTCAGGAATGCATGACTGGTCACCTCTTCCAGGAGCCTGCCCTTTGCAAGTGACATTCAATTGGATTTCCAAATGAATTCTCCCTGATGACTCTGGGAAGTTTTACTTCGGTGATGTCATTAGTGATGGACCATAGACTGTGGATTAATACCAGCTAGAAGATCTTTAAAAGAACCACAATTTTTGGTTGGGGCCGGGGGTAGGAATGAAGAAAGGAGGAAGACCACATTCTGTGAGCTTTCTAAATATTTAGCTACTGTGAAGAGCCAAGTATGACGCAATAAACCTCCCGATATTTCAAATGTGGTAGTATTTCACCTCATGTTGATATAAATTATATAACCTTTGTCATGCAGCGCATATTTAAAAAAAAAAGAAAGAAAAAAATCAGTAAGAGAAAAGTCAAATATGCCTTCTGCTTCCAAAAAATCTAATAATTAGTCTGGGATTGACACAAATTAGAATGCTGCCAAAAATTGCTGAAAACAGTGACTCATTCTGTATTTCAATTAACAGTTTCTCAGTTTCCCTTATAAACAGTGAAGCTGACAAAAATTAATTATCTCAGAGGGGGTAAAATATTTCCTCCCAAAGTAAACAAAACACCATGGGCTGAGACAATAGTATGTGTAAACAGAGTGGATGGAATGAAGCTATCTTCCCTTGTCAATTAAGCCATCATTTTAGTAGCTTTTTCTTTAAATATCTCATTCTGAAAGTATCGGTTAAAAGGACAGCGTTGTTCTTTTTTTCATCTTTTTCTACTAAGTTATGTCTTTTCCTCCTGTCCTTGGTGTAATGTCTATTTCCATCTGAATATTTTGGAGACAGAACATAAGCATGAAATATTGATTTAAGTATTAGTATAATAATTGCGCTTTAGATTCCCTGGTTGCAAAATATCCTTGTAAATAAGTGCTAAAATTTACCAGCCCATTGAGAATTCTTACAGGGCTACATGAGTGGCAACATGGAAAATAATGAGCACTTAACTTTTACTCACCTCATACCAGTAGATAAGTAGTTCCTATAAACAACTTCTCTATATATGAAGCTAAACTTAAAATGGGATGCATTTGCCTGACTCCTGCAAAAAAGGCCAGTCTTATAATCACTGAGATAACCCATGGAGCCGACAATTCATCCTTGTCATGCAGGCTCCAATTACTGAATCTATATGGTTATCATAGTCACCCTTTTATCTGTAAGATTCTTGGGGAGGACAGGAGCACTTAATTTTCTCCAGGGAAAGAAATTCAAGGAGCCTACACATTTTGAAAATCAGATAGTGACACTTTAAAATACGATCTCTGCTTCTTTCCTCTATTTCATTTCTTTGATATACTAGCTCTTTTGTTAAGCTGAGTTTACTACAATAAACAAGGCTGCTTCTACTTTCTTAGACTGGTCATTGGGAGACTTTCTTCTTCACATGCTGTTTCTAATGAACTTAGGTGATATTGCCCTCTTCATGTTTGCCTCAATCTTCTCCTCCCTTCCTCTGTTCAGACAACACTTGGATCCGAGAATTAATTCCTTACGTTGGCTCTTCCCAAACTGATATCCTTTCCTCTAAGTCTCTAAGATAATGTCTTTGGTTTGTTTATGGTGCTAATGGATAGATAGTTTTAAATCAAAATTTATTGCACTGACAAGATCTCATTTCTGGGCACATTAAGGAGAATGTTTTTGCTTACTATATATTAAATGTGTCACTTTTTAATTTATTTAAGAAATGAAAAGCTTCAAAAAATCTCCTTAGGGGCAAATATATGGTCAAAACATCAATTAAACCTTAAACGTAAATACAACAGACATGAAAATGGAGGCAAAAACAAACCTTAATAGAATGCCATTTTACCCAGGCTTGTTATTACACTACTTGATCATGTTTCTTAAGCTTGAAAATTATATGCAATAACAGTTATTTTGTAAATCCTTGTAAAGCAATCTCTGGTTTTAATAATACTATACATTTGCCAGCTAAAACCTTTTACCTCACTCCTTACCAGCTCCCCTCACTGCAGTTTCTGTCTCTAATCATCTGTATTCTCTACAGCTTTTATGTTGCTTATGGTGAAATTTTACTTTAAGTCAATCTGATATACAGTAATTCAGAAATGTAGACATAAGCTAAGTTGCTTCTAGCTCTAGGGTACAACTATTTTCTTTTCTTTACCCTCCATCTATACTACCTGCAGGGGTCTTTTCAGTCTCAAATACTAGAGTTTAAAAGATGATTGGATTTGTAAAAATTCCCTTTCCCACTTTCTAGGAACTCAAGTACATAGGCTAGGCACCACTATAATTAAAGAGTCAATGTTCAAATGCCTGGGGAGGAGAGACTGGGTAGATAAACCACCTACAGAGAGAGCCAAAAGCTTCTCTTTAATATCCATAGTCTACATAGGTGAGCTGACACAGCCCAGCCTGCTAAAAAATCAGAAAACAGAAGTTAAAAACAAATAGTTTTATTTACTTCAGAGGAGTAGTAATGTTTGCAGTTTACTCAGAAATGCATCAAAATAAGATGAGTAGATGCATATATATGTGTTAAATCAAATATGGTAAACTATTAATAGTAGAATCTAAATGGTGGGTAATACAGGTGGCTTGCTGTAAAATTTTTTCAACTGTGCTTTATATTTGAAATATTTTATAATAAAATGTTGGAAGAAATGTGAATAGTCTCTACTGACTTGGAAAGAGAGATTAATGCTCCATTGGGCTAAGGAAGAAAAGTATGCCAGTATTTTATGAACTCGTATGTGAATTGAACAGGTGGTTAAATGATAACTTTCCGAATCTTCTAAGGAGGGTTTCTAAGTAATTTTTTTTTTACTTACTACACTATTGTTCTTTGGGTTAATATGTAGTTTGGCCAACATCTCAGAGCAGTCTTCTTCTACTAGGAAGCTAGTTGGCTTTGACAGTGTCTTGCCTAGTGAAAAAGTGGCCATTTAGATTCTATTCAGTTAAGAGTAAGACAAAAGAAAGATCCAGGATCTTTGGACCCCACGATCAGGAGTGTATCTGCCTCTTCCTGCTCTCCTCCCCTTTCCAAAGCACCCAAATCTCTTTCCCTAATTTAACTTTCTTTGGCAACAATAACACCCTAAGACACCTGCTGAAATCAAAGACTTGTTTCTTTACTTCTCATATCCAAATGTGATTCACTTTCCCCCTCAAATGTTTCTCATAACTGCCTATTCTTTAATCTTTTCCAACATTACTGCCCAAATGTTCCTTATTATAGTACATACTCAACATTGCAATTAGACCAACCTTCCTAAAACAAGTTTCATGTTGCCACTCCCTGATCAAAAACCTTTTGTGGCTCTCTGTTGCCTTGGTCCACTGCTTGTATTCCTTCTCTAATCTGATATCCCTCTCTCATTGTCCACAGTATCTTGATGGGCTCACTCCTTTCAGCTCAAACCAGTCTTCCCATTATCCTTGTGTTTTATGCCATTTCCTTCCTTAGAATTATTTTCTTTTCTTATTCTTTTCAATTCTTCTCTCCCAACCAGCTCCACCTTTGAGATGCCTTACAACTAAAAGCACACACTTTAACATGAGAAGATATCAAAGAACATCAGGACCCAGAAGAACACTGAAACACAAATACACCAACCAGAGGTTTGCTGATCCACTATTATTGAGATTCAAATTTAGCAATACCTTTCCAGACAGCCAAAGCAGAAAGAGAGAGATGGAATGTACACAGTTCTTTTTTCTTAAAGGAAACTAAGTTTTTTCTACTAGTAATTAGGCCTCAAAGAAATTTCTACTATTGCATTTTATTTAGGGGACGCTAAGTCATAGTAGGCAGTGCTCTCCACTGTGTCCCCGTAGCAAAAATACAGATCTAATTTCCATAAACTGATAAAATCTGATCAAATCTGAAGCCAAAGAGGCAAAATAATAAAACTCAATCTATTGAAGGGAATTCTGCCAGTAAGGAGATAATCTTGTATACTTATGTAGCCTTCTGATGATCAAAGCAGAAGACGAACTCCAGAAATACCATTTCCCCTAGAAGTATTTGTTTGTTTTTGTTCCAATTGTGAGTCAGACAACAGCCAGTATTTTATTCTCTGTTTAGAGCCTGGAATGTAGGTATTATACACTGTTGATGATACAGAGATCTAAATGCTTGGAGGAATTCAGAGAGTCAGTGGTAATTTTGGCACCCTTTTATTGCAAATAAGGAGCCTCACAAAGGAAACCATCCTATCCTGCCTCTTGGAGCTGAGTGCCCAGCCCTTTCTACTACCTCTCGGGCACTTGTCACACCCATATCACTTCCTTTATTTAGATGAAATGCTCACTCTCCTGCCCTTCCCACAGCTCTTGGGTTGCACTAGACTCAGTGCTTAATTATATTGTTTTACTTTTTACACTGCCAATTTCATGTATTTTTTTTCCTCTATTCTCAATTAAATTATAAGTAATTTGAAGTCAAAGCTCTCACCTCCTTCTTTAGGACTCTCCTCCACCTTTTGATTCATAAATGTTTTTGACTGATTTTCTTTATTTGAACCTCTGTGTTGCAAAGTAGAATTGAACCTTTAATATGGCCTACAAAAGTCCTCATGATCTAGTTACCTGTCCTGTCTTACTTTTATGCCCTGCTTCTCCCACCTATAGCCTTTATCCTTTCCTTACCTCCTAATTACTCTGTACTCTATCCATAGTTCCCTCTCTCACCACTGATACATCGCACTTATCCCTCTCCTCTCTCAGCTCACATCGCCTTCTCATCTTACAGAGCTCAGCATAGATATCACTGCCTCCAGGACAGAATCCAGCAGGACAGGCACCCCTCCATGGCATGGCTGAACTACCCTGTGCTCATCCCTTTCAGAGCATCACTTTATTGCATTCATCTAAAACTGGCCAGATCTTCCCTAGAGATGAAAACAATTCAAAGCTTAGAGCTGTCACCATTTCATTTCCAGTACCTAGCACGGTGCTTACCCTACTCTGGCCACTTAATATCTGTGGCATGAATGAGTGAATCAATGAAACAGTAGAGTGAGACAGAAGAGGAAAAAGAGTTCCTTTGCATACCCTGGGAAGACAGTCCAGTGTCTTGGTGTGAGAAGACCACAGCTGCAGGCCAGAGTCAAATGACATGGGTAGCCACATAGCAGGCTGTATCTATGGTAGCAGGGCCAAGGGATCAATCCAACTTTAGGCTGGCCACCTTTACTTTTTGTCATGGCTATAGATGGCACTCCAATCCTGAAAAAGGGTGTTGTAGGTCACAGGGAAACCTGTGAGGAAATGTGTCTCCTAAGAACCACTCCTCGGTGCCCACATCATGGCAACTGAACTGTAAACTCAATAAAAGGATATCACCATCCAGGAATTGGCAACACTGTAGGAAAGTTGGAAGATATGTACCCAACAGAAGCTGTTCTTTGTTCATCTTGGGACCCACTGGCTTGGGGCCCTCCATTCTGAAATTTGGGCCATGTGGAAATTCCCTTGGTTTTGTTCGATATACTCATACACCCCCCACCCTCGTATCAGTCTATAATTCACTTTTCTTCCACGCTTCTGTGCCTGGCTCCGCATAGCACACATAGAGACTTGTTTTTAAGACATAGACAGATGGGCAGCTCTCTAGAAAGCTGCTCCAAATTGGAGGAAGGAGACTGTTCTTTTCAAGAAAGAGAAAGTTTTGGAAGCATGGAGATCTGTTCTTGCTTTAAGCCGCTGTCTCTCAGATATATCTCTTCCTCTCAGATATATTATCACAATGTTGAAGGACTCAGAATGTGTAGGCAGCTGGTTTCCCTGGGAGATAACAGTATTTTAGGAAAGTGTCCTGTAAGCACAGGCTCTGGGGCAAAGTTCCAAACTCCCCACGTGACTGATCTCATGATGGACCATTTCCACACTTTCTACTTCCTGCCTCCAGCTTTCCCTTGCTGACCCACCAGTATATTCATTGGTGATTTTCCAAAATGCAATTAATTAGTTGATTTAGAGTTAGTCTATATGTTAGTTTGTATGTTAGTCTGTATGAAGGGCACATGAGCTCACTGTGGTGGGTTTGCCAGCAGAGGATGTGGTGGCTAAGAGTGAGGCCTAGAGGTAAAAGAAAAAGAGAATATTGCTTAGAAAATACCCTCATTTAATATCCATCAAATATGAGAAGCAGTTATGTTTCAACACTCCGTGCAATCAAAAGGTATACAATGTATGATCTTAGAACTCAAAAAATAATGAATTTCAACATGTATGTGTTGTAGCCCTACAGTGTCACTAGGAATAGCTAGTTTTACAGCATTATGTAGTGGAGGCTCTGAAAGTGATGGACAACAGCAGGTAGCACTGGGTTGAGCACTTGGAGTCCACAATGAAGAGAACAAGTTATTGTTTAATGCAAAGACCTACTTCTCTTTCACTCACTAGGTAAAAATCCTTCTGACCTAAAAGACTCAAGAGTTTCTCTTCAGCAGCTTTCATGGTATCTCACGTTGTCTTATTACCTCATAGAATGTCACTAAGTTGTGTTTCGTTCTTTCAAGATAAGTCAATTTTAATTCCTTTTTATTAAAAACAGATAACTATATATTACAGACTATTTTTCAATTGTGAACTTTTTTCTTGCTGATAATCAAAAAACAAAACAAAACAAAACAAAAGAGTTGTCTGTTGAATATCAAATTAAAGATGCCAAGTAAGATGGTAGATGTGAGTTTGGTGCCCAGAAGAGAAATTTAGCTAGAAATAAAGATTTAGGAGCCCACAAAGTGTAAATATGCCTTTTTTAGATGAGATGACCCAAAGAAAGTGTATGAGTTAAGAATAAAGGACCTATGAATAAACACTGTGGAACAGCAGTAGTTAAGCCAGAGTTTCTCAACTTCTACAGTATTGATATTGTAGAATAGCTAATTCTTTGTTGTGGAGAGCTGCTTGTGCATAGTAGGATGCTTAACAACGTCCTTGGCTTCTTACTTACTAGATGCCAAAAGTACCTACCCACTTTCATTCGTGACAATCAAAACCATCTCCAGATATTTCTAAGTGTCTCCCAGATGGCAAAATCAATTCCAGCTGAGAATCCCTGATTTAAGTGAGGGGCAAAAAAAGAGCATCTTGCAAAGGTAATTGACAAGAAGTGATCAGAAAGTCTGGATGTAAGATAAAGAAGGAAAGAGAATATTTCGAGAAAGATGAGGTAAAATGTGCCAAATTTCAAGGGAAAGTATTAAGACATATTAAGATACCAACCTTCCACTCCAAGTCTTAAAGAGAGGAACACTGTGGTAAGCATGCAGGAGCTTGCTCCTTGTGTCCCAAATGCTTATTCTTCCTTCCAGGGTGACACCCATGTTCCCTGTCCAGCCCTCTGCATCTCTGGATTTCAACTTCTTGTTCATAGTATTCTTAGAATTGGACCTTGGAACCCCTGGTCACTGAGAGAAGGTTAGCATGGAGTTGTCTCCCTGGCTGCCATCGCCATCTGTTCCACAAAACCTGAGGTTGGGTGGAAACCTGGACAAGTTTGTAAGTGTAAACTCTAAGACCCTACATACAGGACAAGTTGATGACAAGTCAGCTTGCTCAGAGCCTTCTACACTTCTGGGAATGCAAGCCTGTGGCATTGAGACAGTCTTCTCATTGCCAAGAAGTTTGGCTCACTTCCTTATCGTGGTCTTCTTATGAAAAACAAAACAGAATTTCTTAAAAGGTCACAAAATTTCTTCTCACCACAGCATAGTAAAATGTGGCTTTTATGAGGTCTTAGATGTGTTCACAGAGAGACACCGAAAACACACAAGCTTTTATTTCCAACCAATTTGTAATAGGAGAGCTCTTCAGGATACCCACCTGCAATGATCATGTACTTTTTGGTTTCCAAAACCACCAAATTCCTCGCTGTGGTGGGGCGGTTGATGCAGAAAGCACCGGTTTTGGTTTGTTTTGCTTTGTTTTAGCCAAATCTGACTTTTCACCTGTTCCTATTGCCATAGAAGAAATCCACGAATTGGTTCCAGGACTGCCACAGATACCAAAATTTGTGGATACTCAAGTTCCCTGCATAAAAACAGCGTATAGTCTGCCCTCTACATCTGCAGCAGATCAATGCATAGTCTGCCCTCCACATCTGCAGACTTTCAACCATGGATCAAAAACAGTACAGATATTGAAAAAAATCCACATATAAGTGGTCTTGCACAGTTCACACCATGTTGTTCAGGGGTCAAATGTATTTTGTTGGTATATGGAGAAGGTTGAGAATTCATGAAAGCAGGAAGACCAGTTTGGAGGTGTTGTGTGGGAGAAGTTAAGGTGTACACCAGGGTGTTGGCAGTGGAGCTAGAAAGTAAACAGATTTTCTATACATTTCGGGGGTAGAATGGACAAGGTTAGCTAATAGATTGGATATAAGGGTTGTGGGATGGAAGCGGGTGGAAGGTCAATGTTGTTTCTATCTTGAGCAATTGGGAGGATGGTGGCTCCATTTCCTGAAAGGGAGGAGACCAGGACAGGTTTGGCAGTAAGTATAACATGTCCACTTCTGGACAAGTTGACTCAAAGATGGGCCCGTAACAGCAATGTAGACAGAAGTGCACATTTGGAACTCAAGAAAGATCTGAGCTGGAGACTCATAGATAGAATTAAATCCATGAGCTACGATAGATGTGAGCTATGAGGAAAAAGAGTACTGGCAAAGAAGGTGGCCCAATATAAGCCCGGAAAAACACCACCATTTAAAGAGCGGGTAGAGGATGTAAGCAGAGACTGAGGTAGCAGGAAAACTAGTTAATGTGCTACCGATAAAGACAAAAAAGCAGAGTTTCAAGGAGGGTGAGGTCTACTGTGCTGAACGCTGCTGAGAGTTAAGTAAGATGGGTCGGAGAGAAGGAGCCCTGGATTTGGCAATGTGGAGATAGTGTATCTTTACTTTCATCTTCTCACAGAGTAGGCTGTTGGAAAGACTGCACACCAGACAATAGGCCCCAGAAGAGTGATCTAGTGGCAAGCTGCCATGCTGCTTCAAGTGAGGACTTAAGCTAAATGGACAAGGTGGCACAATCTAATTTACTAGAATAAGAAGGATTGGGAAATTGGGGAGGGTTGAAGATTAAAAAAAAGAAGCACCTTTGTTGACAAAGTTTCTGTCTTGGGGCATTAGGCAGCTTGGAGGAGAGCTGAGAGTCTGGTTTCTGGTTGAATCTCTCAATGGGGAAGTCCCAGTTTACAATTAGGACTTGCATTTCACTCCTCCCCTTGAGAGTAGGCTCAGGTTGTTCTGTAGGTCTGTGTGCAGAACTCCCATGTTGACATTAACCAGAAAGTAAATCAAGCAATCTTGGGGACATTAAAAGCCAACCCTAAAACTTTATATACAAATGAATAAACAGTATGCACCAGAATATAAAGAAATACAAACTTGTGCTAAGTTGTCACATCGCCTATCACAAAAGACAGGCAATTTGATCACCTCCAGAGAACACTTTATGATCAAGAGCCTTTTTATAATTGCAAGAAAGCTCAAGGGTCTCGCCACCAGGGACAGCTGCCAGGCTTAGAAAAGAGAACACTCCACCAAATTCATCTGTAATCATGATCTAGTATTATTAAATAGCAGTCTGTGTAATAAACCTGAGGGAACAGGGTTGTGGTCCCTAATAAAGAGATGAACAAAATGGGTTACTTAATCATTAGTCTTCTTTCTTTGTTTATACCTACCCCTTTAAAATGAATACTTTAGAGACTTTGTATTTTCCTCTCAAATGTTTTCTGATCTTATCATATTGCCACCTCTCCCTGACTACATTAGTAATTAGAATAGCCCAGTTAGGGGTTATTGCATAACTTCAATATTTGGGCCTTCAAGAACAGTAGAAATGCTTCTAAGGAGAGGTAACTTAATCCTACACAAAAGGCCTTTCCACCATAAACATCTTGTTTCATGGATTTGCATCTACCATAATACAGGTCTTGTTCCCACATCTTTCTCTACACTTTAGAATGGCCTCTGACCATGGATTCAAATTCTTATCAGTTTGTTTCCTCTTCTACTAATGTAGATGTCATACACTCCATTTCTGTGTGGCCATTTTAGACATTATGACATGGTCATTATCTCTAGCCTCTCCCTACCACAATTCCAAGGAGGCTTTAGTATGTCTTAATTTCAGACATCCCTCTCCCAACTTATTTTTATGCAGTATTTTAATTCATTCTTTTTTTAAGTTGCCATAAATCGAACAAATTGCTTTCCATTGCATTTGGTATCTCTGCCCTCCCTTTTGAGATCTTCTCTTTGAAATATATCCTTCAGCATTTCTCATTACTGAGGGTCTGTAGATGATAAGCTCTGTTTTAGTGTGACTGAAAACGTCTTTATTTTGCCTCTGTTTCAGAAGATACTTTAAGTGAGTAAATAGGTTGGCAGTTTTTTTTCTTCCATACTTTAAAGCTGTTATTCCACCATCTTCTGGCTTCTTTGTTGCTATTGAGAAATCAGCTCTCAGTCTAACAGTGGTTCCTTATTTTGGAAATCCATTTTATTAATCTGGCTACTTCTTGGGTCTTCTTTTTGTCTAAATGTCTGCAGGGTCATTTGAGTGCCTAGATGTCTGCCCTTCATCCTGTGTAGCATTTTTTTTTTTTTGGCACTTCTTGAATCTGAGGATTAATTTTTCATAAGTTTAAAAAAATAATCAGTGAATCTCTCTTCAAATATTGCCTGTATGTCACTCTCTTTGTTATATCTTCTTCTGTTTTCTTTTAGTTTTTGGGAATTTCCTTTACTTTCTTGTCAGTAAGTCAAACATTTAAAAATATTTTTGGAAATATTTTCTTTAACATTTTAGTTGTCTTATAATATTTGCTTGTTTCAGGCTATTGTTCCACTCAGAACCTTATTTCTTTTGGATAGAGAAATCTCTACTCATATTAAAGGTTGTGGACATAATTCAGAAGGAAGCCGGGATTTTATGTTCATGTATCAGTCAGGATCCCATTAGGAACACAGAGGTCTTTGTGGCATTCCAAGGAGGAAGGTTTTAGTGCTTAAGCAGCTGTTGGAAAAGGTAGGTCTGTAAAAGTCAGGAAACTTCTGCTGGAAGGGGGTGATTCGAGGGAGTTGGCCAAGAAGCTGTGGCAAATCTTAAAAGTCTCTGGGAACTGCCTCTTGTGATCTCAGCTGCTTGTAATAAAGTGTGTGATTCCTAGGTGTTTGTCCAGCAGCTGATGCTAATACTGTGTCTGCAATCTTCCCACACAGCTATTCTCAATAACTTCTGTTCTTCCACATCTTATAAGAATGCCTCTCATTGGCTGACTCTTACCTGAAACCTTATGCAAAAAGGAATTTTACAAGCTGTGTGTATTTCCAGGCTTATCCCCTGCTGCACAGAGAAGAATGGAGAAGGGGTGATATTGATTTCAAGATGACAAAATTAGGCACAGGTTGTTATGTATCACTGATAGTACTTTATGGTGCACACATTTTATTTGCTCCTAATAACATTGCTGAGAATCAAGAACAGTAAACACACCCATTTTGAGGATCCAAATACTCAGAGTGGTCTGTTAACTTTTCCAAAATTACACAGCAAGATAATGACAGAAACAGGGCTAGAATCAAGGTTTTCTGGTATTGAAGTCAATTTTTTTTTCGTGAAATCAAAAGTTAACTTGTAGAAAACATCTGACATAATCATTTTTGCAACTTAGACAAAGAGCTAAGAAATTTCACTTCCATCTACCCCAATCTGAATTTCTTCTTAATTATATATCCGTTTAAACTTGTTAGCCCCAAAAGAAACTTAACAAATGTGAAAAAACATTTATGAATATAGAATATGATTCACCAGATGATTAATTTCCTGACGACCTGTACCTGGAGATGTCTTGGATTATCTGCTCAATGCTCTAAAAGTCACCACCTCAAAAAAAGCCACCAAGGTTGTCAGTTCCATTGGACATGCAACTCAATATTTCAGTTGTCATATATCATTCAACAAAAATTTATAAGCACCTTGTTTTCCAGGCTTACAAGTTCTATGATAATCATGATGTTTTAATGCTACTAACTCTAACATTATTAGGTTAGCAAAGTATTTTAAAATATGTCAGTAAAAGTATGCATATTAATTAAAATATTCCCACATATAAGCCTTAAACTAAACTCCCTGAGCTCATTGGAGACAAAAGACTTTTATTAAATATTATTTGACAGGTTAAGTGTTTTAGCATCTCTGCCAATCATCACTACAAAAGAATATTTATTGTCAAACATGAAACAGGTAAAAAAGAGAAATATTACCACATTATTGTTTGTTATGATCACATGTTCTTATGACAACAGCAAAAACAACATTTTCAAGTAATGGTCAGGCCATCTTGCCCTGATTATAGGACTACTGTCTAACATCATGTTTTCATTCTGTTTTAAATATTCATAATTACACAGCTGATTCTTTTAGTAGATAGATGGAGTGTGAACCAAACATGCCTATAGTTCTTATCGGTGGAGATGCTCTTTAGTGGCATCCAGGGCGCTTTAGGTTGCCAGTCCACTGCTTAAAAAACTACAGGTAGAACCGCTGAGCATAAAAATAGGATCCCCACTTTGAGCAAACCTTTCACTCCCCCTCCCACAGACTGACCGTCACTTCTATCTCACACTGCTCAACGTACTTGAGCTCTTCCTTGTCTCCATGTCCTTACTTCTCTTTAGCTTTGCTCTAATGTAAAATTTTAGGGAAAATGGATGATCTAGTAAATACATGAAGGAGATAGAAAGAGGATGAAGCTGGTAAGTAAGGCTGGTAATAGGTTGGAAGGAGTTGGCAAAGCAAATACCTATATGTAAATGAATGTGTCCATTGGATTGGGAGAGGGGAGTGAAGGGCAGGGCTGAGAATTCAAAATGCTAAACGTAAAGCATATGAGAACTAGGAATCCATGTGTATACTATGCGGGCTGGAGGAGTCACCATCAAGAAGACTAGATGATAACCTGCAGAAATATTATACTGGCTGGTAACCCAAGGACCAAGATATGAAAGGGAGATAGAAGACTTGGACTTACTTGAATTCTCAATTAAGTACAAGTGACTGCTCTGTAGGCAGAGAAGATGAAGAGACCAGGGAAAGAGATGTGGGGGTTGGCTAAAAGCCTGTTCAAGGCAAGGACAGGACTTTGCAGCTCTCAAAGTGCCTGCCTGTGGGGTTATGAAGCAACTAGAAGCATGATGAGGGCTCTTCTGTGCTGGCTCTCTAATCAGGAAGGGGTTAGCCATTCGAATCTGACAGAGAAGTCTCTCCCACCCACCCACTCACCCACTGGGAAGCTCCTGGGCATTTTCACTTCTCTTCTGAGATCATGGGACTTTAACTCTTTCCTACCCACTTAGATGTGATTTATTTCTGTTAGTAGTTCAGAGGGATTTAGGATCTTCTAAGTTTCTCCATCCTGGTTATTCTCTAGCATAAAGTCATTCTACCTGTTGGTAGTATTACACATGGTTGCCATGGAAGTGAGGATTAATTATATCACACAGGAGGAGGGAAAGAGACTTACTAGTAAACCCTCAAGGGCACCAAACGATTTCAACTATTTAAATTCCTAGTAACTTCTTAGAAGATAAGTATATATATTTTTATCATTAAAAGCATTTGACCTTGATTTTGAAATTGGAATGTATTTTCTATTAGTATTCTTCTATTTAAAAAGCAACCCGTGTACTGATCAATGTGGTGATGTCACGAAAAAAAAAAGAAAGAAAGAAAAAGAGAAAAAAAAGAAAGAAAAACAAATAAAAAGCAGCCTGTTGATAGAGAATCAGTGGATAATGGAATTGTAAAAGCAAGCTAATCCATAGCACACACTGAAAATTCTCTAAATTGCAATAAAAAGGGAAAAGAGGAGATATACTTTTGTCATTTTGGTTCCTGCTCTCAAGAGATGAAGAGGCAACATGAATGCTTGGTTTTAGTTATATAAAAGCTTAAGTGGACTGGTAATCCTTT
>NW_024355205.1:3264174-3272014 GCF_902729225.1 Pteropus medius | reverse complement strand
AGAAGAATGGAGAAGGGGTGATATTGATTTCAAGATGACAAAATTAGGCACAGGTTGTTATGTATCACTGATAGTACTTTATGGTGCACACATTTTATTTGCTCCTAATAACATTGCTGAGAATCAAGAACAGTAAACACACCCATTTTGAGGATCCAAATACTCAGAGTGGTCTGTTAACTTTTCCAAAATTACACAGCAAGATAATGACAGAAACAGGGCTAGAATCAAGGTTTTCTGGTATTGAAGTCAATTTTTTTTTCGTGAAATCAAAAGTTAACTTGTAGAAAACATCTGACATAATCATTTTTGCAACTTAGACAAAGAGCTAAGAAATTTCGCTTCCATCTACCCCAATCCGAATTTCTTCTTAATTATATATCCGTTTAAACTTGTTAGCCCCAAAAGAAACTTAACAAATGTGAAAAAACATTTATGAATATAGAATATGATTCACCAGATGATTAATTTCCTGACGACCTGTACCTGGAGATGTCTTGGATTATCTGCTCAATGCTCTAAAAGTCACCACCTCAAAAAAAGCCACCAAGGTTGTCAGTTCCATTGGATATGCAACTCAATATTTCAGTTGTCATATATCATTCAACAAAAATTTATAAGCACCTTGTTTTCCAGGCTTACAAGTTCTATGATAATCATGATGTTTTAATGCTACTAACTCTAACATTATTAGGTTAGCAAAGTATTTTAAAATATGTCAGTAAAAGTATGCATATTAATTAAAATATTCCCACATATAAGCCTTAAACTAAACTCCCTGAGCTCATTGGAGACAAAAGACTTTTATTAAATATTATTTGACAGGTTAAGTGTTTTAGCATCTCTGCCAATCATCACTACAAAAGAATATTTATTGTCAAACATGAAACAGGTAAAAAAGAGAAATATTACCACATGATCACATGTTCTTATGACAACAGCAAAAACAGCAAAAACAACATTTTCAAGTAATGGTCAGGCCATCTTGCCCTGATTATAGGACTACTGTCTAACATCATGTTTTCATTCTGTTTTAAATATTCATAATTACACAGCTGATTCTTTTAGTAGATAGATGGAGTGTGAACCAAACATGCCTATAGTTCTTATCGGTGGAGATGCTCTTTAGTGGCATCCAGGGCGCTTTAGGTTGCCAGTCCACTGTTTAAAAAACTACAGGTAGAACCACTGAGCATAAAAATAGGATCCCCACTTTGAGCAAACCTTTCACTCCCCCTCCCACAGACTGACCGTCACTTCTATCTCACACTGCTCAACGTACTTGAGCTCTTCCTTGTCTCCATGTCCTTACTTCTCTTTAGCTTTGCTCTAATGTAAAATTTTAGGGAAAATGGATGATCTAGTAAATACATGAAGGAGATAGAAAGAGGATGAAGCTGGTAAGTAAGGCTGGTAATAGGTTGGAAGGAGTTGGCAAAGCAAATACCTATATGTAAATGAATGTGTCCATTGGATTGGGAGAGGGGAGTGAAGGGCAGGGCTGAGAATTCAAAATGCTAAACGTAAAGCATATGAGAACTAGGAATCCATGTGTATACTATGCGGGCTGGAGGAGTCACCATCAAGAAGACTAGATGATAACCTGCAGAAATATTATACTGGCTGGTAACCCAAGGACCAAGATATGAAAGGGAGATAGAAGACTTGGACTTACTTGAATTCTCAATTAAGTACAAGTGACTGCTCTGTAGGCAGAGAAGATGAAGAGACCAGGGAAAGAGATGTGGGGGTTGGCTAAAAGCCTGTTCAAGGCAAGGACAGGACTTTGCAGCTCTCAAAGTGCCTGCCTGTGGGGTTATGAAGCAACTAGAAGCATGATGAGGGCTCTTCTGTGCTGGCTCTCTAATCAGGAAGGGGTTAGCCATTCGAATCTGACAGAGAAGTCTCTCCCACCCACCCACTCACCCACTGGGAAGCTCCTGGGCATTTTCACTTCTCTTCTGAGATCATGGGACTTTAACTCTTTCCTACCCACTTAGATGTGATTTATTTCTGTTAGTAGTTCAGAGGGATTTAGGATCTTCTAAGTTTCTCCATCCTGGTTATTCTCTAGCATAAAGTCATTCTACCTGTTGGTAGTATTACACATGGTTGCCATGGAAGTGAGGATTAATTATATCACACAGGAGGAGGGAAAGAGACTTACTAGTAAACCCTCAAGGGCACCAAACGATTTCAACTATTTAAATTCCTAGTAACTTCTTAGAAGATAAGTATATATATTTTTATCATTAAAAGCATTTGACCTTGATTTTGAAATTGGAATGTATTTTCTATTAGTATTCTTCTATTTAAAAAGCAACCCGTGTACTGATCAATGTGGTGATGTCACGAAAAAAAAAAAGAAAGAAAGAAAAAGAGAAAAAAAAGAAAGAAAAACAAATAAAAAGCAGCCTGTTGATAGAGAATCAGTGGATAATGGAATTGTAAAAGCAAGCTAATCCATAGCACACACTGAAAATTCTCTAAATTGCAATAAAAAGGGAAAAGAGGAGATATACTTTTGTCATTTTGGTTCCTGCTCTCAAGAGATGAAGAGGCAACATGAATGCTTGGTTTTAGTTATATAAAAGCTTAAGTGGACTGGTAATCCTTTGATAGTTCACTGTCAGAATCTCCTCTGTTTACCTTTAGACTTCCTGAGGGGCAGGATGGCTTTGTTGTCCTCACACAGCTAATTCTGCTTCCTAATGGCAATTAAGTTTCTAATTTTACTGCTGAGCTTTAAGCATTCATTTAACTTCTCAGTGCTCCTCAGGTGAATGACATTGGACACTCTAACTAACCTTAGAGTAAGAAGTGAATGGAATGAATAAAGGGATGACTACAAAGTGTTTTAACCAAGAGGACAACCCATAAATAACACTGTAGTGATTATATCTGAAAAAAATATTCAAGTAAATATCAGGGTATGGCAAACGATTCCATTTTTATTCTTGCCCAGAAACTTTAGAACATTGCTCTGAAAAAAAGATCTTTCCAGTGCTACCCACTGAGGCATCCATTCATTGGCTTAACTAGTATATCTCTACCCTCCCTAGAGTCACATGACAAGTTCTTTACCAATACCATTTTCTGGTCATTGGTGGCAGTCATATGTTCTCTTCCTAAAGGGAATCTGGTCTAGAGCAGAAAATTGCCAGAGATAATCTTAGAATTTAATGATACAACGGATTTGAAGGAGGAAGCAGCCATGAATTGAGGAACGTAAGCAGACTATAGATGGCAAAAGCAAGGAAACAGATTGTCCTCTAGAGCCTCCAGAAGGAATGCAGCTCTGCTGATACCTTGATTTTATTTCATAGGACACATTTTGAACTTGTGACCTCTAAAACTATAAGATGATAAATTCGTGTTGTTTTAAGCCATTCAGGTTGTGTCAATTTGTTACAGCAGCAACAAGAGACTAATATATACAGCATTATCAAGGCTCTACCTCTCCTCACCACTCCATCAAACTGCTCTCATACCAGAAAATTCAATATTGCCAAATCCAATGGAAATTTTAACTCAAGTCATCTTACAATGTCATCTTACTTGACCTCTCGGCAAGTTTTGACATAAAATACTTCCTCTTTCTTGAAAGATTTTTATACTTGACTTCCAAGAGACTAAACTGCACTGGGTTTCCTCATTGGCACCCCCTTCTCAGTCTCCTTTGTTGAATTTTCCTGCTTTTCCCTCCAAGCACTGAAAGTTGGAATGTTCTAGGGCATCAATTCCCAACCCTTCTGGCACCATGGACTGGTGCTCCTATGAGAATGTAATGCCTGATGATCTGAGGTAGAGCCGAGGCAGTGATGTTAGCACTGGGGAGTGGCTGCAAATACAGATGAAGCTTTGCTCTCTCACCTCCTGCTGTGTGGCCTGGTTCCTAACAGTCCACAGACCAGTACCAGTCCACAGCCCAGGGGCTGGGGGCCTCTGTCTAAGGCTTAGTCCTGGGGAATATTCTTTAACCTTTCTTACTCCCTAGGTGATCATATTTTCCTTTAAAAACAATCTTTATAATGAAGACAACCAAATTTATGTTACAAACCCAGAAATCTCTAGGCTCATATGTCCAACTCCCTATTCTGCACTTAGATTTTTCTCTCTAATAGATATCTCAGAAACAATCTCCTCCTCCACATTTTTTTTTTTTACCTCTCCTAGCATCTCTATCCATACCCTTTCCCTCTGTCATAGGCTAAAAATTTTATCTCTTTTTTGTTGCCACAATTCAGTGAATCCTGATGGTTCTTTGTACAAGATCTATACTGAACACAAGCCCATCAACTCCACTGTCACTCCTGTAGCACAAGTCTTCATCGTCTCCTGCTGTACTTTGCAAATACCTCCTCACTGGTCTTCACTCTTCCCCTCCCCCACACCTCCACTGTGCCCACTCTTAGAGTTAATTTTCTATATAACAGTGAATGTGATGCTTGTGAAATGTGAGCAAGTAAAATTCCATGTAGAAAGAAGAGATAGATGATAGATAGATAGATAGATAGCTGCTGATGAAGAAAGAGGAATATATATATCCTTAAGCATTATTTTATAAGCTTAAGGATATATACATGTAGTGTATTGGGAAGGGACAAAAAAGCCTGTCCCTTAGCCTTATATAGTTTATATAGTTTAAACTTTGAAAGTACTCCCTCAGCAGGTAAGGCCTTCCTGAAAAGATGGCCTTCCCCATCACACTCCGAATAAAATTCCAACTCTGTATAAATCATGTGAGACATAATCCAAACCCTTGCTACAGTCCTATCCTTCACCTCTTTATTCATTCTGAACCAACCACACTGGCCTTTTTGCTCTTTCCTAAATATGCCACTATTTCCTTTCAGGGTCTTTGTACTTGCTCGCATTTCATGAGCATCACACAAACCTTCTAAAATAGTACACAGATTTCCATAGATTCACAAAGCGGTCTATTCCCTAAAGGTTGACACCCACTGAGCTATCCAGAGCTATCTGAATTGTGGGTCTCCTCTGCCCAGAGGAAAGGCTGGGGTGCTGTGTAATGTTGGTGGACAAAAAGTGGTTTTTTGATGCTGCCATGTCTGCAGTTGACTTTTACTCAACAGGACTCACCTCTACTTAGCAGATCAACAATTCACATCAAGCTTATGGATGAGAGAGAAAAATCTGATACTGGGTCTGAATTTAATGATGGACAACATTTTGCATGCTATGAGTAAGAAAGAAACTGGAAGGTTTAGAGTTTCATTCTCTTGACATTTTGACTGCCTACTAAACCCTGGAAAGGGCTCAAAGGCCTTCCAGGTTGTTCGGTCATGACTCGCATGTTGGTCACAGCCAGGACAGAACACAAGAGGCATGAAGCCCTCCTGTCCATGCTGTTCATTTGGCAGTAATCACATACTGCTGCATAACACCACCTATGTCGATGTCTTGTATTAATAGTAGCTGTTATTTTATTGCTTCAACTTTGTGTGTATATACTAGGCTCAACCAGATTTAGGGTGCTAGAAGTCAAAAGCCTTGTCAAATATCGATCGTGGTGCTACGCACATAGTATGTGCTTAATAATTATTTTTTCAAATGACTAAATGACAGCACATTAAATAGGTGTATTTGGTACTTGCTCCAATTTAAAGAGCTAAAGTAAGGCTTGACTCTGAAGAGCAGATTGTAAACCTCTGTTAATGTCAATAGTCTTTTCAGTTCCAAAACTGTGATCATGGATTGATAGTGTTGCATGATAATAACATATTTATGTACTTTGTGATAGTTTACAAAGTGCTTGCACACACATTCTCGATAATAGTGTACTATTTTCAAATGTGGAGGGCTCTGAGGGGGTTCTCTAATCTACTTCTCCCCTCTTTTGGGGCAACCTGAACAATTTAGGATAATTTCCTGAGAAATAAGTTCCTCTGCTCCCTTCTGGTTAGCATCTGATAGTTTCTTCAGTTACTGAGTCCTCTTCCTGCTGTTTAAATCTGTCTGCTCTGGTTCTATCTTTAGTAGTCATTCAGTTAAGAATGGAGGGATTAACATTTTCCTGGCAAAACCTGGAGGAATACTTTGCTGTTCTTTTCCTTCTTTCATGAAGACTTGAGAACTGCTTAACAATAAAACAATCAAGTTGATCTATTTTAATTGAGGCAGCAGGGCTCAAATGAGAGTTTTTAGGTCACCAGTGAATGGCAGCCTGTCCATGGTTGATGCAAACATTTCACTGATGTTACTATTTGGTTTGAACCCAAAAAAAGGATAGAAAAACTTCCATTAGAGATGATAATCAGCTTTGAATGGTCCTACTGCAATAACAAGTCTCCGATGAGCTAGAAGGCTTGTGCTGCAAAGATTCCAAAAACTTGATAAATCATAAAGGTTTTAGAACCACACCATGTCAAAGGGGAGAGTGGTATTTCTTAATCTGACAAATATTGTTCATAGAACCCAGGGCTAGAATAGCAAACATAGGAACTGTTGTGAAATGAGAGAACTTTTCAGGAAAGTATGACACTGGCTATGTATACTAATAATTCTGATGCAGTGGAAGAGAAAAAGGAGCAGTACAGGAAGTGATTTCCTTTAAGAGCAGGGTCAGCTCCATGTGTAGGTAACTAGTATCAAAAGTCCAACGTGACTGCCCATCTTCACTCTGGCTGTTGCAGTGGTGGTTTCTGGGTATTCACTCCTTTGCACTGTCATGGAAGGAAACTGTTAAAATGTAGAAAGTGTTAACAAACTGACCTGGTAACAGCCATTTCTATATTTGTTCATACTAGAATTTGAGAAGTTAGCAGGAAGCATTCCTTGACACAATAGAACTGGAAGATTTAAGAGCAAGGACAGAAATTGTCCAGAATAAGGGATGAGATACATTCACGAGGACTTTGGATTTGGAGCAGACACCAAAAGGAAGCATGGAAGTTTGGGGATGACCACATTGGGTTTTGCTGATGCTAACTTTTTCACCTAGAAATGGTTCTCTTGGGCATGTTTTCCATTTAAATGAACAGAATCAGAGTCTGTGTCTGACTGGAGGCAAGTTGCCACTTCATATTTTCTCTTCGTCACTATTGTCTTACCTCCCTTCATCCTAGCCCACCTAAGAGATTCAGGTTACTTGACTGAGCAAAAGACTAGGAACAATCAGAATCTCCCAGGTTGTGAAGGCACAAAATATTTTAGGATTTCTGTTGTACAGTATCTGCTTTGCTCTTGGATGTACATTGTCCCAATATCTGCTTTCAAAATGACTAAAAATCCATATGGTTGTTTAGCAAGGTCACAAATACTGGCCATCACCATCACAACTATTTTGAAGAAATCCAACCTTACTTCCATGTGGAAAATGGAACCCTGAAGTGCTAGGAAGTTTGTAGTTATTTCAGGAAAACTAGATGAGCTCCCAAAGACTTGAAAGGGTTTTTGATATATGTGTTTGGCCCCAAATTAAAGACACTTTCAAGATTCTGTCTTTTTTAATTTAGCAACATCTAGCTCAGTCGGTTGTCCCAAATCACTTCATTTTCTTTGACTTAAGTTTTAGTTTATTAGCATACAGATGGGGATTCTAGGTTTTTTTAAGTGAGGATTCTCACTTTGCTATGTTAATCAAGCAAAGTGACATTCCTTTGATTGACTGGTGAATTAATTGTGAAACAAGATCAAACCACAAGTTCTGCACTTACTGTAGCAAAGGACAAGGAAGAGTGAATTAGCCTCGGGTTTAAAACCTAGCTGTCCCACTTATCCGCTCTGTAGCCCCAGGTAAATCACTTAACCTCTCTGAGCTTTTCTTTTTCTAATTTGTAAAAACCTGAGTTATAGTTGCTATCTCAAGAAGGTTGTG
>NW_024355205.1:2977875-3264134 GCF_902729225.1 Pteropus medius | reverse complement strand
AAAAAGCAGGAATGTTCCCTACATAGGTGTCTCAGACTGTGAATGGGAATTGGAAAAGTGGTCAGAACTTCCCAGAAGGAGGTGGTCAGACAAAAAGAAGATGGTAGGAGGGGGTCCCTGAGAGATGAGACTTATTTAATATAGAGTTTTTGGTCCTGAACTCTAAATCAGATTAGAAACTGGATGTCACCAAGCACATATATGAAATGAAAGTACCTTTTTACTAAGGACCAGGCATGTGGAGCAGCAGAGTCAGTGGACTGAGCTGCTTTTCCATATTGGTGATCATGGGAGTTTTAAGAACAATGGAAGGGTTGTAGGTAGAAGAAGGTCTGTAATCTTGAGGAGCCTTGATAATGCTACTCCCTCGTGATTCCCCCTGGTTTTTAAATGATGTTTGCTTCACAGACTGAAAACTTCTTCTGAACTCCTGACTAATGTGGAAACATATTTGTCAGTATCAAGCAGTGAAGCAAGGATGTTGAATGATTACTTCATGTACACAGTGCCAGTGACTCAAGCCCCTCCTTCATCTAAGACCTGGACAGCCTTGTTTCAGCTCTGCTTGTCCAGGTTACCGTTACTAGTATTCAGATACTAGAGGCCCAAATATCTCATAATAGGTTCTGTTTACTATTCATGAATAAAAAAACAAATGAGAATGTATTAATAGAAATATGTAAGTAATAATTCTATTTGCAATGAATAGTCCCTGTAAAGTGTTAGCAGAGAAGCTGCTGCTGAGATCTGATATATTCTTTGATGCTGGGGTGGACTTTTATTTTAAGTTTACTTGATTTCATTCCTAGACCAGAATGTTCATTACATGTTATTTGCTGAAGTCACTTCTCTTTCAGGGCTGCAGCCACCAAGAAGTTGCCTGCCCTTACGGTTGCATGTATTTTCAATGACTTCATAAGCAACTTGGCAGTGTCTTGCTTGGACATCCCCTCTGCTATCAGTGACTGCAATTACAGTACCATTTTTCATTCATTTCGTATCCTCAATGAACTCTTTAAATAAATAGTGACAGGATGGAGATGGAGGAGTGAACAGGATGTTGGAGGTTGAGAAGTTTAGAAACATAAATAGGGCACTGTGGAGTTCTAGGCTATTGCCTTTCTATATTCCCTAATTTTTTTCCCCTCACTCACCATTGCATGATTTAACCATACTGGAAAGATATCATCTAGGTACTTTGGGTAAACAACTTCTCGATCATAGAGAAAGAAGATCCAGAATAACAGAAATACCACCTGGAAAACAAAACACAAAAATAGCATTAGATTTGTTTTCAATCAGAGCTTTCTAAGATAACCGAGGAAACATAGCAAAATAAAAATAGATACCAGTTTTAAAGATATTATAACAATGTAAAATAAAGAAAAAAATTACTGTAGAATTGCAATATCTACTCTCTGGAGAGTTAGGGATCAATTATTTGTCATCATGGCAGGCAGAAAGGGTATAGATAAACAGGATTTGCAGACCATTAAGTCATTTAATTTCAACTAATGACTTCTCTCTTCTCTAAACTTTCAGCAAGAGTGCTGAGAGCAGCCACATGGAGTACCTTGAATCTTACACTTTCCTTGCCCACCCTCTACATAGATATGGCAAGGGAAAGCAAGAAAGCTGGGAAAGAAGTGACAAACTCCCAGGATCATTCACAAGTTAGTTAACTGAGAGTTGGACTTCTTCATTGCTCAGAGCTTTGGGTTGTTCCTCATCCTCTTGGACCGCTCGGCTATCTTTTTAGTGTCTGTCTAGGGGTCCCCAAACCCCAAGCTGTGGACCTGTAATGGTCTGGCCTGTGGCCTCAGATCATCTGGCATTAGATTCTCATAGGAGCACAAAACCTATTGTGACTTGTGCATGTGAGGGATCTAGGTTGCACATTCCTTGTGAGAATCTAATGCCAGATGATCTGAGGTGGAGCTGAGGCAGTGATGCTAGCGCTGGGAAGCAGCTCATTTGTATCTACATGTGTATTGTATTGCATAAACAGGTTAACGTTAAAAGAGAGGTTTGACTACACAGAGATCATAATAAATCAGTTGCTTGCAGATTCATATCAAAACCCTATCAGTGAGTGGCAAAAGTCAATTAAGCTGCATCTGGTGGCAGGTTTTATAGTGGCAAGTGAGTTGATGTACTTGAATTGTACAGCTGCATCTGCTGGCATTTGATTCTACCTTATGGTGAGTTGTATAATTATTTCATTATATATTACTATGTAATAATAATAAAAATAAAGTGCACAATAAATATAATGAGCTTGAATCATTACAATCAGAACTCCCACCTTGGTCTGTGGAAAAATTGTCTTCCATAGAACCGGTCCCTGGTGCCTAAAAGATTGGAGACCACTGCTCTATATCAAAGTCAGTATAGAGATGAAAACCGTATATATTAATCTTTTAATCTTCTTAAATTCCAAAGGCTCAAATTCTAAGCCTTAAAAAAAATGAATATATTTTGTTGTTATAAAAAACTTGGCCTTTAGATGTATGAGGGTGGAGGAGGAAGTGTCCAGCAAAGTGAAACTGGTATGCCAATTCTTGCTGTATTATCTGAGAACTCATTAGAGTTTGGAGAGTTTCATTGTGCATTTAAGTTTGAAGTCTCAATAATATAGGAAGCAAGACAATAACAGGTGGAAAGAGGTAGTCATTTCTAATTATAGGCACTGCTGGGCAGTCGGCACACTTGATCTGTTTATTTCCATCTAAGTAATGAATGAAATCATAAGCAATGTCATAGAAATGTGGACAGTGTCAGCAAACAAGCTCTCCTTTGCATATGTCTTGCTTCTTCCCAATGTCTATTCAACAAAATGAATGTGGTACCTACTGGGTGCCCCACACCAGGAATTTCAGACAGATCGTCTTTCTCTCCTCAATTGTCTTTTCCATGTGCCAACTTTGAAGGTTCTTATACCTTTTTGGGGTGGTGGGGAGGAAAGTTCCACTTGCAGAAGTAACATGCTTATTATAGCAAGTTAAGCAAGATGTATAAAAAGGAAAGTTAGTCATCTCCCTCCCTAGCAACTTCCATTCCCATCCTCCTGATGGAACCAAGGTTTTCTTGGTTATATTTTGATTAAGAAAGGTCCTTCAAACTTCCCTATTACATAGCAATAAAGATTTTGTATCAAACATTTGCAAAGACACAAAAGCGAATGATAAATCTATCAATAATATGTCCTATTTCCTGAAGACACTGGGCAATGTGGTATAGTCCTCAGATAGGACATTTATGCAAATGCAGCTGCTCTGGTTTGCAATAATGGACTCCCAAACAGCCTTGTCACCCAGGAGACATGTTTGTTTGTATGTACATGTGTATTATATTGCATAAACATCTTTGTAACTTACTGTGGATACAGGAAAAGCCAATGTGGTGAAAAGCAGGTCTCTGAAGGCAGTTATGAACTTAATGTCTTTTTTCCCTTTAATTCTTTTCAGCACATCTTCTAGGCAGGCGACCCCATAGAAAATGGTCTGCAAGAGCTAAATTCATTACAACAAATGAGGGCATTTTCATTTGATTTAATTAATACATTCCTCACTGATCTAAAGCTCCATCTCTCTGGGAGCAGTGTTGATTTGAGAAGGAGGGGGCTGTTGGCTGTTTTGGTTGAAAGCCAATTCGAGGGCTGGTCTTCCAGCTCACTGGGCCCTGACCTTGCTCACTAAAACTGATTGAGTAAAGTCATTTAGGGGATAATAATGTGTACAGTATTTAGTGTAATGGACTCGAGCTAAAATGGAAACAAAATAAAGCGTCAGCTTAAAAGGAGAATATAATGAGCTAGATACCTTGGCTACACAGAGGTGGGAAAAAAAACAAATAAACAGCACAAGGGCAGAGAGCCAGACACAGTGGTGGACATGTTCTTGCCTCTTCCTAGGAAGAAAAATTAAAACAAATGCCTGGTGCAATGTAATTAAAGAAGGAAGAATCAGGGTCCAGATCATTGTGAAGGAGCTCTACGCTCTCCTGGGGGAGATGCATAGAATGTCGTCTTGTTTATCTGAGGGAGAAGCCAGTGTTCTTCCTTAAATAGGGGTTGCCTGAAGGACTTATAGAGAAAATCTGACTGAGGAAGTGATTTAAGTCCACAGAGATGCAGCAAGCCATGGGCTCCGGTGCAGCACTAAATACTGTGAGGTTCTTGAGGTCACTTAAAAGAGAAGCAGGGCAATCCTTACTGAGAACAGGGCATTATAAGCTTAAATAATAAGAAGAGAATTGCTACAGCAAGATAGTAATGAACGTTCAGCATACATAGAAACAAACTGAGATAATAATGATTGAAAAGGGGAGGATTCAAAGATCCAAATTAGCAATGGGGAAAGGAGATAAGGCACACACAGAAGAAAATGAATGACTGTATATATATATCTTTTTCATATTTGTAATGGTAACCACACACCATAGAGTCAGAACTGAAGTATATAACATTAAACAAGAAGAATCAGAGGCAAAACCCACAAAAGCCAATCAAAATAAAGAAAAAAGAAATGCAAGGACAAGGAAGCAATGGAAATACCGAGCTACCAGAAAGCAAAAATAAAATGGCTATAAGAAGACCTCATATTTCAATAATTACCCTAAATGTAAATGGACTGAACTCACCAATAAAAAGGCACAGAGTTGCACAATGGATCAAAAAACAAAACCCAACCATATGCTGCCTCCAGGAGACACATCTCGGCTCCAAAGACAAATATAGACTAAAGTGAAAGGGTGGAAAATGATATTTCAAGCAAGTGGCATTCAGAGAAAAGCGGGAATAGCAGTACTAATATCAGACAAAATAGAATTCAAAATAAAAAATGTAAAGAAAGATACTGAGAGACACTTCATAATGATAAAGGAGATCATGCCCCAAGAAGACATAACACTTGTTAAAATCTACGGTCCCAATCAGAGAGCCCCGAAATATGTAAAGCAATTACTAACAGAACTAAAGGGAGAAACAGACCAAAACACTGTCATAGTAGGGGACCTAAATACCCCACTGTCGGATATGGACAGATCATCTAAACAGAAAATCAATAAGGAAATTACATCCTTAAACGACACATTAGACTAACTGGACATAATTGACATATACAGAGCCTTCTACCCCAAAACCGCTGATTATACATTCTTCTCTAGTGCACATGGAACATTCTCAAAGATCGACCACATTCTGGGACACAGAAATAGCCTCAACAAATATAAGGGGGTTGAAATCATACCAACCATATTCTCTGATCATAATGCTTTGAAACTAGAGATCTACTGCAAAAAGAAAACAGGAAGGACCACAAATACATGGAGATTAAACAACATGCTATTGAAGAATAACTAGGTCAGAGAGGAAAAACAAGAAAGATCAAGAGATTCATAGACAAGAATGATAATGATAGTGCAACATATCAAAACTTTTGGGACACGGCAAAAGCGGTCATAAGAGGAAAGTTCATATCATTACAGGTCTATCTCCAAAAACATGAATGAGCCCAAATAAACAACCTAATGCTTCATCTTAAAAAACTAGAAAAGGAAGAACAAATGAGGCCTAAAGTCAGCAGCAGAAAAAAAATAATCAAAATTAGAGCAGAAATAAAGGAAATTGAAAACGAAAAAAATATATAGAAAAAATAAATACAACAAAGATCTGGTTCTTTGAGAAAATTCATAAAATTGACAAACCTCTGGCTAGACTCACTAAAGAAAAAAGAGAAAGGACACAAATAAACAAAATCAGGGATGAAAGAGAGGAAATTACGACTGACATCACAGAAATACAAAGGATTATGCAAAAATACTATGAAAAAGTATATAACACAAAATTTAATAACCTAGAAGAAATGGACCAGTACTTAGAAAAATATAATCTTCCTAGACTGAATCAAGAAGATCTGATTCAGCAGTGTGGAAATTGAAACAAGCATCAAAAACCTACCAAAGAGTAAAAGTCCAGGACCAGAGGGCTTCACTAATGAATTCTACCAAGCATTCAAAGAAGATTTAGTATCTATTCTCTTCAAACTCTTCCAAAAAAACGCAAGAGGCGGCAATACTTCTCAATTCATTTTATGAGGCCAATATCACCCTGATACCAAAACCTGATAAAGATAACACACAAAAAAGAAAACTCTAGACCAATATACCTCATGAACACAGAAGCAAAAATCCTAAATAAGATACTAACAAACCGAATACAGCAACATATTAATAAGATTATACACCACAATCAAGTGGGATTCATCCCAGGGGCACAGGGATAGTTCAACATGCAAAATCAATTAATGCGATACACCACATAAACAAATTAAAAAATAAGAATCATATGATCATATCAGTAGATGCAGAAAAAGATTTAGACAAGATGCAGCATCCATTTATGATCAAAACACTTAACAAAATTAGTATAGAAGGAAAGTACCCTAACATAACAAAGGCCATGTATAACAAACTCTTAGCCAACATTATACTTAATGATGAAAAACTAAAAACCTTCCCTTTAAGATCAGGAACAAGGCAAGGCTGTCCACTATCGCCACTGCTATTCAAGATAACATTGGAGGTCCTAGCTAGTGCAATCAGGCAAGAGAAAGATATAAAAGTCATCCAAATAGGAAACAAAGAACTCAAACTGTCACTATTTGCCGATGACATGATTCTCTATATAGAAAACCCTAAAGACTCCACAAGAACACTACTAGAAACAATAAGCAAATACAGTAAAGTCTCTGGATACAAAATCAAAGTTCAAAAATCCATAGCGTTCCTATACTCTAATAATGAAGTGTCAGAAAAAAAGTAGAAAAAATAATTTCTTTTGCAATTGCAACAAAAAGAATAAAATACCTAGGAATAAATTTAATGACCTATATAATGAAAACTACAAGACCATATTAAAAGAAATCGAAGAAATGGAAAGATATTCTATGTTCTCTTCAATGAATGGTGCTGGGAAGATTGGAAGGCCACCTGCAAAAGAATGAAACTAGACTGTTGTCTATCACCACACACCAAAATTAGCTCAAAATGGATTAAAGACCTGAATATAAGACCTGAAACAATAAAATGTGTAGAAGAAAACATAGGAACGAAACTCAAGGACGTTGGACTTAAAGAGGATTTTATGAATTTACCTCAAAGGCAAGGGAAGTAAAAGCAAAAATAAATGAATGGGACTGCATCAAACTAAAAAGCTTCTGCTCAGCCAAAGAAATCATCAACAAGGTAAAGAGACAACCATCTCAATAGGAAAATATATTTGCATCAATGCCTCTGATAAGGGGCTAATAACCAAAATACACAAAGAAGTTATACGACTCAACAACAGCAACAAAAAAAAAACAGCAAGCCAATCAAAAAATGGGCAGAGAACCTGAATGGACACTTCTCCCTAGAGGACATAACAAATGGCCAACAAATATATGAAAAGATGCTCAACATCGCTATTAGAGAAATGCAAATCAAAACCACAATGAGATATCATCTCACACTTGTTAGAATAGCTGTAATCAACAGGACAAGTAATAACAAATGTTGGAGAGGATGCAGAGAAAAAGGAACCTTCATACACTGCTGGTGGGACTGCAAATTGGTATGGCCACTATGGAAAACAGTATGGAGGTTCCTCGAAAAACTAAGAATTGAAACTACCGTATGATCCAGCAATCCCACTACTGGATATTTACCCCAAAGACTTGAAAACCCATATCCAAAAAGATATTTGCACACCGATGTTCATAGCAGCATTATTCGCAATGGTCAGGACATGGAAGCAACCGAAGTGTCCTATGATAGATGCTTGGCTAAAGAAGCTGTGGTACATATATAAAATGGAATATTACTCAACCATAAGAAGAGATGAAATACTGTCGTTTGCAACAACGTGGATCGACCTCGAGATAATCATGCTAAATGAAATAAGCCAGACTAAAAAAGTAGAAAATTACATGATATCACTTATATGTGGGATATAAACCTAAAAGCAACAAATGAACAGGACAAACAGAGACTCAGGGACATGGACAATGAACTAGTGGTTACCAGAGGGTAGAGGGTGGGGGAGAAGGGAAGAGGTAAATAGGGTAGAGGGGGTCAAATATAGGGGGTAGGAGGAGGGCGAAGTGGATAAAGGGGATCAAATATATGGTAGCTGAAGGAAACTGGACTTTGAGTGGTAATCACACAATAGAATATATAGATGTCAAATTATAATGTACACCTGAAAATTATATAATTGTATTAACCAATGTTATCCCAATAAACTTAATTTTAAAAAATAAATAAATAAAAATAAATAAAATAAAAGAGAAGCAGGGCTTTTTAAAAAGATTTTTATTAAAATGTAGCTAACATATAATATTATATTAGTTTCAGGTATTCACTATAGTTATTCAACATTCATATACCTAGAAAAGTGATCACCATGATAAGTCCAGCAATCATCTGACACTACAATGCTATCACGATATTATTGACTATATTCCCTATGCTGTACATTATATCCCCATGACTTATTTGTTTTATACCTGGAAATTTAAACCTTTTATTCCCCTTCACCTTCCTCCCCTTTAAAAATTTCAATTATAATTGACATTAAAGATTATTTTATATTACTTTCAGGTGTATAGCACAGTGGTTAGACATTTATATAATTTACAAAGTGATCCTCCTGAATAGTCTAGCACCCACCCAGTACTATACATAATTATTACCATATCATTGACTATATTCCCTGTGCTTTATTTTATATCTCCATTACTATTTCATAATTACCAATCTTTACTTTTTAATTTCATCACCTTTTTCACCTGGCCCCTCAAATGCCATCCCATTTGGCAACCATCAGCATATTCCCTGCATCTATGAGTCTGCTTCCATTTTGTTCATTCATTTGTTTTGTTCTTTAGAGTCCACACATAAATAGGATCATATGGTATTTGTCTTTCTGTGTTTGACTTATTTTACTTAGCATAGTACCTTCCAGGTTCATACACGTTGTTGCAAATGGTAAGATTCCATCTTTTTTTATGGCTGAGTAATATTTCATTGTATATAAGTACTGCTTTTTTAAATTTTTTTTTATTTTTCAATTACAGTTGAGAGACAATATTATATTAGTTTCAAGTGTACGACATAGAGGTTAGACATTTATATAACTTACAAAATGATCACCCTGGTGAATCTAGTATCATCTGACACCACAGTTATTAAAATATTGCCTATATTCCTCATGCTATACTTTATATCTCCATGACTATTTTTTAACTACCAATTTGTACTTCTTAATCCCTTCTCTTTTTTCATACATCTTCAAACTCCCTCCCATCTGGCAACTGTCAAAATGTTCTCTGTATCTATGAGCTTGTTTCTGTTTTGCTTGGTTGTAAAATACCAAACAAAACATGTAAATATTTTGTTCTTTAGATTCCACATGTAAATAAAATCATGTGGCATTTGTCTTTCTCTGACTTATTCCACTCAGCATAATACCCTCTAGGTCTACCCATGTTGGTGCAGATGGAAAGATTTTATTCTTTTTTATTCTATTATACATATGTACTACCTATTATTTATCTATTAATCTGTTGATTGATACCCAGGTTGCCTCCATATCTTGACTATTGTAAATAATGCTTCAATGAACATATGGATTCACATATCTCTTTGAAGTAGAGTTTTGGGTTTCCTCAGATAAATATCCAGAAATGGGATTACTGGATCTTCTTTCTCTCTTATTAGAGTCTTTGTTTTAAAGTCTATTTTGTCTGGTATAAGTATTACTACCCCAGCTTTTTGTTTGTTTGTTTCCATTGTCATGAAATATCTTTTTCTATTCCTTTACTTTCAGTCTCTGTGTGCCTTTCAATCTGAAGTGAGTCTCTTGTAGGCAACATATGTAAAAGTCTTGTTTTCTTATCTGTTAAGCCACCCTATCTTTTGATTGGAGCATTTAATCCATTTATATTTAAAGTAATTGTTGATAGATATGTTGTTATTGCCATTTATTATTCATATTTTTAATCTTTTTTCCCCCCTTCTTCTTAAAGAAGTCCTGCTAATATTTCTCATAATACTGGTTTAATGTTGATGAACTCCTTCAGCTTTTTCTTGTCTGGGAAGCTTTTTATCTGTCCTTTGATTCTAAAGGATAGTTTTGCTGGCTGGAGTAATCTCAGTTATAGGTTCTTTCTTTTCACCACTTTGAATATTTCATGTCAGTTCCTTCTGGCCAGCAGATGGCTGCTACCTGCACTGAGCTTGAGGTACTTCAAGAGGCCAAGCCACGAACCAAGGCTAGCTACCACTAGTGCCAGGCTTGGGGCTGCTCAGCAAAAAGTACAGGGCATGAGGAGGGCAGATGCTTCTTCGTGTGTGTTTTGCAAACCTTTGAGAGATTTTCAGAAAGTCCACAGCATGAGCCAAAACAGGCCATTTATATGAAAAAGTAACTGGAAGTGGCTTGGGTGGGCCTGTAAGTATGGTAGGGTGCGGTCTTGGGGAATCATCAGGGCAAGGTAAACTGTGTTAGCCAGGTCAATGGAGACTTAGATGGTGCCTGCCTTCATCTGCACTCCAGGAGTGGGGAAGGCTCAATAAAAAAACAATGGATTCTGCCAGCACTTCTGTTTGGTTGAAAGCTGCCCCTATAGCCCTCTCCCTGAAGCCAGACAATTCAATTTTTCCCCATATGTATTTAGTATTTTTAGAGCTGCTGCCCCAGCCCTGGTGCCCAGAGCAAGTGCTTCTGTCAGCAATAAGTCGTGCATGTGCCCTTAAAGAGAAACCCCTGGGATTCCCGTAGCCTTCTGTCTCACTCCATCTCACTCATCCACAATCTTTGCTGGTTTTCGCACTTCTCTCCCCAGCACTGGAACCCCAGGTTGGGGAGCCTAATGTGGGGCTGGGATCTCTCACTCCTCAGGGAGAACTTCCGAAGGCAAGATATCACTCCCGAGTTTTAACCACCACACATGGGGGTGCGACCAAACTGTTCTGCATCTCTGCCCCTTATACCAGTCTCAATGTGGCTTCTTCTGTATATCTTTAATTGTAGTACTTCTGTTCAGCTAGATTTCATGTGATTCTCTATAATGGTTATTCTGTAGTTTAATTGTAATTTTGATGTGATCGTAAGAGGAGGCAGGCACAGCATTTACCTACTCTACCATCTTCCTACCACTTCTTCTTTATCCACTTGTCTATTGATGGACACTTAGGTTGCTTCCATATCTTGGCTATTATAAATAGCACTTCAGTGAACACAGGGTGCATAAACCTTTTCAAATTAGTGTTTTGATTTTCTTTGGATAAATACCCAGAAGTGGAATTGCTGGAATTAATTTCTTGATGAATCTCTAAACTGTTTTTCATAGTGGCTGCGCCAATTCACAATCCCACCAACAGTGCACGAGAGTTCCCTTTTTTCCAGACCCTCATTTGTTGTTTGTTGTTTGTTGATCTATTGATGCTGGCCATTCTGACAGGTGTGAGGTGATAGCTCGTTGTGGCTTTAATTTGCATTTCTCTAATGATAAGTGACATTGAGCATCTTTTCATATGTCTATTAGCCATCTGTGCGTCTTCTTTGGAGAAATGTCTATTCAGGGCCTCTGCCCATTTTTTAATTGGATTGTTAGTTTTTTTGATGTTAAGTTGTGTGAATTCTTTATAAATTTGGGGTATTAACTCCTTTTGGATATATCATTGGCAAATACCTTCTCCCATTCAGTAGGTTGTCTTTCCATTTTGTTGATGCTTTCCTTTGCTATGCGAAAACTTTTCAGTATGATGTAGTCTTGTTTGTTTATTTTTTCTGTCTTCTTTGCGTGAGGCAACATGTCAGAAAAAATATTACTAAGAGCAATGTCAAAGAGTTTACTGCCTATGTTTTCTTCAAGGAGTTTTATAGTTTTGGATGTTATATCTAAGTCATTAATCCATTTTGAGTCTATTCTTGTATATGGTGTAAGAAAGTGATCTAGTTTCCAGTTTCTTTCTTTTTTTGTTTTGCATGTATCTGTTCAGTTTTTCCAACACCATTTAATGAATAGACTGTCTTTACCTCATTTTATATGCTTGCCTTTTTTGTCATAGATTAATTGACCATATAAGCATGAGTTTATTTCTGGGCTCTTTATTCTGTTCCATTGATCTATGTCTGTTTTTATGCCACTACCATGCTGTTTTGATTACTGTAGTGTTGTTTGATATCAGGTATTGTGATACCACCAACTTTACTTTTCTTTCTAAAGATTACGGCTATCTAAAGATTCTGTGGCTATTCAGAATCTTTTATAATTCCATATAAATTTTAGGATTATTTGAGTTCTATGAAAAATGCTGTTGGTATTTTGATAGGGATTGCATTGAATCTATAAGTTGCTTTGGGAAATAAGAACATTTTAATGATGTTAATTCTTCCTATCCATGAACACAGTATATGCTTTTATTTATTTGTATCTTCTTCAGTTTTTTTCTTCAATATCTTATAATTTTCTGAGTACAAGTCTTTGGTTAAATTTATTCCTAGGTATTTTTTTCATGCTATTATAAATGAAATTGTTTTCTTAATTTCTCTTTCTGATAATTCATTATTGGTGTATATAAATGCAACTGACTTCTGAATATTAATTTTATATGCTGTTACTTAACTGAATTCATTTATCAGTTCTAATAGCTTTTTGGTTGAATCTTTAAGGTTCTCTCTATGTAGTATGAAGTCATTGGCAAATAATGACAGTTTTACTTCTTCCTTTCCTATTTGGATGCCTTTTATTTCTTTTTCTTGTCTGATTGCTATGGCTAGGACTTTCATTACTATGTGGAATAAAAGTGGTGAAAGCGGACATCCTTTGTCTTATTCCTGATCTTAAGGGAAACACATTTATCTTTTCATTGTTGAGTATGATAACTGTGAGTTTGTCATATATGGCCTTTATTATGTTGAGGTATGGTCCTTCTATTCCCATTCTGTTGAGAATCAGTAATCAGAAATGGATGCTGAATTTTGTCAAATGCTTTTTCTACATTTATTGATATGATCACATAATTTTTGTCCTTTGTTTTGTTTATGTGGTGAATCGCTTTAATTGATTTGTGGCTATCGAACCAACCTTGCATCCCAGCAATAAATCCCATTTGATTATGGTGTATGATCTTGTTAACATCTTGCTGAATTTGGTTTGCTGATATTTTGTTGAGGATTTTTGTGTCTATGTTCATCAGGGATATCAGCCTATAATTTTCTTGTAATGTCTTTGTCTTTGGAATCAGGGTAATGGTAGCCTCATAAAATGAAGTTGGGAGGCTTCCATCCTCTTGTCTTTTTGGAATAACTTGAGAAGGATAGGTATTATTTTTTTTCTTTGAATGTTTGGTAAAATTCACCTGTAAAGACGTTTGGTCCAGGACTTTTGTTTGTTGGGATTTTTTTTGATTACTGATTCAATTTCATTAGTAATTGGCTGAAGCACAGCCTTTTTAAAGGAGGTAAGGTCACTTAAAAGCAAACCTTGGCCATTCTTAATGTTTTGCGTAAACCCATGGCTTCTAATCTAAGGCCTCATGGGTCACAGCAACACAGAGTTGAGGTTGGTTTAGAATTATGCTTGCATCAGAATCCATCTTATTCCTTAAAAGCTCTGCATTGGTGCAAAAAGGACATGACTCTGCTCTGAGAGTATGAGTCAGGCAAGTTCTTGAAACTGAAGAGCTTGTTCAATCAAGTTGGCTATTGGGGAACAACTTCTGAGGTCTGAACTCTGGGAAAGCTCTAGTCAGTCAGCCTCCTGCCATTCCTTGGGCTGAAGGTGTAGATGAGAGAGAATACGGAACTAGATTATGGCAGGAATAATCTAATTCCTCAAACCAGCAGCACTGACATCACCCAAAAGTTTGTTAGAAATGCCATACCTTAGCCCCACCACAGGCTATGGAATCAGAATCTTTGGGAATGGGGCCCAGAAATATGTTTTTTTAAAAAAAACTCTTTAGGTGATCCTTATATATGTTTAATTTCTAGAACCAGTGGGTAAGACATAAGTTTGTCACTTAATTCTACTTACTACTGAAAGGTATATGACTTTTTATCGAATTCTTGTTATGTGCTATCTACTGATCTAGGCTTTTAATTTATCATAACAACATTATGAGGTAAGTCCAATTATTATACCTGCTTCCAACCCATTTTATAGAATGAGGAAACTGAGGCATAGAAAGATGAACAAATCTGTCTAAAGTCTCACAGTTGGTAAATGTCAAGGTCAGAATTTGAAATGCAAGATCTGGTTCTTGAGCCAGACTTAAAAAAAAAAAAGTATCAGGTTTCTAAAAACAGTTCAGATAAAGCACTGTGGGAAGTCATGAGAGAGAGAAAATTATCTCCAGGTGAGAGAATTAAAAATGACTTAAAAATACTGATGCGTGATTTTCATTTACCCAGAGATTCTAATTTAATGGGTCTAAGGGTGTGGCCTAGGCAACAGAATTTTAAAAAAATTATCACAGTAATTCTAATCAGGGCAGCTAAGGTTGAGAACCACTTGCCTAGAGGAACTTTTATTTGGAAATTGAGACCTGGCCTTCTTGGGAGAGGTAGAGCTGCAGAGATTCAGGGAGTTGAATCCTCCTGGTGGTTGCTAGAGAGAGGAAAAGAAAGAGGGAAGAGGAGAGAAGTTAGAAGTGAATGCTGAGGAAATTCCCTCATCTAAGGAAGGGGTAAGTGGGCAGCAAAGTACCAAAAAATAATCAGATGGTAGAAAACAAGGAATGTACAAGAAACTTGGTCCTTGAAGGAGAAAGCTTCAAGCCAGAGGAGGCATTCTAGGGAGGGCACCAGTTTTAAATGTTATGAAGATGTTGCCACCCTAATACTTGTCATCAACTTTCAACATTTGGCCCCTCTGGCTGTAGAATTTGGAGTGCAATCTTTTGCAAATAGATGTTAAAAGTCTCCTCTTCTTCTCTTTCCCCCTACCCCAGCAGTTCTCACCTCATCTTGGTTTCACTTCCAGCTGTTCAAGCCAGGGCAGGCAGCTGCTTTAGTTAGGAAATGCAGGCATGGGGCCTGAAACTGGGTGAGGAGACCTGCACTATTCTATCAACAGAGCAATTAATCATCTACTGAGCACTGGGTGTCTGCCAAGTTTTCACTCTTTGGGGAGAGGCTGCCTCCACCTAGCATGTGAAGTTCATGTGACCACTTTCCCTAGTGAGAGCCTCCTAGAGTTATCATGAATCAAGCTCATCCTGATTCTCTCTTGCCTTTCCCAGTCACAGAATATGGAAATTGGATTGGGTAAATGAACACATAACTCCAAGCTTCCGTGGGTTTTCCCTCATCAATAAAAATTTGTTCTACACCACAAACTTGCCAGTTACTTCTCCCCCTCCACCTTTAGCTCATACATTATTTCATAGGCATATGCCACATTGTAAAGATGCCAACATGTGTGTGTGTTGTGATAGCCTTGTCCTCGTTAACTTAATCTGCATTGACATACCATCATCTGTATCAATAAAAAATATTTATGGAGTTCTCACGTAGGAGCTCAAGAGGGAGGTGCTAGGGTGTAGCCAAGAGAAATAAATAGGCAAAAATTAGGGCATAGAAGAACCAGACAGCAGAGTTGAAGGGCAAAAAGGGGAGGTGTCATGAGCTCACTCAAAGAGGCAGCTTCCTGGGGGACCTAAAGGACAAGTTGGGATCAGTTCACCAAATGGGACAATGGCCTGCTCTTTCTCTAAGGACAAAACAATGAAATGTTTATAAAACATGCACACAAAGAACAGTGAAGGGAGAAAATGGTAGCTGTTATAAGGTGAATTGTGTCCCCCCACCTGAAAATTCATGTATTAAAGTTATAACCTCCAGTACCTCAGAATATGACTGTATGTGGAGATAGGGTCTTTACAAAGAAATATCAAGTTAAAATGGAGTCAGTAGGGTGGACTCTAATCCAGTATGACTGGTATCTTTATAAGAAGAGGAGGTCAAGACACAGACATATACAGAGGGAAGACCATGTGAGGTCATGGAGAGAAAATGGACATCTAAAAGCCAAGGAATGAAGCCCCAGGATAAACCAACCCTGCCAGCACTTTGATCTTGGACTTTTAGCCTCTAGAACCGTGAGAAATAAATTTCTGTTTTTTAAGCCATCCAGTCTGTGGTATTTTATCATCATAGTCCAAATAAATCAACACAGCAGCATTAAAATAAGATAGCAATAAATGGCCTTCTTTTAAGAATCATACAACAAAATTACTGCCATTTACATTTCTCAACTATTTTGTCTGCCTAGGAAAGCAGAGCTAATGCTATCTTCTTGATCAAGGCTTACTTCAGAGTTGTTGCTCTCTGATTTATCTTTTCTACCAGTTCTTCCCTAACTCTGTTTGCTCTTTGTGCCTTTTTCTGAAATGCTGCTGGTCTAACTTTGATAGATGTCTTTCATTTTTGTCACCAGCTGACAAACATACCACCTGGAAGAGCTGAATTTACATTTTTATAATGAATGCAATTTAAGAAACCATAGCTAAAGGATATTTAGTTTTTACATTCTTGTGTCTTCACAAAATTCACAAAAATCTTGAAATCACAGAAACTTAGTCTAAGTCATCGAGTTTATTTATTTGCCTTTAAGCCAGAACCGTTTAAAACTATCTCAGGATATGAGATATTTTTCTATTTAAAAAATAATTCCAGAAAGGGAGATTCCACAAGTTTCCTGAGCAAAACATTACAACTCTTAGTAGATGACTCAAGTAATCCAGTGTCCAGCTCAGCACTTTGTGCCTGACTTGAACAGGCCAGGGTTTTCTTAGCTCTTGCCTTGGAAATGATGCAATACTTACACTGTGAGACTATTTCATAATAAAAGAGCAAATAGGGACTAATTGCGATGAGTATTTTATATTAGTGGCAGTGAGGGTGGTGGCATTTGGGGTAGGTAGAGGAAGACTTTGCCAAATATACCTGTATTATATGTATATACTATTTCAATCATCATTCGTAATGTTTTTAGCTTAGGTAAGAAAGTAGGATAAAAGAATTGGAAAAATATCATAGGAAAAGAAATGATAAAAATAGCACAAGCTAGAATGATGAGGAAAAAAAAAGAGAACAAACCAAGAATATTGAGAGACAGGTTAGAACAGTGTAAGAATGCTTGGCTAGAATTACATAGCTGGTGACCGCTGGCGTCAGTGCAGCAGTAGGATGGCTATAGAATAAATTCTTACAGGCAAGGCGGGGTCCCTAGAAAGTGGCTCTTGCCAATTAGAACCATGTTCTGTTCATTTATACATGTAACCAATATTCACAGAATGCTTGTTGAGTGCCAGAAATTGTATTAGACATAATATAGGCCAGGGCAGGCTCCATGTTAATGTGTGTGGTTTTTTTAGGAAGACAAAGAAAGAGGAAGAGGAAGAGAAGGAGGAAGCTTTTTTTTTATGTTTACTATTTTACATTATGTAGGTCAGATTCCTGGGGAAATGGAATCTGAGATTCTGAGGCCTTCCTGTAAGTGTTCTTTGAGGGTGCACTTTGACCATTTGTGAGAGGGAGGGAAGGAAGAAGGGAGCAGGACTTAGCAGCAGGAAAAACTAAAAGGCAATGCAGCTGCATGGAATCAGCGGTTCTCTGAAGGACCCCTGGAGCTGAGTGGGCCCTTTAGAGTTGTCTTGGAGCCTGGCCTTTGTACTGCAAGTCAATTAGCCATTGGATACAGCAATATCAGGGAGGGTCATAAGCCTTGGTCTAGGCAGTTCCCTTCTGCTGATCCCAGTTCTGGGACAGGAGCTCAGCTGTGTCATCAGAAGCCAGCCCTTCTCCCAGGAACTGGACAATGAATAGCTCAGTGCTGAGGAGGTAGGGGGATCTGGGTGCCACACCACTCTATCCACTATGTATGAGGAAATCGAGGCACAGAGAAATTAAGTAACTTACTCAAGGTCCCACAGCAAGTGAATGGTAGAGCCAGCATTCACACCCAGACCGTCTGGTTCCAGAAGCTAAGCCTTCAATTACTAATCTCTATGCTGTATATAAAGAACCTACCAAAATGCTGTCATGATTGGTCAATAAATTATAGCTATTTTATTTTGGGCTCTGGAGGTGATTATTCCCTTCTATCAGCCCTAATCCTTTCAGCTATCTGGGAGCTCAAAACGGGGGCTTTAAGTATTTTTGTAAAATTGTTAATACTATTTTTGACTCTGTTGAGTTTAAGAGTTCCACAGATTAATGCATTAACCTGATTATGAAAATTATATGTTGGTCCCAAGTACTGAAGTGGGTCCTCTATTGTGAGCTCACTGTTCATGGTCTTCCTTGGAGTTTGGACCAACAGAACATCCTCAAGAATCTCTCTTCCCTGGTCCTGCTTTGCCACCCCTGAGGATCTATGTAATGAAGTCTCTGTGATGAGGAGAAACAACATTTGTGGAAGACTCAGGCACTGGAAGCCTGAGCCAACACGAGTACCCTGAGGATGTCCACAGCACTGCCTTGTTATCACACCCAGCTTTGGGGACTTCTCACTCACTGCTCTCTGCTTGAGCCTGCAAACTCTATCTCCAGGACTGTCCCAGTGCTGAGGGCACCCACCTGGGCAGCTACAGCAGGGCAAGAAGTGTCTCCACAGGGGTTCTCCTCTAACAGAGAAGCTGGAGTATGCAGCCTGCACAAGGAGATACTTGAGCAATGAAGCGGGTGGGTGACCCTTGCCTGGATCTATGACCCACCAATCAGGGTACTCAGTGAGGAGACCCAAGTCTTACTAAATCATCCTCTCCTCTGTACAACCTCTACTCAAAGATAAAATGACTAGAGTTCATCACCACCCTCCCATGTTCTCTTTCCTTTGTCCACTGCTTACACCATTCTGAGTGCTTCTCACACATGAGATTATTTATCCCTCATGGCCACTCTGTGGTTATGAACTATTTTTATTTCTATTTGACAGATTTATTTCATTTCTATTTGACAGAAATGGAAAATACAAAGAAATATCTAGCCCAGGGTCACAGAGCTAGTAGAAGTACCATCCCAGAGAGCTCATGACCCAAGAGCTCCTGCTTGTAACCAATGGGCACACTGCCTCTCCCTCCCAAGAGAGAATTGGCTGCCTCTTCCCAGGGGTCAATTTACTCTCTCATGAGGCAGAGACTCAGATCTCCCTTCTCCTTCTACTCTCCTTAGGCACTAGGCATGAATTGGTCACCATGACCAATTCTCAGTGACACCTCTCATACTCCATTTCACCTCACCCCTGCCACCAATCCTAAGTTTCTTCGTTTTGAATTCCTTGGGACAACTTCAGAAGGAAATGAGGCATGCTCAGAATGCTGACTTCCACTAAGATGGACTTTGCTCTTAAAAGGGGGCATCGCTGATATTCAGCCAAGTAGAGAGTAAAGCTGTTTTAAGGGGAGGGGTGGAAATTTCCTAGAAAGCAAGATGCGGGGGTACTGACCTCAACAAGGTTATGTAAAATAAATTTGAAGATGTTATAGCAAGTTATGACACTCTATAACTTTAGAAGTGCAGCCATTAACTAATCCATTCATTAACACTAATTAATCATTAGGAAACATAACCATTAATCAGCCCAGTAGACCTCAAGAGCTAGAAATTTTAAGGCCCAACATTTTACCTTAAATAACATATTTGAAATCTATCCTTAAATTCATCCTCCGAAACACATTCAACCCATCTTCATCAATTGAAGAACTTTCTATAAAGTCATACTTTCAAGATGATACCTGACAGAACTGAAAATGGAAACAGTCACAGGTAAGCCCCACATTACTCATTTCTAGGACCAGAATACATCAGAAGAGACTAATTGCTCAGGAGTGCAAAAAAAGCTAAGATCAAGTTCAATCAACATACCAAGTCACCTAGTTTTTATTATGGGGGTAGCCAAAGTAGCAAATACAATTTAGAAGCATAGACTGTTAGGTCTGGCAAGGGCCTAGGGAACAAAATTCCTGTATTGGAGTCATTTACAAATAATTTGATTGGAATTTTAAGGTTCACGTGTAGGTGGAAATTAGAAAACAATACTATACAATACTAAACAATTTTTACAGAGATGATATAAAAATTCAGGGAAAGGAAAACGAATTGGGGCTGGAGTTGGTCAGCAGAGATTTTAAAGAGAATGTGGGATTTCAGGTGATCTACGAAAGTATCAAAGTAGTGGAGAGGCAGGTAGGCCTCTCGTTCAAGGATAATGTGAACATGGCAATGACAGCAAGAAGCCTAGGAAGCAACACTGGAGAAGACACTGGCCTTCCTTAAGAAGAGGTCTACCTTCAAGGGGAGAGGAGGATCTGAAGCCTGAGTAGGCAAGTGAGCTATTAAATCAGGAGTTTGGAAATGGTTCCATAAGGTAGTAGGGAGCCACTGTAGTTCTTAAGTAGCAGACCATACTTCTCAAGCAGGCTCATGATATTTAAAACAAAACTAAACCAAAAACAGTGCTTTGGGAAAATTAATCCGGAATCTGAGTGGTAGACAGATAGATTGATAATGAGAAGACGATAAAGAGATGATTTGGTCATCCAGATACAAATTAATTTGAGCCTGCAATGAGAGGAGCAGTAAGATTAGGGAAAAAGGATGAACATGGCAAAAGGAAAAATAGAGGATTTGATGGCTAATTAGTTAGGGAAGCACAAAGGAGATTAACACTAGGAAATAACAGTGTCTTTGACAAAATAATTGTCTTTTTCATTCTTGGAAATATGAGGTTTCTAACCAAGCTAGAATTAAGTCAGAAAGCTGGTTCGTGGGAGTAGGTGATAAATCTGTTCTTAGCCATGCTTAGTATGAGGTGGGGTGCTGGATTTGGATTTGATTAGGCCATTAATCCTGCCTACAGACACCCCTCTCTTTTCATTGACCATTTTAAATATAAAGCCAACAGGTACGCAAAGCTGAGATTTTTACTGTATTATTTTAGCTCTACAAAAGAATTTCTTATTGTTCTGTTTTCATTTTTGTTTGTTTGTTTTTATCTCCATAAAATTCTATGATTGAAACAAGCCTTCACCTTGGTATTTTCGAACACATTAGAGCTGTATTCTGGGCTCAGATCTTTCAGACAAAATCAAATGACCAAAGAAAAAGAAGCAGAACCTCCAGGCCTGATTTGAACTTTCTGAATTTCCAACCCTTAGCATTTCAGAGTGTCACTTTTTCTGTTCATGTATAACCTCTGCTTAGAAGTATGATTCCAAAGGATTGGAATATTTTGTCCAGTTTCTGAAATGATATGTTTATATGGCACTCGGCATTTTAAAAATCTCAAACATTAATTTGCATCATCCCTAAAGGATATACTATTTTTAGCTTTTAATGCTAAAAATTTTTTTACATGTTCCCAAAACATTTTTTAAAAATCTATTTCCCTCCCATTCATTCACACTTCATTCATCAGAATGCAGTCAGCCAGGCAGAAAGACAAGAAGGGATCAAGTCATATGATTGGTTTCTAAATAGTTGAAAATCTGTATTTGCCATTTGGTTGGGTGATTTGTCCTTTAAGATGGAATCTTGAGCCTATAAAAAATAGAAGTGGAATCTGAACATGGCAAAATATGTTTGCTTGTCTTAGATAAATCTGTTAGTCTGTGTGTGCTGTAAAATGGCATTATTCTTCCATTGGAAATTACACTTCCTACGCAACAGATGCCATTCTGCCTTTCTCACAGACTTCCTTAAGCAAAGTTCAAAATCTCTCTTCCATTTGTAGTCAATCTCATGGTGAAACCATTAATTTAGTCCCTCATTTGGAATCATCTGAGAAGAGCCCCCAGATAAGGTTCTTTTGAAAAACGCATTTAACAATTAGCCAACACAAAATGTAACTATGGATAACTTCTTAATTAGGCTTCTCAGAGCAAATTATCAAGTAACAGAGAAAGCCAAAACTCAAAAACAATGAAGAAAGACAAATAATGGAATTTTGCATTTAACAAAATTCAGAGGTAATATATGTAGAAGTACTGATATTATAGACACATAGACTGTTCTCAGAGATGTTCATATGGACTTACCAGATTAAGGAATGTCAAGTACTTCCACCGCTGGGCATTTGGAAAGATTTTGCGTTTCTGTGGATCCCGTCCTAGTTGAAAGATGTAATAATTGATGAAAATATACCAGCTCAAAACAAGGGAGTGATATATGCACGTAGAAGTCCTCGTCATGGCTAGCTTTGACAAGGGAACTGCGAATGTCTTAAGTAGCTTTCTTCTGGTGTCCTTCCCTTAGGTCAGAAGTGAAGTCCTACAGCAGGCTGGAGAGCTGTAAAACACGACCTCTGAGACTGAGTGTTCCAACAAAACTGAATTTTGCTTCCTATATAGATAGGCTCCCTTCCTGCTAAACTGGTGACAGGATTAGTGCTTGTTTTTAGATGTCTTGTTTAAATAATAGGTAATCTCAAGAGTTGCATAAAGGCAGCAATCAGTGCAAAAGATGCACGTGTTTGAGTGGGATGGGAGCATGGTTAAGTGACCTTATTATGAAGTACCAATAAACTCTGATGAAATACCGTTGTAGCTGTATTCTCTTTTCTTTTCATTTGGTAGAACAAGGAAATGGCAAGAATATCTCTTGTGAAAATAAGGAGCAAGTTGATAAACCAAGAAGGAGAGATTGTGGGCATGTTTAGGACGTGGAAGAAGATAAGTAGAAAGGGAATGGGTATTGTAATCTTGCTCCTGAGATCTCCTAGGCCCTGTAAAATCTGAAACAACCTTTGATCCTTCAGGTAGCAGCCCCAAAGTTTCTTTTGTTTGTTTGTTTGTTTGTTTAGTTTTGTATCTATACCCTAGAGGACCCAAGTTTACCGGGGGCTGTCCCAGACACTTTATTTGAACAGGTGTTCTCTGCCCTGGAGGGAAGAAGCATAGCAAGTGATCTGTGGCCAAAACAAAAGCATAGAAAGAAGTGTGTGGTCCTGACCCCAACATACCTGAGTTGAGACATTGCTAGGAGAGAGTAGGGGTCTTTGCATTGCCTTGGAGAGGACAAGTATGTGCTTAGGCTGGGAAGAGTTTGAAGAACTGAGACCTGCCTCAAGCTGGAAAGAAGGGACCTGAGAGCTAAAGGTGTGACAACTTGTGACATCACCAGCTTGTTTCCCTGGGCAACTGACTCAGAAGGTTCTGAACAAATTCCTGAGAGAAATGTTCCCAATGCAGTTATAGAAGTTTGTTGGTGGTGTTCTTTGATGATTTAACCAGAGTTTACAAGTACTGGGAGGAAGAACTGCTGGCTGTACATGGAGGGCAAACAAACTCACAGTCAAGTATCAGAGACAGATATATAAACAAAAAATTACAGCACTGTAATAGAGGTACATATAACTTACTAATATAGCCTAGATTATCCTGCGAATTACTCTGTCGTTCTAAATATACAGAAGATTGAGTTAAAGATGAATGCAGTGACTAAATTATGGGAAACACCAGACATCATGTAAGAGAAGATGAGGATTAAAGTAATATCACTGAGCAAAGTAGTCATGGCCACTAACACAGATAACACTTTTGCCTGATGGAGATTATCATGCATTCCTAGACCAGTCGCAGAGTAATGAGATACAAAGAGCAGGGGATCAAACCTGGGCTTGAGTCTATGGCATGACCTTGAGCTGATCAATCACCAGCCTCATTGGGATGTTAGTTCCTTTGAATGTGAAATGGGGCTCAGAGAATCTGGAGTGCTGATTGTCTCATTTCCTAAAGCCAGGATATCTACAGAGCTAAAGGAGCAATTGACCAGGGCCAGCCTCTGAAGAGACTGGAGAGAAGTCCCAAACCCACTTAGATACACCCACTCCCACATGTACCATGGAACCATCTATAGTGGAACGTATTGGAAGATCCTCCATAGTGATGGCTACAGGTAGCATAGTGGTGAGAAAGAAATAGGGATAGCAAAGACACAATTCTTAGGGTTACGGTGATAAAGTTTGAGGGAGTATAGTTATGTTCTGGCACAAGAGAGAAGCCCCTCCAGCTGCTGATGCTAAACAAACAATTAACCAACAAATCCTAATTACTTTAAGTTCCAAAACAAGACATGTTGGCAGGACTTATCTGTACTCCACTTACCCTCTTAACCTGCACAGAGCCATTCGAGATGGTTTATTCCCTTTAAAGCTGATATATAACTCCACAGCCCTTATAAGTTCTCTTGGCTTTGCCCACCTTTGGTCAATAGTCCCATTATTAAATTCTCAGCAAATGAACTACTTTTCCTGCTGGAACTCTAACTGATGCAACCAATTAGACTGTGAGTTTCTCCAGGGGTGTCTGATATAACTCTGGGCACTATTCGTGGTAGCAGGTAACTTCCAGATGCTAATAAAGATATCTTTGCATGGATCAATTTTGGTATTGTGGTATTCTTAATATCTACTTAGGAGGTCTTTAACCCTTGGGTTTCCTGATTATTACCACCCTCATCATCCAGTGCTGTTTGTATTTCCCTGAAACCTCCACTGCCTCTGAACCAACATCACCCTCACTATCTTCTAAAGTCCTCTTCCTGATAAAAGGTAGGTAATTCTGGAAACACTTAAATATAAGTGTATTCTCCAGTTGAAGCCAACATGAAAGGAGACTAGGATTTTCCTTCCAGTGGACTTTGCATCCCTTGTCCATTTGCTGTACATGTGGCTGAGAACTGAGTTAGAATGAAGCTCACCTGTTGGGTTGATGAGAACCTATGTGGGTTTCTAGTCACCAAAACAAGCCAACTCTGAAAGACACTGGGACCTATTTTTTTAGACTATGAGAACTTCTTGGTTCACCACTTTGCCTGTTGCATTGGGAAACCTGATTCAGATCTGCCTTACACTTTGATCTCCAGCTTTGCTTTCACAGTGGAATGTAGTGTTCTTTGGTGATCTCAGACTCACCACGAGGAATAGAGTTCTCTGTTAATAGTTTTGAAGGTACATTTTCAGTTGGGAGATGAAAGAATGCTTCCTGTTCACAAGCATGAAATTGACTCATATTGTTTTAAAAGTTTAGAGCAGGAAAGAACCATATGAGGTCAGCTGACTCATCTTTTTTATATTTCCAGTGAGAAATTAAAGCTCAGAGAGGTTAAGGGACTTATCTAAAGTCACATAGCTATTGATGGAGGAGCAATGACCAGAACACGTATCTCTTTATCAATCAGTGCAGTAACCTTACACTATTTCTTGAATTACTCTGTTTTGTACCCAAGTTCTGAATTTCTCTTGCATGAATTCGTTTGCATATTATCTGATTTTATGAGGTCTGATGAATTTATTAAAGAGAAACTGTACTTAGGAACACTTTTGTTTAGACTGTCAGGTTTTACATGTTTTATGAATACCCTGTTAATCAGAAATGCATACATTTTCTCATAAGAAAACTCAGATATTTTATATAGATATTCATATCTTATATTAATCAGCAAAATATTCAATGTTGACCACAAGCACATTCCATTTTCAAGCTTTTGAGTGTCTCGTGTGAATTCCTGCTTTCCTGGGAAATTTACCACAGGAAGAACAGCAGTTAATTCTGGTTATCTTGTTTTAGTAGTCTATAGAGACATGTGTGTTAGTCATGGATACTTGTATACATGAACTGCACTCTGATTTGCTGATTTTCTATCTAATAATTATATCATTTGCTAAAAGGCAGGGGGTGTTGCAGTCCCTAACAATAATTAATTATGAATTAGTCTATTTCTCCTTTCAGCTCTATCAGTTTTTGCTTTTTGTATTTGAGACTGTCATTTGGTGCATATACCTTTAAGATTACTATGCCCTCCTAGAGATGGATCTTTTATCATTATGTAATGTCTGTCCTTGTCTCTAGTAAGTTTCTTTGCTCAGATAAAGTCTACTTTGTCTGATATTTATATTTGTATCCCTTTTTTAAATCAATGCTTCAATGGTATATATTTTTCAATGCTTTTAAGGTCAATCTACCTATATCATTGAAAAGTGTCTTGTAAACAGTATAGTCGGGTTATTATTATTATTATTTTTTGAATCTACTGTGCCAATATCTGCCTTTTAATTGGTGTATTAGGCCTTACATTTAAGGTTGTTATTGATATGTTGGGGCTTAAGTCTTTCATTTAATTATTTCCTATTTCCTGTATCTCTGTTTCTCCTTTCTTGCTTTTCTGAGTGTTACATGAACACTTTGGGGGATTCCATTTTGATTTATTTATGTTCTTGGCTGTATTTCTTTGTATAGTTTTCTTAGTGGTTGCATGGATATGATGATATACGTATGTGACTTTTTACAGTCTACTGGCATTAACATTTTACCACTTCAGATGAATTATGGATACCTTACTTCCATTTTAGTCCCTTTACCTTTCCTGGTTTTAACTATATTTCTGAGCATCAGATAATGTTACAATTTGTGTTCTAACAATTAAATATGATTTTTAAAGTTCATGAGAAGAGTTAGTCTATTGTATGTACCATATTTCTTTTCTTTACATCGTTCTTTCATCGTTTCCAATGATCCAGGTTTTCGTCTTTAATCATTGTCTTTCTGTTTGAATTACTTCCTTTCGCCATTCTTTAAGGGCAAGTCTGCAAACAACAAAATTCTTTTAAGTTTTACTTGATCTCAGAATATCTTTCTTTCCCTTTAGTTCTTGAAGAACAGTTTTGTAAGATTAAAATTCACCGTTGACAGTTCTTTTCTTTAAGCACTTGAAAAATGTTATGCAACTTCTAAATATTCTGGCTTCCATGGTTTTAGATGAGAAATGTGCTTTTATTTGAATTTGTGTTTCCCTATGGCTAATGTGTCATTGCTTTAAATACTTTTTGTATCTAGTTTTCAGAAGTTTAATTATGATATGTTGTGGCATGTATTTATTTATCATTTCTTTATCATATTTAGAGATTACTCAGTTTCTTAAATCTGTAGATTTATATCTTTTGCCAAATATGAGAAATTTTCAGCCTTTATTATAATTTTTTAAAATATTTTTTCAATCCAACTCTTTTTCTGCTTTCCTCTGGGATTCTAAAATGAAATTTGGATCTTTTATTATTGTCGCACAGTTCCATGAGGCTCTGTTCATTTTTTTTCCAGTCTATTTTCTCTCTGTTTTTCAGATGGAGTAAATTCTATTGATCTGTCCTGAAGTTCATTGTTCTATCCTCTGTCATTTCCACTCGACTATTGAGCTCATCCAGTAAGATTTTTTTTCTGTTATTGTATCTTTCAGTTTTATAATTTCTGTTTGCTTCTTTTTTATAACTTTATTTCTTTGTTGACATTTTCTATTTTTCATTTGTTTCAAGAGATCTGTAACTGTTTATTGAATTACTTTTATAATAAATGCCTTAAAATCTTTGTCAAATAATTCCAATATCTGATTCACCTGTGTTGGTGTCAGTTGATTGTCTTTTTTCACTTAAGCTGTACTTTTCCTGGTTCTTGGTACAGCCGGTGATTTTCAGTTATAAAACCTAGATATTTTGAGATGATAGAGGCTCTGTTCATCCCTCTGGTGACCAAATCAAAGTTGTGATGGAAGAAATGAGCAGCAACAAGGAAAATCTAAGAAGTCCAAGAAATCATCCTGCAATGGCAGAAGGTAGGAGAGGGTGAGGATGGGGGGCAGTGTTGAGCAGCTGAGTGAGCTAGAGGCAGCAGCAGCAGCAGCAGCAGCAGACGCCTCTTAAAAGGGTCGCATCCGTGAGCGGATTTTCGGATTTTTGCGGTGACAGACCTGCTCACTCTGAGCACCAAGGCCAATTTGGCTGTGCGCAGCAGGCACCAGGGACTTACAGGGAGATATCGTCGGAGTGAGGGCCTAGGTGAGACTCACTCAGTACAGAAGTGCTGACAGTATCTATTGTTCCCTGTTGAGCCCTCCCTGCTCCCAGGGCATGGACACAGAGCCGCCACAGTAGTGACATCATCAAACTGGATAACAGAGGTCACTCCTCCCAGAGGATTCTTTGAAACTCTGCCTCCTCCAACTCCTAGCCCCACCCAAGCCACATCCAGTTATAGCCTCAGAGAGTCAGGTGTGCCTTGCTGAGCAGTACCTAGACTCACACTGGAGACAGCTGGCCTCGGTTTCTGGTGTGGCCTTTTGAGGCAACTATAAGCACAGCATCTGTGGATTGCTTGTTGAATCTTGACAAGTGGCCCCGGAGGGGCACAGGCTCGGGCTAAATTTGGCCTGCAGCTGAACCCCTCTCAGGACTATGCCACTGGACACCTACTTCACAAATTCACACTAATAAGACTGGGAGACTTAGGAACTTTGCTTAGGACATAGAAACAGACACAGAGAGACAGCTAAAATGAAAAGACAAAGAAGTAGAAGCCATATGAAAGAAGAGAACAGAGATCCATATAATGGAGTCAAGCAATCTAACACATGCAGAGTTCAAAACACTGTTTATAAAGATGCTCAATGAACTTTTGAGAAGTGTAGAGAACTTCAATGAAGAGATTAAAAACATAAAAATTGAAATGGAAATTATAAAAGGGAACCAGTCTGAAATGAAGAACACAGTATCTGAGACGAGAAGTATATTAAATGGAATGAACAAAGGAATAAACAAAGTGAATAAAGAAAAGGATCAAATGCCCTATCTAGAGGACAGGAAAGCCAAGGACACTCAATCAGAATGGCAAGAAAGAAGATGCCAAGACTATAAAAATAATTTAAGAAGGATATGGGACACTATTAATGGTCCAAATATCCATTTGATCAGTGTAACTGAAGAAAATCGCGATGTTGAACAGCTGTTTAAAGAAATAATGATGGAAAACTTCCCTAACCTAGTGAAGGAAATGGACATAAAACCCAGGAAGCTCAGAGAATTCCAAAAATCAGGGATACAAAGAGGCCCACACCAAGACACATCATAATTAAAATGCCAAAGGTTAAATACAAAGAAAGAATATTAAAAACAGCAAGAGAAAAACAAATAATTACATATAAGGGAACACTCATAAGACTGGCAGCTGATTTCTCAAAAGAAATTATGCAGGACAGGTCTTGGCAAAAAATATTTGACAGGAGGAAGATTCAGGATCTACAACCAAGAATAATTTATCCAGCAAAGCTATCATTTAGAGTTGAAGGACAGATAAAGAGTTTCCCAGACAAAAATAAGCTAAAGGAATTTATCACCACCAACCCTGTATTACAGGAAATGTTGGAAGGACTTCTTTAAGAAGAAAAAAATGTATATCAAAAACAGGAATAAAGAATGGTAACAACTACGTTCCTATCAATAAGTACCTTAAATGGAAAAAAATTAAGAGCTCCAACCAAAAGATAAAGGGGCTGAAAGGATAAGAAAACAAGAACCTTACATTTGAAAAGGAAGGAGTTGGAAAAAGATATTGCTGTGATGAAGCTAGAAGGTATTTAAGTCAGACAAAGATAAACACTATATGATTTCACTTATATGTGGAATTTAAGGAATAAAAAAGAACAAACTAGTCAAAAACAGACTCACAAATATAGTGGACAATTTGGTGTAGGACAGAGGGGAGGAGGGTTTGGGGGGCTGGGAGAATGGAGTAAAGGGCTAAAGACGTACAAATTAGTAGTTGATGGATGGTCATGGGGATGGGGAGCACAGCATATGGAATGCAGTTAGAATTAATTAATGTTGGCTGTTGGCTAGGTGGAAGGTCAGGGGAAGGAGGAAGCAATTGGGGGAGGTCATTTTATGAACTATATAGATGTCTAACCAATGTACTGTATGCTTGAAGCTAAATTTTTTTTAAAAAAACTAAATATTTTGATTGATATTAAGAGTCACTGAGTCCTATTTAAATCTTTTATTTTTGTAGTCGGCCACCAAGTTTAGGTTTAGCACATGGGTCCCGGTCTGATTTTTGCAGGCTCTGGTTCCAATGGTAGCTTAATTTTCTGAGTCTTTGTCATGCTATTTTGATCTGCTTTGTTTATGTAGTGCCACTGGGGTTCCCAGTATGACAACTCAAAATATCTCTAGATATTACCAAAAGTCCTCTGGGGAGAAAATCATCTCCAGTTAAGTTTCTATAGAAACCAGAAGAATTTAATACCCCCATTGAGGGACAGGCCATGATCCTGTGGGGAGAGAGGAATGTATTCTCCCCCAAAGCTTTATGGAAGCACTTAGGATCCCAATCTGTGTTTGCATGTAATAACTCCTCTGGCTTAGGAAGAAGAAAGGCTTTATTTGCCTCATTCTACATCTGCTCATACTTGTACTTAGAGAGGTTACTGATAATGGCTCCTATAATGGAATAGGACTTGATTTCTTCTGTAACCCAGCTCAGAGACTAATTTAGCCATTGACAAACAAGTGGTCTTTATTAAGAAATTGCAGCTATCAAGTTTCAAGGTGAAATCCTCTTTGCATTACATATATATGCATGCGTTTTTATATATTCTGCTTTAAGACATGCTGTCAAAGATCATTATCAGATACATCCTTTTTGCTTGTTAGTTGGTTTTCTTATTTCTATACTGCTGAAATGACATCACATGACCTTTTGAAAGTTTTTTCTTTTCTGCCTGAAAACATGGGGCAGTGTTTTATAAAAGCAAGGAAAAGGTTGCTGTGCTTTTAAAAAAAAATCCCCTTAAAAAAAAAAAGGCGGCAGCAGCAGCAGAAGCGAGATTGTTTATTGAAGAGTTTGACTCATTTGGTCAAAAAAAAGTTGTTTTGGTTAACTGTTTATTGCCCTCTGAATAAAAATGTCATTTTCAAACTGTATAAAAATGAAACAAAACCTCACAGAACACTTGTTTACAAAATAGCTGAAGTTTAAAGTCAAATGTGTCAGCTTCTTTGGCATTTTCTGCCTACCAAGCAAGTTTAAATTAGTACATATTAATTATTCATCTGGAATTGCTTCACTTTATTTGGTTGGTTGAAGTGTATCAATGGTCACTAAACATTTTCCACCAATCTCCTCTAGAACGTTCGCGGTGTTTTGGGCTACTCAAAATGATTCCAGTTTTTTTGCTGCCTAAAATAAATCACATGCCAATGCAGAATAAAGTCAGCCTCTTACCTTCAACAAATTAGATTTCTTTGAAACCTGGCCTGTTTAGGATAAGAATGCTTTATAGGTTGTGAGCTCCTGGAGACAGAAGTATACCTAGCTGATTATCAGCTGGTCAGAGGAAACATCTTCTTCTGATCCTCTGCACCAATAGCAACCCTCTGTACACTTGTCTTCAAAGATGTCAAAACTTTTTCCATGATATCCTGATTTTTCTCCTTTGTCTGCCTTCCAGGATTCAGAAAGGGGCAGGCTAAAATGATTTAGAAAGGCCTACATAGCCACTTGCCTTCAAGGTGGTTCTCAAACCATGAAGCCTCTTTGCCAATGAACTTACTTGAAGTCCTGGGAACTATTTTTCCTGTTCTAGGAAAGAATGATTACTCCACTGCAGGCCTAACAACACCCTCCCCCACAATCAAAGTGACATAAAACAGTTTTTATGTAGTTTTTGGCTTTTTAGTGGAGCTAGTGTAAGCATCCCTGGTTTCATCAATCTGGCTTTAGCCTTTAAAGTAAGCACTGGCTCAGGAGTTAAGAGAGAACACACTGGGCTAAGTGGGCAAGTAGGAAAATATAGTCCTCAGTCCTGGCAGTGCTGTCATTCTAATATCAGTGGCATCATTGTGGGGATGCTAAGAATAAGAGGATGACAGAAGTATTTGCAAGCTGCTGGATGATTTGAGTGGCTTTCAATTTGCTTTCTGTTATTTTGATCAGGCTACTAGCCTGCAGTTAAATGTTGGCTTCTAAAGAAGCTTGTACTCCAAAGTGAAGTGAGGCAAACATTTTCACACAGTGGCTAAGAGTATGAGATCCAAAGTCAATCTGCCCTACTTCAATTTTGGTTTCACTTCTTCCCACCTGTGTCACCGTGGGCAAGTTAACGTTAAGTCTCTGCATCTCAGTTTTTTCAAATATAAAATGGGGGAGTAATAGTGCCCAACTTATAACCTTGCTGTGCCGGTTGTGATAAGACAGTACATCTGGAGTGATAAGGATAGAGCCTCTAAGATAGTAAATGCTCAATTAGCATTAGGTTTTATGACAGAAGAAGTACTTGGAGAATGTCTGTCCTCACAGCCACTACCTGATCAGAATGTCTATCTGGTTCACAAGCATTTCACTACTAGAAAGAATGTTTGCAGGAGCAACTTTTGCAGTATGCCTTCAGTAAATGGCATGGTGGAGGTGCTAAACCTATCAGCAGGCTCTCCAGTGCAAGTAGCCTGGATTCTTTCTGGGAAATATTTGATGGGAACAATTTTCAAACATATCGCAGAGTTATCTTATGGTCAGAATTGACTTTTGAACTGAAAAAAAAAATGTCATAACTCTTGACCTGGGGCTTTCCATGAAGACTGTAACAACCCAGAATTCCCCAATGCCCCTGCTAAGTTTCTTAGGAATCGAAAAGAGCAACTGAAATTGACCTAAAGTGGGGTTTGTGAATTATTATCACTTGTGTGTGTGTGTGCATGAAAGAGAGAGAGAGAGAGAGAGAGAGAGAAGAGAAGAGAGAGAGAGAGAGAGAGGCAGGTTTATGTAGGCGGGGGGTTAGGAAAAAAGAAAACACTCAATATTGAGTCATGTCTTTGTTTTAATCAAGGGAGGGTGCTAAATAATAATTAGAAGTGTCTTCTAGGTAGTAGAGTGAAATATGGAAAAATTCAAGTGTGCTCAACTGTTTGCCAAATTATGAAGCTTCAGAAAACTGATTTTGAATGCATATCCCAAAGATTGTCTAGTTAGAAGTATTTTCTTTTTAAAAAATTGGATCGTAGAAGTGACCATTAGTTAATGATGGAGGTAAATGTGCAGGGCCTAATGGACCACCCAGAGGCCCATGGGGCATCCTAGGAGTTCTCTATGTTTGAGAAGTGGAAAAACAGTCCTTCATACTTCAGAGATCATACAAAGGGATCACCGAGGTTCCCTGCTCTTCCAGTCTCATCCCCAGCTCAGCAAGGAAACAATGAGAAGCTGTTGCTGGCTATTCACCAGCCCCACAGAAGAGGGTGTTCCTATACCCAGAGCTCTTTAGAAAGTGTTCTGTGGGCCCCCTCTGTGAGCCCCAGTTGAACACACCACAGCAGAATGCTTCCACTTCTCATCCTGGATGGGTGCTGTGGACTGAATGTTTGTTCCTCTCAAAATTCACCTGTGGAAACCCTAATTCCCAATTTGATGGAATTTGGAGATGGGGACTCTGGGGAGGTAATTAGGTCATGAGGGTAACGCCCTCATGATGGGATTAGTGCTCTTACAATAAGATACATGAGTTAGCTTCCTCTCTCTGCTCTTCACCATGTAAGGATACAATGAGAAGATAGCCACCTATAAACCAGCATAATAGGCCCTCAAAAGAAATTGGATCTCCTGCCATCTTAATCTTGGACTTCCAGCCTCCAGATTTGTGAGAAATACATTCCTGTTGTTTAAGCCACTCAGTCTATGATATTTTTAGCAGCCTAAACTAAGACAATCGGTATACCCACTCCATCTTCCCTCCACTTCTTTAGGCTGGAAGAGACTTGTTGACAATGCGAGACAAACAGATGGTAGATTCATTTGGTTTGGTGTGAACTGAGCCTGGGTGAAGGTTAGAGCAAATTGCTTCTTCAACTACCTGAGAAAAGCGGCAGGATAAGGAAAGAAATGGAACTTATCCTTTGAAGACCTAAAACTATAATTATCGACATTGGCCACTTATAACTATTTTAACATATGATCTTCATTAATTTGTTAAAACAAATATATCATGCATATAAATAATAAGTGCTAATGCTTAAGCACGTCAATGACCCAAGCATGTACACAGTACTTTACACATATTCTCTCACTTTTTCTTTCCTACAACCCTCTAAAGCAAGTATTATTGTGCCACTTTTCAATCAAAGAAGTCACAGCTAAGGAAATGAGTGGTTAAATAACTTGTCCAAGGACATGGTAATAAATAGAACAACTGGGACTTGAAACCATTGCTATCTGACTTAGAAACCCATTATCATATGGGAACTCTATGTACTTTTCTTGTAACTATTCTATAAATCTAAAATTATTCTAAAACAAAAAAGTTATTGAAAAATAAAATTCGTTATCTAAGTTGCTCTACTGTTACCTCTTCAAATAACTTATGAGAGCTTTGCTTTGTGAATATGCTAAATTTCTCGGAAATTTTGAAAAATAATGTGTATATTTTTACCTGGGGGTCCTTCCAGTATCTGTATTCCCAAAGTATTATCTTGTACTTCTTGATATTAAGCACTCAGAAATAGAGCTGGCCATCTGGAAAGCTCCCAATAAATGTTAGGCATTGTCATCATTATCTTCATCATCATCCTCTTCACAAATAATTATTTGTTACATTATACTTTTAAAAGCAGGCAACATGTTAGATACCCCCACTGAACTGTGAATGACTCAAGATCAGGGACAGTAGTAGGTACTCAATAACATTTTATAAAACAAATACAGGCATATTGCATTTTATTTCACTTCACAGATACTGAGTGTTATCAACATCAAGGCAAGGCCCTCCACCAACAAAAAGATTATGGCTCTCTGAAGGCTCAGATGATGGTTAGCATGTTTCATAAATAAATTATTTTTTAGTTAAAATATGTACATATTTTAGACTTAATGCTATTGCCCTCTTAATAGAGTACAGTATAATGTAAACATAACTTTGATACATACTGGAAAACCAAAAAGTATAGGTGACTTGCTTTATTGAGGCATTTACTTTATTGCAGTGGTCTGGAAATGAGCCTGCAATATCTCTGAGGTATGCCTGCAAATTCTTGTGCTCACAATTAGATCTTTCAGCAATGCATTTTAAAACTGACAGGAAGTTTATTTCTATTTCTATATCTAATTCACCTTTGCCCTGAGAAAGGAAGGATGATGCCAAAGTGTTATCTTCTCCATGACTCCTGGTCACTTTGTAAGAGGAGAAGCCCCATTGCTCCATCCAACTGATGCTTGGAGTGGGATATGATCGACTTAAATCCACCATTGCAAAGGTGGTTTTCTTCATACATGTCCTCCTTCAGCGCTAACTCAACTAGATCCAGCTATCTTCTGCTGTGTATCAGGGGAAAATCTCCAAATGGGAACAAAATTAAAGTGACCCTCATGCCTTATGGATACAATTTAAAAGAAATAACATCATGTTAAATCTTTCTTTGCCATGTTCTTGTTTCTACTATATGTCTATTCCTGGGATCTAGGAAGATTCAGTGTATAGTTCCAAAAGCCTGATGCATCGGGAAATGTGAACTCTGAAAAACAAGTTTTCAGTGCAGCTTTGCTGAGCTAACATAGTCTATGTTCACTGAGATAGCGGGCCCTATCGCCATGAGTTTGCTCAACCAAATGGTGACACTCAAGTAGGATATTTTAAAAGATGTTAGTTCCAGGTAATTGCAGGAAATAACCTCTAGCTCAGCACTATCTAACAGAACTTCCTGCAATGATGGAGGTTTTAATATCTGCACTACCCAATGAGGTAGCCACTAGCCACATGGAGTTATTAAGCCCTTAAAATATGCAGCTGAGAAACTGAAGTTTTTTTATTCTATTTAAATGGATTGATATTTAGCTAGTTCCATGTGGCTAATGGCTACCATATTGGGCAGTACAGCTCTTAGGTGACCAACCATCCCAGTTTACCCAGCACTGAGGGGCTTCCTGAGATGCAGGACTTTTCAGTGCTAATACCAGGACAGTACCAGGCAAACTAAGACAATTGGTCACCCTAAACTAGATCCCTTTGTGAAATATGTTTCGCATTTTTGAACCTGAGAATTGGTCATGTTCCAACTACAATGTAGAGTAACAAGAGAGAAATGCAGAGACAGATAAAGAACTGAGAGTTTTCCTTCCCAAGCAAAACACAAATAAATGTTTTTCTGAAAAAATGAAAATGATGAGACTATGGATTGATCCTTTAACTGAAATAGTCTGTGTAAAACTGCAATAAAAATATGAATATAGAAACCACAAAGAAGACACTCATCCTCAAATTATATGTGGAACCCATCAGTAACCTACTTGACTATATTTTGAATCCCATTAGAAAATGGTAGCAATTGGTAAGTCCACTGAAAAAACATAACTGCCTTGAATTCCAAATCCTAACCACAGGTGTGTTCAAGAACCCTTAGAAATTTCTTCTCGGATATACTTCTCCTAGAAAAGGCTTCTCTACTCCATCTCTCATTTACTTGCTAAGCAGAGAGCCTGGAACTCATCACCAGAGATGGATTCCTCCAGGTTAAGCATTGTCCGCTATTAAAATATAGATTATCGAATAAATATCTCAGAAGATGGTGGACTAGGTAAAAGCAGGGTTTGCCTCCTCTCAGGTCCACATTGAAATTACAACCAAATTATAAAATAATCAATGTGGAGAATCACCTGAAGCCCAACTGATCATAACATGTACTTCTGATAATATAAAGAACGAGCCACATTGAAGCTGGTAGGAGGGGCAAAGTCGCAAATCAGGATGGATCCACACCCATGGGAGGTGGAAGAACACCAGGAGGGAGACTGAGGTTGCAGAGGCTCCCCTGAAGGAGAGAGGGGTCCTAACTTTATTCAGGGGCTCCCTAGCCCAGGGTCCCAGCCCAGGGTCCCAGCCCAGGGTCCCAGCCCAGGGAAGAGGAGTTCCAAAAAAATCTGACTGTAAAAAGCAGAGGAGAATCTGACCGGCTAGGTGAGATGGAAGGAGACTGAAATCCTAGATGCCCCTTTAAAGAGCCCAGGCTCACTTGCCTGCGGACATCACCTGGGGCACCAGTGGTGGATCAAAGGCTCAGGCAAGATTCACACAGGGAAATACTGCATTACCTGGAGCCAAAACAAGGGCCGGTCAGGCAGCCTCTATTGTGCCTTAGTGGGCCCCCTTACAGGCAATCTAAAGATACGCCAGCTTGCCTGTCTAGATCCCTCCCACTGGGCCATTAGAAAACACTAGAATGAGGAGATCGGCCTGCCCCACCCAACCTGCAGATCGCTGGGGCTTTTGTTGCTAGATGGCTGCCACGCCCTGCTGCACCATTTTAGGGTCAAACATTCAGAGCAGGCAGCCAGCGCTGTGAACAAGCATTTCAGAGACAGTTTAAGGCTGCCAACACGAACTTAGGAGGATCTCAGGGATCTGTGGACCAGTCCCAGACAGCAGCTGGTCTTGCTGTGATCTGTGACTTTTGTGGGAATGCACAAATGGTTACCAAAGTCGCAGCAAGACTGAGGTTGTATTGGCCAATAGACATATGAAAAACTGCTCAAGGTCACTAATCATCAGAGAGATGCAAATTAAAACTACAATGAGATATCACTTCACACCTGTCAGAATGGCTATTATCAGTAAATCAAAGAAGGACAGTATTGAGGATGTGGAGAAAAAGGAACTCTCATATATTATTGGTGGGAATGCAAATTGGTTCAGCCACTATGGAAAACAGTCTGGATGTTTCTCAAAAAATTAAAAATGCATATACCTTTTGACTTAGCAATTGCACTTCTGCATATTTATCCAAAGAAAATAAAAAATTTGTAAAGATCTATGCGCCCCTACATTCATGGCAGCACAATTTACAATAGCCAAGACATGGAAGCAACCTAAATGCCCATCAACAGACAATTGGATAAAGAAGTTATGGTTCATATACACAATGAAATATTACTCAGCCATTAAAAAATGAAATCCTACCATTTGCAATGACATGGATGGACCTAGAGGTTTATTATGCTGAGCAAAATAAGTCAGATGGAGAAAGATAAAAACAATATGATTTCACTAATATGTGGCATCTAAAGAACAAAAATGATAAATTAATCAAAAACAGACTAACAAATATAGAGGACAATCTGGTGATGGCCAGAGGGTGTGGGGAGTTAGGGGGCTGGGAAAAGGGTAAAGAGTTAAAGAAATTCAAATTAGTAGTTGATAGATGGTCATGGGGATGGGGAGCACAGCATAGGGAATGCAGTTAGGATTAATGTAATGGCTCGGTGTAGAACCAGAGGGGAGAAAGAGCAATCAGGGGGATCACTTTAAAACTATATAAATGTCTAACAAATGTAATGTATACTTGAAACTAATAATAAAATAATTAAAAGATATACAGATTATCTTCTAAGAGAGGTCGCATATGACCATAATTAGTACCATATTGTAATTTTTTAATTTTTCAAATTGATCTCAACTACCAAGGTCTTGAAGGAATGAAATAGAGCCATGGTCTCCAAATACTTTAGATTATTCATCCATATTAGTAAAAAATTTTGAGCTATGTCTCTAAAATATGTATATTTATTGGTAATTACTGTCAATCCAAACATTTTATTAAAGAATTTTTATATATGTTTTGAGGAAGAATCCCACTGTTACTTTTTATTTTGTTTTAGTTTGTTTTGCTTTGCTATTCTCACATCTCTGGTTCACTTGACTGAAATCAACAACCATATTAAAATGTATACGTAATTCAATAATACCAGTTATTATATTATTACAGAGTCATATGGCTCTGTAAGTAATGTCTTGGATGTCTTTGCATCATTAAGGAGAGTTAAAAATTACTCTATTTCAGCATTCTAGCATTTATTACTTAGATTTTTATTTTTTATATTTTGTTCCTTTAGACTTAATTCCTTCTTGTGCATTTCTTTTTACTGTCATTGGGTCATTGGAGGATAATGGTAGAGACTAGAACTACAGTTGCTGAGCTAAATTTGAGAATGAAGTCAAGGCCTTAGTTCTGGTTCCTTTATGAACGAATTTATTTGCAGTTTTTCTGGCAGTGGTTACCAAACTTTATTGTGCATAAGGATTACTTAAGGTTTTAAAAAAAATTCCTGATTCCTCCCCACAAGATTCTGCTTCAGTAGGTCTGGGGAAGGGTTGAGACTCAGCTTGGTAATATGACATTCTCTCACCCCCATACTGGGGCACAGAGTGGGAATGAATAATCACTAATGCAACCTCATAGTGTGCAAAACAATCTCAGCTGTAACCTCTACTCACAATCACAGAATAGCTAAGAATGGGGGGAGTGGAAGGAGAAGGTGTGTGGGTCTGAGTGTAGATGTGTACAAATGGAACACCAAGTTTCTATCTATGAAGCTAAACACTCAGAATTGGTTTTCCTTTTCTTTATTAAAGAGGAAATGTTTCGAATATATCTACTTTCAATAAACTAAACAATCCTTTAGAAATTATGCCTTTTAAATCTTATTCCTCTAAAATATTATTTGTAAATTCCTGTCTTATTAACAACTGTGCCATTTCCCCCCTCAAAAAAATTGGATAACTTTGTTCATGGTTCACAATGAGACTTGGATCAGGTGTGACCCTTGGTCCTAGAGTAAACTTATTACTGGATCACCAAAAGAATATAAACATCATATGACATCCAACTATACATTTTGCTATTTGCCACAAATGAGTTATGTAATTGGGTGAGGGGAATAGATATATAATTTATTTCCTAGAAACCTTTCAAGCCCTGGCAAATAGACCCTAAATTAGTGAATCTGCTCTTCAGATGCTAAACATATCTGGATCTGTCTGTTTCTCAGCATGAACACAGGTAGGACTCTAGATATACTCATTGATAAAGAGAATGATAGTTACTATAGAAAAAAAATAAAACGTTATTTCAAATTCAGGTTCTTCATTAAGTCTTATTGCAATTTTTAAACCTTCACCATTTTCATTTCTTTGTTATGAGTCATGATCTTGAAAAATCAGTAAGCATAGTTAGTCTTATTGAAGTTCTTTCTCTTTGCTTATTGAAATTAATTTGCAAGTCATAGCTAATTTAGCAAGCATGTTTGCACTAACCATATTTTGTATATCTGACCCATGGTATACAATTGTGCACTGTGATCCCTATTGAATGCTTCCTACAACCCACATTATTAAAGTTCAGAGCAGCAGGAAGCCTTTAGGGAGACACTTATGATGAGAGGAAGGAGGATTTCTTGTTTCTTGATTTCACATATTGTATATCCTCAAGCATAAATCCATTACTTGCTGCTCATTGAAATCTTGTCAGTTCTGAGAGAAAAGTATTCTGGAGATAATTTTAAATTAAATTAATGGGATTTCTGACCCAGGATCCCTGTCATTTGCTAGTTAGGCTCAATAAGAAGATCTGACAGCAAAGGTACCTCTAAATAGTAAGGACACACCATACTGTAGAGGGTTTACATTCAACACCTCATTCTACTGCCTTCCTTCCAGAGTTATCATGCTTCCCCACTAAATCCCACCTCTCCTCTCTTGTATGCCTTCAGGATGGTTTTCGGTGTTTCCCAAGTATCTGTCAACTAATTTCGACCCCGGTAAATGGAGAAACTAAATAACTTTGATGGGGGTAGCGGCTATTAGGCTTGACTAAATGGCACAACACACTGGCTAGTGATTTCCCCATCAGCATGTAGTGTGTAGGGATGCCCTTTTTTCCCCCTTCCTCTCTCAAATGGAAATTTCACCAATGTGTATAAATATCTGAGACATTGAGAAATAATGCAAGGTGAGCTGTATTAAACTCCCCTTAGTTTTATTTTTTCTCAGGGCGTAGGGAAAATTTTTCCTAATTGTAAAAAACAAAGTAAATGACAATTGGACTCCCAGGCTTTGAAAGGAAGAAAGCTAGGGGAAAGGGTATTTTCTTAACTTCAAAGTATTGAATGTTCCAAGGATGATCCACTGTGTGTTCAAATGGCTGGTGCTGGGGGACCCACTGTTGCTTATCTGGATAGGTGAGTTGGGTATGGTGCAGTGAGGGTGTGCACACCTAAGCAGCAAGTGGTAGGATACACCTGGGCTTGCTCTTATCTCTGTCTTGTTGGATTTGTATAGTCTCAGTCTTCCAGAAAGAGGTCACTCATCAGTTGAGCCTACAGTACCAGGTGTACTTTATGAGGGGCCTCTCGCAGAAAGAATCCCGTATTGGTTGGCTAACTTACTAGTGACTTTAACAGTTTAAAGTTTAGGACAGTTTTGGCTAGATTAGAGGAGAGGAGTGGTACCTGGGCAGGTCACAGGTGAGGGTTTGGAGGTGAGGAAGGCCTTCCAATACTTTAGAAAACACATCTTGCTGAAACCTGCCTGCTCTACAGTTTCTATCTGCAGGTTGTTTTGGCCCAAACTGTCATAATCAGTGCCTAATGGGGCCAGGAAGGACCATTTATCCTATAGGAGTTCGTAATAAATACCCACCATTAGCTGGGTATCTTTTGAGAACAAAAGAAAACAAGATACCCTATGTAGTATTTAAGTTGGAGAAAACTAGAAACAGAGGAGGATAAAAGGCATTTGTACTCTTGGATCCTATTTTATCTAGTGGGCGGGAAGTTTCCCCAACAACCCTTTCTCATCTCTGACCAAAGCAATAAATAGCATTAAACCTCTTCATGTGATCTCACACTAGAATTATAACTGAGTGAACATCTGGTAATTGTTTGTTGACACAGAGGATAAATGTTCAGAAATCCAAGTTGCAGTTCTTGGAAGCTACTCAAATCCATGTTCCTGCCCACCCACTCAAAAGCTCCTCACTCTCTCTCTGCGACTGTTCATCTTCACAGGGATGAACCTCAGATGCCGACTCTTACATGCGTGGAACTCACCCAGGCTACTGGAGTCTCCTAGGAAGGGAAATGTAGAGAAGTCAAGACCAAGCCCAGCTTCCTATGCACAGGAGATTTTCAGGCCCGATGGAGACTATCTCTGTCTAGAATATTGGAAATGTTAAGTAGAAGCAGCAGCTTCTTCTCCCTCTCACCTGAACATGCAGCCACTTCTCCCTCCAAGTAGTTGTCAGACAGGGCAGACACTCACCTGCAAGCTATTTTTCTTAATATTGGCCTCATCTGTGGTTTCCGAAGATTGGCTCTCTTCCTGAATACAGTCCTTGTGGCTGAGGATGATGAAGAGCTAAGGTCTCCCTCTCAGGTTGGTGGTAACTCATTTTGCTGATTGAAAAATAAAAGAACAAGAAAGGTGGCTCTGGTCTGAAGAGTTTCTAAGGCTGGTAGACTTTGAGAATGCTATCAAAGGTGAGCAGACAACATACCTGACTGATGAATGGTGACAGTCATGACTACCAGAAAGTGTGGGTGTAGTAGCTGGCAAGAAACACTCTTTTTTTTTTTTGGTTGAGTGGGAGTTCAGAGGTAACTCCCTGCAAAGTTGGCATCATCCACCTGGAGTAGGAAGGTGCAAGAATAAGGTGCGGGAGGAAGAGTGTGAGAGTGTGTCGGGTGGTTATATGCAAACGAAATACAGTGGGTTTCTATCAATGAAGCTAAAAACTAGTTTTTCCTTTTTTTGTTTAAATAGCTTTATTGAGGTATAATCAATACCTCATACAAGGGACATATTTAATGTGTACAATTTGATGAAGTCAGACATATGCATACACTTGTGATAACATCATCACACTCAAGGTAATAGATATATCTAACACCTCCCAGTTTCCTTATGTCCCTTAGGCTTTTTTTGTTATTTTTGTTTTGTTTTGTTGTGGTAAGAACGCTTGCCATGAGATATACTCTCTTAAAATTTTCAGTGCATGATGCCATATTGTTAACTATGGTACTATGCTGTGCAGCAGATCTCTAGAACTTATTCATTTAGCATAACTGAAATTTTATACCCATGGAACAACATCTCTCCATTTAGAACCATTTTCCTTTAACTAAACCTCTGTTTTACAAGAAATTACAAGAGCTTTGGGATTTTTTTCGATGGAGCAACATTATTTAGCAGTGGCTTTCAGATATTTTTTAAAGCACTGGAAGCTTTAAAAAAATAAAAAAAGAGGAAGCCTCTTTCGTTCAAACAAAGTTCTATACCTCAGTCCCAAATTACAAAAGATAACAGAGCAGAGCTACCCTGATTGGAGTGAGTGCTGGCCCCAGAGGCCGGCACCTGCTACCAATCTTCCTCTCTGTGGCCCCAAAGGCCCCAGAAGCACCCACATGGAGGCTCCAACATTCCCCTAGAACAAAATTTAACAAAGCTGTGGGTGAGTATGAAGAGGTTTGACACATGGAGTCTTTATACAACTTATTGTTGCTATAATTAAGACTTTAGGATGTGGGCTGCCTAATAGAGGCCAAGAGAGAAAAAATAAAGATAGCAAGGAGATTTCCTTTAGCTCAGAACTGTTAGAGCTGTTATTGTCCTCTTTGGCACTCCTTTCCTAAAAGCTTTTGAACGCTTTGTTTACTATCTGCTCTTTAAAAACAGGACATCAAGAGCAAAAATAGAAAACACACCAAATGGGAGAAAACAAGCCAATTTAAAAATAGGCAAAGGACTTGAATAGTTATTCCTCCAAAGAAGATATACAAATGGCCAACAAGCTCATGAAAACATTCTCATCATCCTTTGTTATTAGGAAAATATGAACCAAAACCACAATGAGATATAACTTCATATCCACTAGGATGGTAATATAATACAGAAAATAACAAATATTGGTGAGAATGTGGTTAAATTGGAATCTCATACATTGCTGGTGGAAATGTAAAATGGTATAGTCTCTATGGAAAACAGTTTAGCAGTTCCTTAGTTAGTAAAGCATAGAATTGTCATATGAACCTAAAAATTCCATTCTTAGGCATATGCTCAAAAGAAATGAAAACAAATGTTCAAACAAAAACTTGTGCACAAATGTTTATAGCAACACTACTCACAAAAGATGAAAACAACCCAAATGTCCATCAACTGATGAATGGATAAACCAAATGGAGTATATCCATACAATGGAATATCATTCATCCATGAAAGGAATGAAATACTGAAACATGCTACAACATGGTTGAACCTCGAAAACATTATACTAAGTGAAAGAAGCCAGACACAAAAGGTTACATATTGTATAATTGCATTTATGTGAAATGCCCAGAAGAGGCAAATTATAGAGACAGAAAGCAGATTAGTGGTTGCCAGGGGCCTGGAAGAAGTGGGAATGGGGAAATGACTGCTAATGGATATAAGTTTTCATTTAGGGTGATGAAAAATTCTGAAATTAGATAGTGGTAATGGTTGCACAATATTATGAATGTACTTGATTTATAAAATAAAATGATTGATATATAAGTTTTCTGTTATATTTATTTTACTACGATAAAAAAAATAATAATAATAATAAAAAGATGAGTCAGGTGTCCAAGCAACCAAAATACAGCCAGCGCATTTTTTAAGTGATTTGAAAGGCTTGGTTTCTCTCTCTCTCTCTCTCTCTCTTTTTTTTTTTTAACTATCTTTCATGGACACAGCAAACGCCAGGACATTGGTGTTAAAGAAGGCTCACTCTTGTTTCAGGGGCTCGTCTCTCTCCTGAAGGCCAAGGAAAATTGGCCTGGAGCATATGAGTACTCTCTCCTCCCTCAAAGGACAACTTAAAAAGGAGACTTTTCAGGAGCCGAGCTGAGAGCCTCCTGGGGAATGACCGAGCACCCCAGCTCACTGGTTTGCACAGGGCTACTCTCAGCTTAGGAGGAGCAGCCACAGTTCAGGTCTTGGCTTTTCATGTTGCTTATTAATTCCAGAATCCTTTCCCCCAGCTTCTACCCTAGAAAGGGGACTTGTCAAGAGCTGTAGTCTCAGGAATATTCCTTGGGATTTTGAATGAGAACCAGCTCTAGGGCAAGTTTTGGAATCCTGTAGGCTATATTTAGATACCACCTCTTTGGCCAGTTTGCTTTTGCTTTTATTTTTAATTGGTGGCACAAATATTGTACCTCTTTGCACAGCCTTCGTATGGAGAATATTAAAGATCTTTATATTCATCCATTCTGTCACAGACCTTTTAACAACGATCATTCTCTTGCATTCTAAACTAGAAAAACAAAACTCTTGGTAAGAAACGAATTCCCTTCAACCAAGTAAAGGACACCCCTTGGGGAGGCAAGCACCTGCCTGCACACCTTGGATGACATTAACTCACATCTGCCCACTGTACACAAATAGTTGTCCTATTCTGAGCCAATTTCCTGGGTCTTAAGCAATTCTCCTAAACAGAGAGTTGGACTTAATTTTTTTTCTTCTGTCTTTAACTACTTCCCGCTCTATCATTCAACAGCCTAAATTTAGTTCCACAGTCCATCTTTATAGTCCAAATTTCCAATGCACCATCAAAAATAGAAGTAATTATGAGTGGGAGAAGAATGGGGGTGGAGGATGAAGAGGCACATAAGGGCCAGTAGGAAGAAGTAGCCACCATATTAATAGAGCTGAATTTTGACATTCCCAGAGACTGCCCTCAAATACATAACGGGTCCCAATATCACAGAATCCCTCTGATTCAAATGAAGGGAGGAACAGAGCTGCCCGCACTGAAATAAGCAAACAGTTCTTTCCTTCCTATATCCATTCAACTGTATGGTGTTGGCACAATGCACAGTACTTGTTAACCACTCCAGGAAAAGAAAGAGCCACTCACTCTGATTAGCTGTCAGAACTAATTTTCAGCCATGTTATTATATGGTAAAGAGGAAAAAGGAAATCCAAGGAAACTGTGCTTAAGGCCAGTGCCTAATCAAATTTTTTTCCCTTCATCTGTTTCATACAAAAGCTGCCTGGAATCACCGGTGTGAGCCATTAAGTTCCTCTCTTCAAGTGTTAATTAAATGTGATATTTTAAAATATACACTCCTCTTTCCAGGTAGAAAAATCTGAACCTTTTGTAAATTGCTCAATGCCAGTTGGTCCCCTCTTGCAGGCCTACTTCATTGCCTGTACCTTCTATTCCCCTGTTGGTCCACAACTCCAGCAGCAATAGGTATAGAGTAATTATTTCTGCCAGAAATGTTCCCCCTGAATGGGGCTTGCTTTATTTTGGTTGTGTGTATGTGTGTGCTTGAAAGAAAGGCATATTATAATATCAGGCCTCTTTGTTTTCCCTCTTTTAATACCCACCGGTTCTTCAAGATGTCATTGGCAAACACAACACCATTTGCTTTTGTTCCCTTTACAAATATTTTCCACTTGAGCCCTATTTCTTACTTACAACTGCTGAGTGTCTAGCTATGGAAAGCAACTGTTCCAAAGTAGTAGACCTAATGAATGCAGCCTGTGTGGTTTTGATTTAGGAAATATTTACTAAGCTTTTGGTCTGAAATGCCTTGGAATCTGGAACAGTTTGTAGTCTCTTGAGTTCTTGACAGCAACTCAAATGGTAGGTATGTGTGTGTAAGGTGAGAGCTGGGGGCAGATGAAGAGACTTGGAAAATCCGGTTAATTTGACTGTCATGTCTATTGCAATCATGCAATTATCCACTCAACAACAATTGCTAAATGCCTACTATGTGTTTGCTACTCCTGGGCGAGTTGAGGACTCTCCTGCCCTGGGTGACCATTCAGTCCTAGTAGAAAGCTTGTGTTGGACACTTCTTGTCAGGAAGGTCAAGAGACCAGATCTCATCATTGTCACAATCTATGTAAGATGTAAGCCCTATTCAGAAATCTGGAGATATTGAATATTTCCCTATCTTGGAAGAAAGTTTATCATAAGATGCTTACATAATTAAGTACTTTTTTATTTAAAGAATGAATAAATTTTACATTATGTAAACAGACAAATCACATCATTGTCTCACTCCAATAAAGCCTCCAGACTATTTTACAGAATGCCCAGCTCTTCTCTTACCAGAGTTCATTGTAATAAGGTGTTTGAAAAGGTTCTTTCTGTCTAGGTTCAAGCCCAACAAATCTAATCTTACTGCAAGCTGCGGCAATAAGAGGCCAGGTAGTTGAGCATCACTTGCCTGGAAAACATCCTCAAGATTCTGCCTTCTCCCTCTGAGAAGTATGCCCCCTACTCTCCAGACAGACTCGTTTTTATGTAATCATTCCCCCAGAAGAATGGTCTGTACCTCACTCTAGACCAGGTTCTACCAACCATTTCTTTTGAAAACATTGTAGAAATCAAGAGTGATTCCTTAGATCCCACTAAGCTCTTGATAGGTTAGGCAAACTTCTCAGGGCTCTTAGAAGTATGTGACCAGGTAAACTTTTGGGAGCTCTATCCTAATGCGATTCTCATTTCAGGTGTAAATCTAAGTATGCAGGCCATGGGGGCAAATGCTGGAAGCCAAGGACTGGCTCTTCTTTTCCTGTGAAGCTCAGCATATCTAGTCTAGTGCTAACAGTAGGGAGGATACACAATGTGTTGCTATAGAACCATATACTTGTGATGCTCCATTAGTTGGCAACGGCAACTGATATTTTCACTCAAGTAGTGAAAACCAACTCTGATCTTTCTCTACCCTGTATACTGATTAAGATTGTGTTGAATCCATTGAATAGGAATGTACCTTTATAACAGAAGAGCTATCAAAATCTCAGGCATCCTACCCTCTAGATTTTTAAAGTGATATCATAGTCTTTTTCCTGCCATTTAAAATAGTTCAAGTGCCATGAAGAGAACTTTTAAAAGGCCTTGTTGTAGATTATGTTTTCAAGGTGTTTACAACAATATCTCTCATTCTACAGCTATTTTGCACTATGATCTTGCCTCTCTCCCTTAAACAGGTGGAACCTATTACACTCTCCACCTTCCTTGAATCTAGGTTGGCCCAGTGACTCTTCTGACCAACATAATGCTGCCAAATTATACTGGGTACCCCCAAGGGAAGGTCTTAAAAGATCTATAACTCTTGCTTTTACTTTTTAGAAGGTTCCTTCTTAGAATCCAACCACCATACTATTAGGAAGCCCTTGCAGGCAGGTTCTTATGAAGGAGAACTGAAGCTTCTAGCTGATAGCCCAGCTGAGCTCCTAGACAGCCACCATCGCCAACTATCAGCCATATGACTGAGGCCATTTTGAATCTTCTACCTGTTTTAGCACCCCAGTCAACATCATGCAAAAGAGAACTGCCCGAATTGTGAGAAATAAATTACCTTATCTTTACAACCAAGTAAGTATTGGGGTGATTTGCTACACAGCAATAGATAACCAAAACTGGCCATTTAAGTGCCCATTTTCCCCCTAGATTATATGTGTATGTATGTGTGTGAATATGAAATAGTGTTTTCTAAAAACTATTCTTATGCCCTACATTTATCTAATTCTTTATGTTTACTACTGACTTGATAATTTCTAGTAAATCTTACAGCTTGGATAGGGAGAGAGAGGCATTATTCATTTTGAGGTTGAATGATTCTTATCATCTTTTTTGCTTTTTTCTTCATACTGGTTAAACAGTGATCTTTCTAAAATACAGATCAAATCATATAGGTCTCTTTTTTTAAAACCACCAATTATTCCACTTTAATTACATAATAAACTCCTTAGCTCAACAAATGCTTTTTTTGTTGAATGTCAGTTTTCCAAAACAAAGATGCTGTTTGAAGTAGAGCTTTGTTAGAACAAAACAATCATCACTGTGGAGATGCTCGGGCCACTGGTCCCAGAAGCAGAACTAGAAATAAAAAGTCAGAAGAGAGAGTTAATCTTCACCTTGACATAGAAGATTTGGACCGCCTAGAGATTTATAATGGAGAATCTAAGGTGTGGAATGAGTATTGAACAGTGGACTCGGGCACATTGAATTTGGATTCTTAGAGACCAAGTTGGACTAGAGTCTAGGCAGACTGTGGTTAGAGGTACTATATTTGTTCTAGAACAGAAAAAGTGAAATAATGCATGTAGGACTAAAATTCCTATATGCTTGATCAAATTAAACAAAGATGAGAAAAATGACGCTGAAAGTTATCCCACTCTAACAATAGAGAGTTCTATAAGCAGCTCGAATCATGCCATGAATCCCAGATGTGGCAGCCAGGGCAGAAAGAGAAGAGTCCCATCTGTGTACAAGGCCAAGATTCCCTTAGAACCAAGGTATTCAAGATCAGAGGCAAAAACAGGAATCGTGTTGAGTAAAGAGTCTTGATTACCGAGTCCCAGTATTCAAACCAAACAAGTAAAGTGTAGGGACTGAAATCTCTTCCCAAAGGCATAACCTATGTGCAATAGGACCTGTGGCTCTTAATCAACCACCTCAAGGTTTCCAGAATATGAGGGAGTATCCCTTGGGAAGAAACACTGATTAATGGAATTCTTGACATTGGAGGGCAGATAGTGGCAGGGGTGTGGGGTGCATTTTGGACAACTAGACTTTCCCATTCTCTGAAATCATGCTATTTTGTTTCCTGACCACTCCTATGGGAAATCAAGAAGGATAAAAAATGAAAAGAATCCAGATATATTTTTATTTGAATAATGACATCATAAAGACAAGTTCTGAGTGGCCTATTCAGCCCTCTCTTGTAAGGGATGTGTAATGGACAGGGGATTGAAATCAGACGCAGCTCTCTCCTCTGTTCTTCTGGTTTTCTTTACAGCTTTCTTCTTCCCAACCACTCTCCATCCCCTACAACTACCAGTTGTCTTTTGTTCAAGCAAAAATCAGCATTGCATATATATAAGTATGTTCCATAGTATTCAAACTAAATGTACTTCCTCTCAAAGCCACATTGGCTAGGACTCCAACATTAATAGGAGTGATGACCCCATTTTCATTAGAAACCTTTGAAAAGATTTACATGAAAACAATGTTTGCCCTCCAAAAGGTAGCGACTGAGGTCCATCTGGCCATAGAAGTTAAGGTTTTGTTTCACTATGTTTTGAAGAGCTGGAGGGATTTAAATTTTGAAATTAATTACAGATGAATAATACAAAGTTGGAATGAGTTTGCCATAATATTCCTTCCTGGGACATATCCATCTCATTAGGTCACTCTGCATTTGGGGCCTCAATTGAACTTAGCCTTGTAGGTCATAGTTATGTTGTAGATCTGTACTTCTCATGCTTTAAGGTACACACAAACTACTTGAGATCTTGTTAAAATGTAGATTGAGTAGATCTGGGTAGTGCCTAAGATTCTGCATTTCTAACAAACTCCCAGCTAATGTTGATGCTGCTGGTCCACAGAATATGCTTTGAATAATAAGGGTATGGTGAATTTACTCCATTGTCAATGAGTTAATAGATATGGGTTTGATTTAAGTTCCACCTGACTTTGTATAAATTACTTAATCACATTAAAGTTCTGATTTTTCATCTATAAGAAACTAGTAGTAATATCTGCCCCAAAGTATTGTTTTCAGTGTTCGATGGGATCACCACTTTATAAGTTTACATTGGTTGGTGATCTTGAGGCCTGCTTGGATTCTCCACCAAGCATATATTGAACAGCTGTGGGCTTTTCAAGCAGAACTGAGAAGAAAAAGTGGGGGAATCCAGCTTCTCAGTGATTGATAGTCTCCGTGGCTGCTCCCTTGGACCTGAGTGGAGGGGTAAGCAAAGGCTAAAACTGATCATGATGACACTACCAGGGGCCAGTTGAGAGCTCAGCCCCCTAGAGAATGTAACAGCTAGCTGTGTCCCCTCTTTATTTCTGAAGGAAAGTCAATGGTACATATTTTGATTCTATTTCTTATTAAAGAGAAAGGATAGAAAATGGAGGGGGAGGGGCATTTACTGAAATATTAGAATCAATCAATTTATCCGACAGATGGAGCAATTCTCTCTTTGGATTAAAAGTGATAACTTATGTAAAAGGCTTTTGAACTCTCTCATGCTTATAAAGTTCTAAGGCCCTATCACTGTGGAGTTTCATTGTTGAAAAAGACCTGCCAGGCCACATGCTGATTATGTTGGATTAGTAAAAGTCTTATAATTCATTCAGGTAAAAGTGGCTTGCCTGAATCCTAGCTGGTTCAACTGGGATATAGCTAAGTGTGAGTGTTAAGATGGTGAGAGACTACTTGGATAAAGGTCAAACAGAAATCACATTCCCTTGAACAATCATTAAACTCCTAAAGCAAATTTATATCAAGCTCCTTATAATGTTCTGTAAGGTTTCTCCAGATCCCTTTTTACTTTGGTTTTCTGCCAGAAATGGATGCAGATACTTCAGCTACCTCACAAGGAAAACCTGTTCTCACAAGTTTTATCGTACCACTTGGCAGGGAAAAAGGGTTGGGTAGCGGCTGAGAACTTTCACATGGATCCAGAAAGTTTGGGAATTCAGCCATTTTGACTTACCGCCCACCACTGAAAAGAATCTAAGATTCCTTTAATCAGAAAAGGAGAAAACTGTACAGGATCCAACTTTCTTTTTGGGACAAATCTCATAGATTGTTACAAAGACAGGGCATTTCAGAAATTTTCAGGACAGCGAGGGATCTCAAAGTTGCTATGGCTTCCTACCCTCATATCTCCCTAGCGCCTCTCCTCCTACCCTTCACTGGCCTAGGGCAAATTCCCTCAGAAGACTGTAACCCCAGGAAAATGCCAAATTGGTACTAGAAGGTATGAGGAGTAGTACAGAAAGGGGAGTAGGAAGAATTATTTGGGGGAGGGCTATTTTATGTGTTTGGAAGTCCATATGAAATATGAGACCGAGTCTAATTTAAGAGTAAATGATGAAACCGTGGAAATGTAACTGGGAACCTACTAGAACGTCTTCACATTACTCACAAGTTAATAATTTCCCAAAGAGTGAGAGTTTCGTGAAGATACTCGCAATTTATTTTAAGCATTTTAGAGCTTTAGAATAACACTCACAGTTTCTCTTTTAGTATTTTCATGGTATTCAAAAGTCTCAAACCCAGATATTTCAGAGCCCACCCACTTTCATAGATGTAGACAAATTAGTTAGAAACACACAGAGACCTCTCAAAATCATTACAGAGCTTATCTGAAACATGTGAAATATATATATTCTGTACTTTATGATCTTCATAAAGTATGTTAAAGACTGTATATTGATTTCATTGCAAATTGGAAATGGTATCTTGTTCACTGTATATAACCCACAGTGATATCCCCAAGCTATCATTGCTTATGCTGTGGAATATGTAAAAGTTGATGGGCATTTCCTGAGAACCTATTAGGTAGATACCACTGCACTAAGGACTGCAAGGGAAATATACCATAAGAAGATGTGACCTCCCTGCCTGGTAAAAGGGCTTCTGAAAAATTGTAAAGGGAGAAAAAAGAGTCATGTATATAGATCTCAATTTGCCTGTGTTCCCGGATTACTCAAGGGGAAAAGAAACCATTGAACTTGCTGACAATTTGTTGATTTTACAGATAATTTTATTACAAGTGCTGTTAGGCCTAACGAAGATATAAAGAGGAATATGCAATGTGATTAAATGAATCTAAATCAGTGAGACTTAGTAAAGCATGGCACATAGTAAGAGCATAATAAATGTTAGCTCTTATAGTCATTTTCATCATTTTCATTCTTATCATTATTTCTGTCATTAGTTAAGGACTCCTAAACCTAGTAGGATAAATGGCATGTGCATATTTATAAAAGAAGGCAGGAAGTATGTAGTTTATATTGTTAATACAGAGAAAATCCTGTAGGAATCCAAGGAAAGGAATAATAATTTCAGACTGGAGATAAGAATTTAAGATATATAATAGGGAAGCTCAATACTCTTATCCTCTCAGTATTGTGTGTCTGACAAGGCCATCAAGTAAGATTTTTGTAAGAAGGATGGTAATTTGCCCATCAGCACAAGAACCCCAAATGTTCCTGATTTCCTTAATAATGTATTGTTGCTCTGTGCACCATTAATTGATTCTAATTCTGTTAAGATCTATTTATATCTGTAATCATATGATCATTAATGAGGAGTTCTCCAAACCTGTTGTTTGCCAGGTGTATTTAGGTGGTAGAATTATAGGATTTAGTAGGCAATTCTGTGATCACTCTATTTTTATTTTCATGATTTTGTAAACTTTGATTCTATTTCTTTCCAACCTTTCTGTAGTCTGAATAAGTAATTCTAGTATGTCAGTTAATTTTTTCTAAAATGCTTCCAATCACTTTACTCTTTGAAATGCTTTGCCTCAGGTCTCTGCGCTCTCAGTTATCACTTTTAAGATATGACAACATAATGACACACAGAATTCCTTGGCTAAACATATCTTGGTTAGTCTCAGAATGTGATACTGTTTCAATTCTATTACTAAAACCTATCCCCCTGTTAATATGAGCTGTGGGACTAGTTTCAGGTTGACCAGGAACTGTATGTGTCATTGGTCATGGAGCATTGTTTGTTAATATAGGTACAAAAAGAAATAATATTCAGTTATAAATTGGTGATGATTTTTTATGAAGTCGCCTAAGAAGATGATGACATATTATGACTAATCTTGCCTCATACATCAATTTTACATTGTGTGTTTTGGAATATATCAATCAAATTATTTTTTGAGCATAAGTTATGTACTCAGCATTATGCTAGGCACTCTGGGGATTACCAGAGTGATTTCCTTAATAATATATTGTGGCTCTGTGCACTATTAATTGACTCCAATCTTTCTAAGGCCTATTTATATCTTTAATCATATGATCACTAAATGAGTTCTCTAAGCCTGTTGCTTACCAAGAGTCTTTAAGTAGTAGAAGCATATGGTAGGTCCCCTGTTACTTCAGGAATTTTAAATCTACCTGAAATAAGATGGAATATAAGAGGAGAGCACATGACCCAATATAATCTCTAAAAAATGTTCTGCAATAAGCTTCAGGCAAAAAGCTTTTAAGAGTTCAGAGAGTAGAGATGAATGTCGACAAAAGTAGTTAGGTTAGTAACACATTTGGGGGGAGCCAAGAAGGGCTCTTTTGGTCTGCATTATAGAGCAGAAATGGCCTCTTGTCATAGCTCCCAGTACTCAAGAGCATTTAGAAATAAAAAATCACAAGTGGGCTCCTTGTGTAATGAAGAACATCCTGTGTGTTCTTATATGTTTTCAAAGGAGGTGACTGTAAAGAATGAAGCCCTGCAAGTGCTTTTATATACTCTACACTATTCTTGAGCAGAACCAAATGATCAATCACCTTTCCCTGAGGAAAATGTCTGAGTTATCTTGTCAGGAAAGATGAAAGTTTGCCGTCATCCTCATACTTGCCACAAAGGAGAGGGACTATTTTTCAGCTGAAATGGAACATGTCTGATCATATCCTTAACATTACCGAACTTTAAAAAAAAGCATTACAACTGCCCACTTTTGAGAATATGACTTGATGAAATGCACACAAGCACCAGTTTCAAAAAATTTTCAACTGTGTGTTTTCTCTTTTCCTAAAGTAGCCTGCTCTATAAGACAAGCTAATTAGGACAGAGGTAAAGTGAAAGTGGGTCAGGCTGATCCAGATTCAAACCTCTCAGCCTCTTTCAGAGGTTGATCTCCTGGGGCCTTCCCCGGTCACAGACATACTGCTCCATGTTACTGCCACCCACAGAGGATGGTTTTGTGACTGAAAACACATGACCTGTACACCACCAAGTATTCATGGAAAGTTTCTCCTTTGTTTGCTGTGGCAGACACGGGGCATCTGTAACCAAAATGAACACCTAGGCAAAAAAGCCTGGATCAAAGCCTTGTTGCTGAATGGAAGACAATCACTCACTCTATAGGCTGATTCATCCAACCACTATTTGCTGAACACCTGCGACCTGCTGGCCACGTCAGGTAGGAACCATCCATGAAAAGACAAATAAAGCCTCACTTCTGAGCTCTCTCTAGGCCTGGGAAGAGCTAGACATGGAAATACATAATTAGAATACAGTACAGAAAGAGTTATGGTACAGTTTTAAACAAAGTGTCATTGATCTCAGTGGAAGGTACGACTAATTCTGGATAAGGTGTGACAGTCAAGACAACTTTTGAACTACTGTATCTTGAAGGGCAAATTGGACTTCCAGTAGAGAAATGGAAGTGGACCTGGAGTATTTAAGGACTTGAAAATAGTCTGGATAGAGTATAGGATCTGGGGGGTTGGGTTGGGAAGCTGGTAGTAAATGATGAAAAGAAAGCTGAAAAGATGGACTGAAAACAGACTTTCAACAGGACATTAGATATTATGCTATACTTTGGAGTCAATGGAGGATCTTTGGAGGTTTGTCTTTAAGAGAATAACATAAGGAATGTGGTGTCTGTTTTAGACACTTAACCTGTGGCAAAGGGTTAGCAAGAAGTGAGACTAAGGCTGGAAGAGAGAGTTATTAAACTATTTGCTCTCAAACTGGAGAGCGTATGAGGTTCAGGTCATGCTGCAGGTTTAAAGGAGAAGTTTCATTAGCAAGAGAAAGCCTACCAGTTGATTCTTACTACCTCATAGAAGTAAATTCTGTGTGGTTCTTTTCATTCTATCAGCCAGTCACTCAGTGACTCCAACATTCACTCATCAAATCTTTATTGAGCAATTACTAGGTGCTAGACAGTAGAGATACAAAACAGACATAGTTCTACCTTCTTGGAGTTTAGACTGTAATAGAGAAGATGACAATTAAATCAGCAATTGTAATTCAATTTAATTCACCTGGACCCAAGTTAAATACACTGTCTAAAGATCCACAGTTTAGGACATGCTAAAATAGTGCCCTTCACTTCTCTTCTGAATTGCCTTACTTCTAGCTTCTGGTCATTTGTTGGAGGAATAAATAAATGAATGAATGCAAAGAGATTTCAGCCCCTCAGAGTTCCGTGCCCCCCTGGAGCTTTTCTGGCTATAGGACTCCTATCTCTATGATTTAGTTCACAGGGAGATACAGTCTACTATAGTGAAAGTGCTTGGATGGGGTGAAAACCTACTTAGGTACAAGCTACACATTCTTTGCTAGGGGAAGTTGAGAAGGTTCCTTAATCTCTCTGGGTCTCACTTTCCTTATCTTAAAAATAGGGATGCTAAAATCTATCTTGCAAAGATAACATATAAAGGATTAAAAGGATTTAAGTGTAAAGATTAAACAAAAGGATATATTTCAATAACAAGCTCAAAGGAACACAGTTAAAGGGTGTTATGATTCTTTTGAGTCCACCTGTGACCTTTCAACCTATAGAGAACTTGAAAGAGCTTCAGAGTAAATCTCTGCTGCTCTTCGACCTAGAATCTTAAATGACTCCCTATTCCCTCTTTTCTTAGTATAGCATTTAAGGCCCTCCACAATTGAGGTCTAGTCTCTCTTTCCAATCTCATTTTGCTTTGTCAATTTGGCATCTCTGCCACCTCTTCTAGGGCCCCTGCATTGCAGAGAACCTGGAGATTACATTTCCCCAATCCCTTATTCCATATTGCTTCAGGTTAGAGTTTGCCAATGTTAGCTATTTGGAAGGGAGAGGAAAAACATTATTTTGTAGAGGTGGTTGCAGTCTGACTGGTGGTAATTTGGTTTCCATGGTCGAATATTTATTCTCTACCAGCCAAGAGCTGGTTTTCACAAGAATAGTAGTTGGTTTGCAGAAGAGAGCATAGTGATGTATCTAAATCTTCAAAGTCTGCATAATGATTCTCCTACCAAGGCTTTCAGAAATTCCATCCGGCATCTCAAATACTTCATTCGCCCTCTGACCTGCTAGATCAAAGCACCCAATTTGTAAAGCAATTTATGTAGTGCCCTGGATTTGTTGCAGATCCTTCTCTTTCTCTTAACCCCTTGCAAAACAATCTAGCTTAGAGATAACTTGGTAAATTGAATAGAACAACATATTTAACTATGACATGTGCTGCCTGCAGAATCCAGAGTCCCACCAGCCTTTGTGCCTCTCTCTTTGTGGTAGGAGGTACAAGATGCTATAACTTTGTATTTATCTCAAAAGGAATACCTCAACATTCCCCAGTCTTCTGGGCCCCTAGAAACTGCCATAGGTTTGTGTTTCTGACAGGAGAGCTACAGACAAACAGCAGAACTTTGAGTAGGACAAAAATAGTTACAGTGGTAGCCTTTTATCCATAGGGTATATTTCCCAAGACCCCCAGTGCAAGCCTGAAACTATGAATAGTATCAAACCCTACATATATTATGTTTTTTCCTATATATACATACCTGTGATAAAGTTGAACTTATAAATTAGGCACAGTAAGAGATTAACGACAATAACTAATGTTAAAATGGAACAATTATAATAATATATTATAATAAAGTTATGTGAATGTGGTCTCTCTCTCAAAATATCTTACTGTAACCATCCCTTACTTGCAGTAAATGGCTTGGTATGACTCATTTCAGGGGATCCCCTGCTGAAGTCTTCATATAGGCTCAATGCTTTCTAGTGCAACACATTGCTGTCAGTCTGAACACTTTTTCTGTTACATCTTCCACCCACAAATTTTTCTTCTTAACTAAGCACTATCATGTACTGTGGCCATAACTTTTGAGTTAGAGATGTGACAACAAAACTAGAACAAATTTCTGTTTACTTCTTCACAATTTCACAAGTAAAAGATTTGTTCTTAGCATAAATCTTAGCAACCTTAGCATTTAATTTTTTTCTTTCACCTTTTCACTTAAAGGAAGCAATTTATGGCTTCTTTTTTTTGGCATATCCAAATTGCAAGCATCACTACTCTTGTGCTTTGGGACCACTGTTAAGTAAATTATGGGTTCCTTAAATACAAGCACTGCAATACCCCAACAGTCGGTCTGATGACTTAGATGGCTACTAAGTGTCTAATAGGCAGGGAGCATATAGAGTTGTGGAAACATTGGCCAAAAGGATGATTCATGTCACAGGAGGGATGAAGCAGGACTGCATGAAATTTCATCATGCTACTCAAAATAACATGTAATACAGTTTAAAACTTATGAATTATTTATTTCTAACATTTTCCATTTAATATCTTTGGACCATGGTTGACTGTAGGTAACTGAAACTGCAAAAAGCAAAATCATGGGTAAGGGAGAACTACTATAAACCTCTGAGATGTGGGATTATTATCACAGCAAAAGCTAACAATATACCTTCATGTAGCTTTATCTCAGCAAAATGTAATATGTTACTTTTTTACGTCCCATTCTTTTTCATTGCCATTTCTTAACTGGCAAATTAAAATGCCCTTTTTCATCTTCTTATGTGTAATTCTCAGAAGTCAGTTCTTTCTTAATCCTCAGCTGTAACTAAGTTCTTCAAGTTTAAAACTCTCAAACATTTATGTTTCTTTTATGGTTCAACATTTTATATCTTGCACTTTATGATTTGTTTATGTGCCTGCTATAGTTCTTCCAGTTGAATTCCCAATATCTTCTCTATCTGAAATAGTCTAAGCCAAACATAATAATCCCATCGTTTTATTAGTGATAGTTTTAGCAATGGTCTTAGAGCCAAATCCTGGCTAGTGAAAAAATAAGAAAAGCTCTAGAGGATTTCTAAGAAAAATTTACTTGCTTATAAAAAAAAAAAAAGGGGCCAGAGAAAGAGGCTAAGGAAGCCCTCCCCCATCATCCTTTCTTTCTCCATTTTGCTAACAATGTGTGGATTAAGCAAACATAAGAGAGGAAGCCAAGCTGAATCAAGTACAGAAGAGTGTCTCGCATAGCTTGGAGCCATGTGCCATTGCCCTGGGAGACTCCGGATCTGGGTCAGTTGCAGGCCTTCTCCACATGAATAAATAAAAAGAAATCCTTTCAGGTTATTTAAGTCTGTCATATAAGATCTTTGAATAAAGCATAAGACAACCCTGAAAAATTGGTGGAGAAGGTACTTAAAATACTCTTGTATATTTTTTAAAAAGCAAAACAAACAAACAAAAACTGTTAAGGGAATAAGAATCACTGAAAAGAAGAAAAAATAGGGAAAGAACTGTCTAGAACAAAACTTGTGTTATTTCCCTTTCTGATGTCTTTGTAAACTAGACCAATTATATGAATTTTCATCTATACAGGTAGTCTAGGTTTTAACTGCCCATCGGATTCCAGTAAGTGTGGCCAAACCTAATAAGAGTGGACAAACCTAACCAGAATTCTCTAGCATTACCGACTAAGACCATACCTAAAAAATAATAATTTATGTGAAATAAAATAGAGAGATGTTTTCACTTAGATATATCCTATTAGATATATCAAGTTTTTTGAAGAACACAGTGTTACATCTAATCACCACAATTTAGAGTAGCTATTTTCTCCTGGTTACAGTGCACTGCACATAAAGGTGTGTTGCTGTCTTCAAGCTGGGTTTTGACTATTTCTGTATTGAACAAAATAGTAGATGACATATCTTAGGGACCTTCCTAGGAGTCTGAGTCTATAACCTTGAGGCTCCAAAAATAGGATTGGTCTTTTGGATATCTGAGACAATTGTTTTAACTCCTCTAAAGTGCTCTACTTCTTAGTATGGAATAATTAAAGCTTTCAGTAAATGAATGCTTTATGTAAGGTAAATGAGGTTCTGTAGAATTTTGTTTTGTCTTGAGAGACAGAAGATGTTAGTATCAGTGCTACATGGAGAGAAGTTGAGCTTTCAGTCCTTAGAAGAAAAAGGTTAATTACAAAATCTATTACTGTATAGTTATTAATTCCTGGCTTCCTTCACTCTGGGAGGAAAAAAAAAAACAACTCAGATTTCCTTTCATTCGTGATCCTTTTTCCTCCCTACTTTAAATCTTAAATGCATAGATATTACTGGGGAGAATGACAAGAGCAAGGGAAAACATGGAAATATGGTTATTGGTAAATTGAAAACAGAAGTTCTCACTTAAGTAACCATTATGCTAGGAGACAGAAAAGTATGCTCTGTAGCTGTTTTTTTTTTTCCCTCTGTGATCCTGAAAAAAACATTGCTTTATTCACGTGAAATCGTATGTCTAATATGACAGACCACTGAAGAATTGATATTCAGGTTCAAAAGTAGTTATTTACCCTTTCATGAACACACAATACATGATTCTCAGGTACTGATGCTCAGTCTGTAGAAGTAGTGCAATCTCAAGGTAATGATTGAGCGTTGTGCAGGATTAGAAAACTTAATATAAGATTTCTGACATTGGTATCAACTCACAAAGTAGCATAAAAATATAATTATATTTTATTCTGTGACTCAGTTTACTTTTTTAGAACATGAACACATTATATTACAGAAATCTTAGCACACAATGTTGAGAAGAGTGAGCCAGAAAGTATGTTGTCCTTCATACTTTCCTTTATTAAAAAATTAGTACCTTTCAACTCACCAATACTCATCTTGCAAAAATATGTTCTTAGTACATGCAGTTGAATCACATTTTTATAGAAACACAAATGTATATTCATAGATGGAAGGGCTACTTTGAAAAATAGGTTGAGAGCAAGTGGCTTTGTTTGGATTTCCGGAATAGATACTAATCAGCGACCTAAAGAGTAACCTTAGGAACTTTGAGTAACAGGAACTTTGAGGGAAGAGGGCTAGAATGGAAGCAGAGGAAATAAGCTGGGGACTAGGTTGATTCAAGGCTAGTAACTAACAGAGAGAGTGTTCTTTGTCTTTTTCATTTATCTTGTCTATTAAAAAATATGAAATATGAGATAGTGATAATGTGTTAGACATTTATGACAAAAGATTAATTCCGAGTTGCCTGGATTATGGTTTGTTGCCATTGGTTGACATATTGAACTAAGTAGTATTACGGATATTCAGGTAGCTGACCAGAGACTCTGACTCTTTTTCAGATTTCCTTTGGCACTTTTATTTACAGTCACTCATTTATGTGAAATACTGAATAGAAAGCTACAAATAGACATGAGAGATGAGGTGGCTGTGAAAAATGCCTCTCAAATCTTGGCTGCAGGTAGTATAATTGAATAGCTTCAGCTATTGCATTCTGAGAAACACCATCATATTGGTGCCAACTCTATGCTTCCTGTGGGCTACCCCCAGCCAGTGACGGAATGTGGTAGGATTGTAAGGCAAGCCTGGGAGTCTCTGTTTCCTGGGAGACAGAGACTCCTCTGATTGGCTTCCTTGGCTCAAAGACTCCCTTCAGCTTTGCCAATACTTTCTTAACTGCACCACAGCCTATCTTCTCCAAGGTCTAATGGCTCTTTCAACCTCTTCTTCCTCCCCTTGCCATCTTTTCCCCAAAGATATGTTCCCTAATAGATCTCTTACATAGCTAACCTCATTTTGGTGTCTCCTTCTTGAAAGGTTCAGATTAACACAGTAAGGAAGGAAACTAGTCATTTATTGGCTGATACCAACTTACCTAACAACATTCATTTTTTAATCTATTCATTTGATATTTATTTATTGGTTGCCTAATATGCTCCAGGCGCCGTGGTAGCATTTAATTACAACAGAAACAAAAACTTGAGGTTAACAGAAACTCAAAGACCAACTTGTGCTGACTGCGTTTCTAATCTTATCATTGAGACAGGAAGAGGTAGGTATTTGTGGTTTGATCAGCCAAGAGGCAGCAGGTTATCTAGAGAGGGCAGCTAGACACTTAGGCATGAAGGATATATTTTCTTGGTATTGTTTGCTCTGCAGTTTTATCCACAAACTCAACTTTTCAGTGCCTCAGAATTGATTAGGTTTTTAAGAACTGATTCACATTCAGTAAACACATATTCAAGGTCACTGGTTACCTCCATGTTGCTAAACTTAATGTTCAGATCTCAGCCCTCATCTTACTGAACTGTCTATAACATTTGGCAAGCATAGATGATTAATCTCTCTGCTCTAGAAATAATGTTGTCACCTGGCTTCCAAAAACCACACTATTCTTTTCTCCCTGGCCATTCATTCTTAGTCTCTTTTGCTTGTCCTTCCTCATGCATTTGACCTCTTATCATTGCAGTGTTCCAAAGCTCAACCCTTGAATATTTTTTTTCTCTATATACCCTCCCCTCAGCAGTTTCATGCAGCCTCTTTTTTAAAATACCATCTATATAATAATGACTCTAAAATTTATATTGCCAGTCCACAACTCTACTCCAAATTCCAGACTTATGTTCAAATGCCTACCTGACATCTCTATTTAGATATCTAATAGGCATCTCACACTTAATTTGTCCTAAACAGAATTCTTAATCACCCCACCCCAGTCTGCTTATTCCATAATTGACTCATCTCTTAAATGAAAGGATGGCAACTCCATCCTTTCAGCTACTAAACCTAAAAGCCCTGGAGTTATTCTTGAAATTCTCTTTTGTAGCCTGTTCTCAACTCCAAAGCAATTTCTTGCAACTCAACTTTTAAAATATTTCTCAAGTGCAAGCTCTTATTACCAACTCAACCATACTGTCACCTTGGACTGAACCACCTAATTGTTGCAAAAGCCTCCTAATTGCTCTTCCTTCTTATACTCTTGCATCCCTACAGCCCTGAAATCTGTTCTTATCACAGCAGCTCAATGATCGTGTTAAAAACTTAAGTGAGGTGTTATGAGCTGAATTCTGTACCTCCAAAATTCATAACCCCCAGTACCTCAGAAAGCAGTTGTCTTTGGAGATAGTTTTCTTAAATAGGGAATTAAGTTAAAATGAGGCCAGGAGTGTGAGCCCTAATCCAATGTGACTGATGTCTTTATAAGAAGAGATTAGGGCACAGACAGGTACAGAGGGAAGACCATGTGAGGCCGCAGAGAAAAGACGGCCATCTACAAGTCAAGGAGCAAGACCTCAAAAGAAACCAACTCTGCTGACACTTTGATCTTGGACTTCTGACTTCCAGAATTGTGAGAAAATAAATTTCTGTTTTTGAAGTCACCCAGTCTATGATATTTTGTCATGACAGCCATAAAAAACTATTATGGATTTTGGTACATAGAAGTGGGGCGCTGCGATAACAAATACCTAAAATCGAAAGTGGCTTTGGAAGCGGGAGAGGCTGGAAGAGTTTTGAGATGCATGTTAGACAAAACCTAGATTACCTTGAAGAGATTGTTCATAGAAACAAGGCTGTTAGAGGTACTTCTGGTGAGGTCTTAGATGGAAACGAGGAACATGTTACTGAACACTGGAGGAAAGGCAGTCCTTATTATAAACTGGCATGGAACTTGGCCATGTGTAGTCTAGTATTTTGTGGAAAGTAGAACTTGTATATGATAAACTTGGATATTTAGCTAAGGAACTTTCTAAGCAAAGTGTCGAAGGTTTGACATGGATTCTCCTGACTGTTTATAGTAAAAGGTGAGAGGAGAGATAAATTGAAGAAGAAACTATTAAGCAAAAAGGAACCAGACTGTGAAGATTTAGAAAATTCTCAACGATGTGGCGAAAAATGATAAAGTGTGTTCTGCAGAGAGCACTAAGGGTTAGGCTGGACATCCATTTGTTAAAAAGGCTTTTGGATGTGACTCGTGGGTCCAATCAACCATTCAATAGAAACTTTTCCAGCTTGGACTAAAAGGGACAGGGACAGGTGAAAATAAAGGAAGGCTATTGAACTTCTGGGATTCTATAGGACAGGCTAATAGAGCTATCCAGCTGCAAATGTGTATTATCCTTCAAGAGAGGGGAAGAATGACCTGAAGGTGATTCAGAAATAGTCAGGGCTATCACTGCCACTACAGGCCCAGAGGACCCTGGAAGCAGAGATGAGTGTTAGGCTGTCTCCTTCTCAGTTCTAGAAGATGAGGCCCACCTCCTTGGTTTCAGCAGAACAGGCTACTGATGCCCAAGGCCACATGTGAAAGAGTCACCCCTCCTGTGGAGCCAGAGATAGGGTCACCCCCCTATTGGGCCTAGAGGACAGGAAATGGAGCCAAAGAAGATTGTTCTTGAGCCCTAAAATCTAATGGAATTCTTGGTAGGTTTTGGAATTTACACCTGTCCCATCACTGTATTTTGAAAACAGAAAACTTGTGATAGTTTCACAACTGAAGAGAAATTTTGCTTCAGGATGAATCATACCTCGAGTCTCAACCAGACCTGATTTAGATATTTAGATGAGACTTTGAACTTAGAGTTGGTACTGGAACAAGTTAAGAATTAAAATTTTGAGAGATGTTGAGATGGGATGAATGTACTTTGTATATGAGAAAAACACAGATTTGGGAGGAACAGAAGATAATGTCATGAACTGAATTGTGTCCTCCCCCAAAATTCATATGTTGAAGTTATAACCCCCACTACTTCAGAATGTGACTGTAATTATTTGGACATAGAGCATTTAAAGACATAATTAAGGTACAAAGGGGTCTTATGGTGGACCCTAATCCAGTCTTACAGGTTTTCTTGTAAAAAGAAGAGATTAGGACACAGACAATACATAGACCAAGAAATGACCATGTGAGGACACAGCAAGAAGACAGCTATCTGCAAGCCAAAGAGAGAGGTCTTAAGAGAAACCTGCCTTGCTGGCACCTTGACCTTGGACTTCCAGCCTCCAGAACTATAACAAAGTCCTGTTGTTTATGCCACCCAATCTGTGGTATTTCGTTAGGAGTGCCCTAGCAAACTAATATATGAAGAGATAAAATTCCTCTGCTTAAAACTCTCCAATAACTCTCCATCTTCCTGAGAATTCTTATAGGGGTCTACGAAGTCCACCATCTGGTCCCCAGATCCCAGGTTGGGTAGTGAGTGTTAGAAAGATCTTATTTACTAGAAGCCTAAAGCCTCCTGAACCGTTTTTCAAAGGTTACTTGTACTCTCCAAGGCCAACAGTGCCAATAACCGATATACTTTCCACAGGTCAGCAATATAAAAGTGCATTTAGTTTTTGCCTCTCTGACTTCTCATTTTGTATTTTCATTTACAGGCATTTTCCTTTTGTTAACACATTCTCTCTTTAGATGTGTCTACATTATTGATTAGACTTTAGATTACATTATTGATTAAACCTCGGATGAGTTATTTAAACCATGTGAGTCTTAATTTATGCATATATAAGTTGGAAATAATAATAATATCTACCTTGTAGAGTCATTTTTCATTATTTAGTTGGTAAATATGTATTGAATACCTGGTTGGTTCCTGGCATTATGCTATGAAGATGAAATTAGGTAAAATATATAAAACGTGATGCTTACAACTTGATTTTATATTAGTTGCTCAATAAATGATATTATTGATTTACTATTATTTTTATCATTGATGTTATGATGGAATTCTAATTCTGCTCTTTAATGAGAGATTTTTTTTAATGTAGCTTTTGTATAGATGACCTCATTCATCATTTGCTAATTTCAAGCTTAATCCTCCTACATTTCTGCCAGTTTATCATCCTACTTCACTTTTACTCTTCACACTCAAATTTCTTGAGTTAGCTATACTTCCTGTCTCTATGTACTTATCTCCCATTTATTCCTCAGCATACTCCATTCCAGTTTTTTACCTCCATCACTCCCCAAAACAACTTTGTCATAGGTCATTTATGACCCCTTATTGCTTGTATTAGTCTGCTAGGGTTGCCATCACAAAATACCACAGATTAAATGGTTTAAACAACAAAAATTTATGTTCTTACAGTACTGGATGCTGGAAGTCCTAGATCAGGTACCAGCAAAGCTGGTTTCTCTTAAGGCCTCTCTCCTTGGCCACCTTCTCCTATGACTTAACATGGCCTTTCCACTGTGTACATGCATCCTTTGAGTCTCTTTCTCTTCTTATAAGGACTACAGGCATATTAGATTAGGGCTTCACCCTTATGACCTCATTTAATCTTAATTACCTCTTAAAGTCTCTGTCTTTAAAAATAGTTATGTAGGCATGAGGGCTTCAATGTATAAATTTTGGGGGATATAATTCAGTTCATAATATGCTAAGTAATTTTTTTTTTCTTTGCTTATTTTACTTGACCTTATATAAGAATTCAAGGAATATTGTGCACACTTACCTTCTTGAAACCTTCTCTTCTCTGGGTTTCTACAACCCCTGCATGCTTCTAGTTTTTTCCCTTATTCCTCTGACTACTTCTTGGAGTCCCATTTTCACTCTCTAAAACTTATATGTTGAAGTTCCTTAAGACTTTGACTTTAATTCCTTCACTTCTCACTTTATACTGAACTCTCATTCTATATGAGCTCATCCATCCACATAGCCTCATCCCACTAACACACAGAAAACTCTTTTTTTATCTGTAGATCAGAACCGTTGACTTGACCTCTTGATGCATTTGCCCCTCCATGGAATATAATAGACATTGAAAAAATCACTGTTAGTGCTATTTTACTTACTGTTCAGAATAATTGTTGCATTGAAATTCATTTACCCTATAAAATCACCTCTCATTCCACTGTACCATCACACCCATAGAAGGGAATTTCCAGGGTAATCTGGCCCTTTACAGAACTGACCCACGTGTGTAGCTCCTCTTGACATCAAGCTGGTGGGGGAACGGGGAATTCCAAGCTGCAGAGTGCATGAAAATAATTTTTAAAAGTTAACTGATAACCATCTACAGTGCAAGAATTCTGTGACTCTGTCATTTATGATTAAGGACACTGGTGCTACACACCACACACTGCCAGTGTGGAAGAGGGGGATTTCTTTTTTAGTTGGAGCTGAGTTATTCATTTACTGGGCTATGGTGAACAGTTTCAAGATATTACAACTCTCTAGATTTTAGATGTAATTTTACAATTACTGAGATAATACATTACTAACTATTACTAATTAAAAATGAAAAGGGTAAAATCAAATAATTCACAAAGAACACATACATTGAGCATTTGTACCAGGTATTAAGCATTGTGCTAGAGAGGGAGCGAGAGAGAGAGTGTGTGAGAGAGAGAGCATGAAAGATGAAAAGGTCCCAAAGAAAAGTTCCTGGCCTCACCAGTGCCTTGATTGTGCCTGGGCCAACCTGCTCATCATACTCAAAATAACTCCATGTGCATCTTGGACACACACAGCTTTATTTGACAACCTCGGAACAGGCCCTGTGCATATTTGTGCAGAGGCAGCCTAACTCCACTGTCTGCTTAGATATACAATTCCTACCATCCAAGTTCCTTTCACCAGGAACTATTTAATAACACATATTTTATGTTTGTCCTGAGGTAAATTAGCGTAAGCGATAATTGTATCAAAACCTCCAACTGAATTTTGCTCAAGGACATCTAACTTATAAAATGTCATATAATTAACATATCCATACTCATATATTTACGCTGTCAAAGACTCTAACTCAAAATCGTTATAGTACATATTGGTTGGCTCTTTCTTGGATGTTTCGTTTCTCCCTTTTTGGCTAACAAGTTTAATTTTTTTTTTTTAATCTTAAAAATACCCCTTTTTTAGATGACACAGAGTTTCCTGTGTCAATACTATCTACTATGAGTGTTGTAACCTCACCCCACCTTATCTAAATCTTTAGGATAAGGATAAATGGGATTTCAGCACAAGCATCCAAACCAGTGAAAAGAAAAAAATCTTTAACCATTAGAAATAATGGAGAAACAAATACTTTATGTAACTTATCTTTGAAGGAAAAATAAACAACTTCACTCCATTTTAAGTGGAATTAAGTGGGTTCTAGTAGAAGGGAGATAAACCGTGCTGAAATGATTTGTTCCTCCCATGTCTGTCCTCTTTCCTGTGAGTGCCTGTCTATTTTTTGTATACGTGGGGCTCTCACTAAATTCGAAAAGAACTCAAGGAATTGAAGACTTCCAAGCAAGAGGAAATGAGAGGAGGGTGAAAAATGAACTCCTGATTTCAGCTGAACTCACCCAGATAGCAAAAAGAAAAAAAAAAAAGTGACAATTTTGAACTTAGAAAGCAGCAGAGTAGTAAGAAAAGTCAACTTGAACTCAACTCCAATTTCCTCTTTGATGGCTAAATAAATGTTAAGTTACTTTGTAAATATTTTTAAATGACTGGTTTTGGAGTGAGAGCAGTGAAGAAAGAAAGGGAAGAAAGGTTAACTACCACACATAAAACAACCAGCTCATACAGCCTATGGCCAATTTTTACAGCTGGATTTTTATAAACTCCTTGAAGAGTTGGGCGAGGGATGGGTTTATGATGTTACCATGGCAGTACTGTAGTTTTTGACAAAATATTGTGGCACTGAAGCAGATGTACGATGGGAAGATAGGCACAGTGGTTGGGACAAGTATGAAGGAATTTAAGACCCTCACTAAATATTTCAGTGAAGAATGACTCACCAGACTGTCGCTGGATTTAATTAGCTATAGAGTGAGAGGTGAAGGGTTAATACAAGGTCAGTGTAGGGAGAAAATGAAGCCTGTGACACATGCAGCTATTTGATATTTGCTGAATACCACACTGTAGTCAATTAGAATAGTAAATTAGCACAGTGCAGCAAAGAATAGGCACTTAGGTTTTTTAAGTCAATTTGCTATGATGGTGTTCAATTATTTAATTTCCACATACATTTTCCTAAAATTCTTTCTGTCAATCCAGTCATTTCTTCTGAAATGTTAAAAATGACTGCCAAGTAAGGAGCATTCTCAGATTTTCAGTGGGAAACAATTCGATCGAATTCAATTTTAAATAATTAAATTTGTTTAATAGTATTTGATATTTGTATTTTCCTGTTTATACTACTACAACTTTTTTCTTATTCAGAGTGAGAAAAAAACTATTGGACTGATATCCTTTTTTTTTTTTTCATAGAATCCATAACAAACTTGTTTGTTTGAGTAGAACAAATTCTGAATTCTATCTAGAATAAAGGAAAATTTGTCAGGCATATTGAGCATTTCAAGCATTCATTAATTGATTTAGCAAATATTTCTTGAGCATCTGTTATGGGCCAGGCATTGTGCAAGGCAGTGTGTTTGTTCTCACTAATGAACAGAACAGAGTATCCTTGTCTTCGTAGAGCCCTATGGGTTGGAACCCAAAACAATGGCATCTCTTCTGAGCAAGCTCTCAGGTGGGCAGAGGGTATTTTTAATATACTAACCAGAAGAATGATTAAATGATTAGTCACCTTTGTGACAAACCTGGGTTATAGAGAGGCTAACTGACTTGCCAAAGATAACCAGCCATTTTTGTAGGTACAGACATCCTGAATAGTTCTCTGATTTCTATTCTCTGATTTGACCACTAGATAGATGTTCTATACTATTTCTCATATAAATTTCACATATATACTTTTATATAATATTAAAGACACATTTTGACCTTTTTTTCATGATTTGTACAAATAACATAACTTTACATACACAATCAAAATGAGTAATTTATTTTGGCTTGAGTGGCACGAATGAGCAAATATCTCCTTTTTACCACTAATGCAGGGAAGAGACAGGAAAGAAAATCAGCTAACTTTAGCAAAGTCACAGAATAGTAAACTCTCAAGAGGGTCTTGAGTAATGTTAAGATGAAAGGTAAATATGAGCCGACATTTAACCATGTTTTCACATTAGGCACGGACATCAATCCAAGCTAAGGTACCCTGCAGGAAACACTGGGCAATTCTAACTGCATTGATATCCACAAAAAAAATATCAGAAGGACCTCCATTTAGCAACGGGCTTAGAGGAAATGGCAAAAGATTAAGCATAAGCCTTGGGAAATACTCCAGCCTCTACCAGCTGCCCTTCCAGGACTGACCTTGGAGTTTAAGGGACTGACGGCTGTGAACTTTAGCAGTTGTGGGAAGAAGATACTACAGTTTCTTTACCCCTACCCCAATAGCTCATGCAATTCATGCAGTTGAAATCTGTTTATTGAATGCCTGTTCTGCAGCAGATATTATACTGAGTGCTAAGAATGCAGTCTCAGACAAGAAAGACACTGTTTTTGTGTAGTTCAGTAGAACTAGTGCAGGGGGACTGTGAGTTAGTGATCTGGATATTTCAGTAAACTGAGTTTTCAATTGTTTTGTGATAAGTGACCCTTGCCCTGGTCCCACTGAATCTCTGTCATCAGGTAGACACAAGGACAAGGACTGCTACTCCATGAAATCAGGTGTGGCTGACACAAAGGGGAAAGTGCCTTGGTGGTCCCTGCCTACCCAGGATTCTGCATGTGGCAACAGGTTACAGCGGGAATGGTAGAGTCCCTAGTGTCTCCTCTGTTTTTGGCCATTCTGCACTGCTCTCATAGCAGCTACTCGGAACTGTTAAATGGGTGCAGCTAAATTGGTGATGCTATTCACATCCTACTTCCCTCGATTGCTCAAAGCCAAACACTCCTTGGGAGCCATCCTCTTCTTCAAGTGGATGTAGAAGCCCATTGACATACATTTCTGTGTCTGGAAGAGACATTTGGAAGGACAAGAATGGAGGACAGGGTGTTTATGGTTAAATGACATAAATTTTCATGGGATTCTTAGTTGATTGCCTCATAAACTCTCAAATTAAACTACACTGCTCATTCTATTGACTCATGGATGTTCATTTTCCACTCAAGGAGTAGATACACTTAATTTAAACTAATTTTTTTTAAATGACATCAAAAATTTTGCCTGAAAAGAATGATTATCATTCTAAATACTACTTAAAACTAATTCTGGAATCAGTTGTTTACTCCTAGAAAAAAAAGATGTAGGACACCAGTTCAGAAGTATACATGTTTCTTTGATGTGAAAAGTCAATGGCACAGTTAATCTGTTTCATTTAACCTTGGTTAACCAGACTATTATTATCCTGTTAGTAGGAAAAAAAACACTTCCATGAATATAACTCTTTTCTTATATAAAGTCAAGAAGAATAATTGTTTGAATGTGCTTAGTATTTTTTTTAAATTTTAAATGTGTATTCAACATAAAAGAAAAGCAATTTAAGAAAATGCTGACCCTGAACTCCAAAGCCATTGAGATCTTTTTGAAATCTATGGAAGCAGAAAACAAAGATGAGGTGGAATTTGTATTTCCTATTGGGAAATCAAATAACAGGTAATGGTCACCACTCAGGTCTGCTATGTTGGTAATCACTTAGATTTCTTGTGAATTAAATTATCTGTGACTGTTTCCACATACATTTATGGGGTACCTTCTAAGGATAAGACCCTGTACTGGAATAATTTAAAGATGATATAATTCTTGTTGAAGATTTGATACATAGTGATTAAATCGTATTGGCAGAGGGGTAAAAAAGTGCTTTAATTCATATGTAAAGACATTTCTGTCCATGGTTTTGTCCTTTTACCACAGCAAATGCTCATATTGGGAGTAACAGTGCCAATTAAAGCCAACCAAATTGTACATTCACACTTTTTTTTTTTTTTTTTGAGAAAAAGGGTTCTAACAACAAAAACTTGTCAACACCAATGAAGTGATAACATAAATAAAAGTGTTTTAGGCCACCTTGTAGAAGAATCTTTTTTGACTGACTTTTGAAAGACCCATTAAGACTGCAGCTCGAACTCTCATTTGGATATGAATATTTGTTTTTGTTGTTTTAATGCCAACCTTGAGGGTAAATGCATTTATGTCCTAGTTTTGAATTACTTGAATTTTCTTTGGCACTGAGCAGGTAAGCCTACCTACAAATGGCCATAACACAGAAAACAAATGTACACATATGCAATCTTGACGTATATAATGCACATTCCAAGTTAAACTTCTTTCAGTTTGCATCATGAGGACTTTTGAGGAAAAGGTGGATGCTAAGCTCTTCTTGGTAATAGGAAATCCATTGGTCTGGGGTAACATCCAGGGGATCAAGTAAAAAGTCAGATAAAGTCAGGAAAAAGCCAATACAGCTGCATTTGGTAGGGATCACGATCACAGGGAGGCTGGGAGCTTTGGCGGAGCTTCAAACACCAAGATGGTGATTTTTGAGGTTAAAATTAATCTTAATAAGGAGCTATTGGAAGATTTTGAAATGTGGATGATTTTAATTATTTAATGGAGTTGATATAAATGGCCTCAAATGGTAACAGTGATTATTCTTGTGTAGTTGCTGTTTTATTGACCCTCCAATGTGGAAAGTCCTTTAAAGCCAATAGCCAGCTTGAGAGTGGAAAGGGCTAATGAGAAGGAAATGATGGTTACCACAAAGCAGCCGGTGTCATTCTGTATGGCTCTGGAGAGAATGGTCGCCTGTGACACCTTCAAAATCAGGATCCCTTAGAAAGACATGATAAGAAGGGCTCAATGTTAGAACATTGGTGTGCAAGTTATTTATGGCAGCATCCCAGCTGCTGCCGGAATTCCCCATCTTAAAATAACCAACAGGTGGGTGACCTGGCCTTTGAAAACATTGTGTCAGAACATGTATAGGATATATTACTGCTTTTGTTCTCTTCTCACTTAGATACTACCACATTTTTCTATTTGTAAATTCACTTTAATTTTGGAATTCAAATATAAGAAAAAACTACTAGTGCAGTGTTTTCTATACAGATATTTAATAAATATCTGCATATTGATTGGTTAAAAACTCCTGAAATTGTGTGTGTGTGTGTAGAGATTATGGGTTTGAGATCAATATGATCATCTATTTATCTTGTTCTTGTTTCTGTTTATTGACTTTTTTCTGTATAATGTATGTACCAAATATTTACTGCTTCAACTTCTTAAGAGAATGCAAAATGTGGCCACATTTTCTCTCTCTCTGAGAAAATGAGGATGAAATTTCCAGAAATCGTTTTAATTAAAATCTATGTCCCTCTAAAATGAAAGAGAAGATGGCAGCAGCATTTATTTTTCTATTGTGGTTGGACTGTTTAGTCTAACTAAGAGGAGAAAACTGGTGCTGGAGCTCTGGCTGCTAGACTGGTCACCTTCCACTCCTGTCCTGCAGCACGCCCTCTTAAGAGCAGGGAAACATTAAAAGGGTTTGGCCCAGGCCCCAGTTCAACCAAAGGCATTACAGATTTGGCACAGAGGACTGTCTCTGACCTTCGTGGCTACACCGATGGCTCTAACGTTTGTTCCACAGAGATGACATTCAAATCTCATCAAGAGGGACACAAAAACACAGAATCCTGTGATGAGGGAAACAACTCCCCTAACTGGTTCTTCAGCAATCTTGCTTTGTGATGAACCTGGATGCATTTAGTTGAAAGCAAGAACACAGTCTTGCTTTGTGATGAACCTGGATGCATTTGGTTGAAAGCAAGAAAACAAACAGTAAAGGAAATAGGATTTCCCGATGCCAGGAACAGAACCCCTCCAGCAAGGGAGGCACGCACAGAGTGAGTGCTGAGTGATCTGAAGACATGGTAGTAAATTTAAGGACGAGTAAGGAAATTCTCTTTCCTCTTTAGAGGAACCAGAACAAAATCTAAGAGAGACCGGGTCACTCTGGGATATGTACAACTTAAAGACCTGGATAGGTAGCCAGGTAAAGGAGAGAGAGCTCTAAAGCGTGGGAATCAGAAAATCTGAATTTTGGTTTTGCCTTGCTTCCAATCAGCTGTGGGTTTTTGACCAAAACATTTCATCCTATCTGAACCTCAGTTTCATCATCTGTGAAGTCTAAGTGTTGGATCAAATGATGTCTAAAGTGCCTTTCATTTTTTATAATTTTGTGCCTAAGAGAAGTTGTCAATTTGATTTGCTTCTCTTAGGATCATGTTTTTTAAAACTGGATAACAAAGAAATTTTGCATGATCAAGTATGCTTATCTGTTTTAGAGCTATTATTAACTCTAATGTTTTCCATTATCTCCCTTGGCTAGGTTCATTAAATTTACCATGTGCAGCAGACCTAGGCATTCTGATCCTGATATAATAAGATGTCCTAACAGAGAGAGCTGGGCTTTGTTGAACATCCCAGGTTGGTTATCTGCCTATTTTTCAGCGCCTGTAGGATGACAATAGAGAAACACATGGTTATCATTCATTTAAGCAAGATTATTATATCAAATTTACAAGAAAGTTATAGGTGCAGCAATGATCAGTGGCCAAGAACTAGTTTCACAAAAAAGTAGGTAGGCAATAAAATTCAGCCTTTGGAAACATCCAAGGAGAACTGCATTTGGACCTTATATTTAAAAGGGCTAATTTAGGTATTAGAAAAACACTGATATAAAAGTTTAAAACTGATAATTACCACAAAAGTCACCTATTCTGCCCTCATTTTTTGGCCTAGAAGGAAGCTGAGGCTCAGAAAAGTTGAATGAATTCTCCAGAGAAACACAATTAAGCAGAACTGAGGCTCAACTTAGGGCATTTGACTCCCAATGCCTTTTCTGCCTTTGCAGTAAGTTTCTTCTAAACAGAACTGGCCCTATTTGTAGGTGAAGATATCACTTTCCTAAACGGTAGGCATCAAAACCCACATGCTTCTCCCAGTGTCTCCCAAGCAGCCCGCCACAAGACCTAGAAGTTTTCCACAGCATCACAGCCTGCTTCATCAAAGCCCTCATTACATGGACACAAAGCCCTCCATGTGCAAACATAAGAAACATCCAAACCTGTAAAGAATTTTATAAGAGTTTATTTGAGCCAAACTGACAACATGCTTAGAAGTAAGATCTCACATGCTCCCCAGAATGGCAGTTTGAAGTTTCTTTTATACATTTGGAATTAAGGAGGGAACGTAAGGAAGATTATGTGGATGTGAGAGAATACAAGGCAGAGAAATATCTATGATTGGATTATAGGATAGTTAAGATTATGTGCTCCTTTGAGGATGGTTATACTTCTGAAGGGTCTGAAAATAAGATATTTCAAAGCTGTGTTAACCTAGATGCCCAAAAACAGTGGACAAGGCTCGCTTAAGGCAAAAATAACCTTTTACTAGAGAAGTTATAGGCCTGGGGTGTGACTACCCACCATGACCTGCCCAGTTAGGAATTTATGATCAGATCATCTTGTAAGGTTACTTTTGGATAGATTTAGTACAGAGCCTCTTTTTTTGTCCACAGATGTCTATTTCCAAGTCAGCTTCAGGAGAGGCTAGGCCATGATCCTCTTGTTCACAGTTGCATTTCCAGTTTTAGCACACTCAACACTCAATTCAACACTCAATAAATATTTGTTGAACCAGTGATCGAAAGCTTGAAGAACATAGTAATGAATGAATTAACAAGAACCCAAGATTTCTGTCATTAGAATCATTCTTATTCCGTATTAAAATGCAAAAATAAACAACAACAAAAAAATTGGGTGAGGACATCTGAAACCATTATCACAGCATCTCACATTGCATTGAAGAGTCAAGAGATAAGAAAGCTTTAAAGGAAAACAGACAAGAGAGTCAGGGTGGGAGATGAGTGGGAAACACTGCTATACTTGTGTTTGGTGGGGGAGAGTCAAAAAAATGGTTCTCATTAGGAAACCTGCAGGAAGTGCTTTCTGAAATAATACCTCATTACTTCCCACTTTGCCTAAGGCTGGCATTATTTGTAGCCAATTCACCACCGAGAATGGATATTTCAGTACTGATTATAGTCAGTACTGAATATAGACACAAAAGCATCATATCTGTGCATTCTTCTTAACCGTATATCAAATAAACTTTCCAGAGAATCATCACATATTTTACCTTCTTTAATTTCTCTGCACCTTTGAGAGACTCAGGGCAGAAGATATTATCTGCATAACTATTGAGACAACTGAAGCAGAGGAGCTGGTCTCCAGCCTCACAACCCTGTGCTCTGTCCACAGAGGAAAATTATGTTTTTCTTCCATTTGTCAAGACTAATACTGAATTTTAAAAAATATTGTATATATTCTAGGCAAATATTTTTGGAAAATGGTCTCATTTTTTATTAATGAGGGCATGACTATAACAATCTTGCAAACTCATCTTGCAGTCTAAACTGTTGCTGCCTTATGTATAACTGTCAGTCAGGCCGATTTCGTACCTCCTGGAATTCCCCAGAGAGACTGAAATGAAGAAGAAAAGAGAGAAAGCCACACACTAATTCTTGAAAGAATTTAATTATGACAATATCACTTCTTTGAATGCCTACATATTCATATTTTGAGTAATATTAAAATAATAATGATAAATTTATTGTTGCTGTTTTATTATACTTCTTCAGATTTTATTTTTCACTCTTTGCACTGACCTAGATATTTATGATGGGCTGTACAACTGCTATTATTTTCTATAAACAAGCTGTTATTTTTAAATATTAAAAATTGATCACTCTATCACTCACTCCTGCTTTCCCCCCAAATCTTGCAATAGATGAAAAACACTATAAAAGTTTGGAAAATGGACAGAGTTTTAAACAGATTTTCCTCAAAAAGTTTTTTTCAAGATCAAAATCAGAATCTAACCTTTCAAGGAACAGACCTGAATTAAATTTCCTTTCCTTTGTTCTTAGTTTTAATTTCCCCCCAAACTGCACTTGAGCTTCCAATGTTTTTCTTTCCATTTAATGCCAATAATTTGCACTTCTGTCATCCCTTTCATCTGGGGAATCACAAGGCAATCTGAAATTTTCTCTGATGAACTTTAGAGGGATGCTCTAACAGGTCAGTCTTTTGATGGCCTTCTTTTCAAAATGTGTAGCAAGAACAGACTTAACAATAATAGAAATTACTCTGGAGTCCAGGCTTGAGTGATTTTAAATAGTCTGAACTTGAGTGGATTGAGGTGATCACATAGGGAGCATGGATAATAGATGCACTATGAAAGAGTTCATAAAGTCTTATGCACTTGTAATGCCACAATACCTTTCTAAGAAAAAGTAGCCCTAAATCCTTTGTCTTGTCTCAGTAGTTCTGATTTGCACAGGATGCTTGGTTTGGGAAGTAAAATCAGTTATTGTGTTTACTCTGGTCACAGCTGATTGGAATAGGATGAGAACTGGTATCCTGGCCAATGTCACTAGGTTTGGGATATCAGTTACTCTGTAGGTAGGTGGTTGGCATCAACTAGCCAACAGAAGTATTTGACCCTGAGATAATACAATCTAATTTTTTTTTTTGAGAAGTTAAATGCAAGGTGAACAAAGGAGGTCTGGTCAGACTCCATGATGAGAAGGACTAAAACCTGAAATGACAATGAGATGTAAAATTATCTTTCTACCTTATATTTCTGTGGATACTTTAAATCAATTTTCATTTTATAGTTATGTGATCTCTGGGTGCATTGTCCTTGAACTTGACAGGCAGAACCAGTTCTATTGAGGAAGAATGAAAGAATACAGTGCTTTCATGAGTTCACATTATGTGGTCAGCCTATGGTTGTCCATAGCTCTCTAGAGATTAAATCGAGCTTGAAGAAATAAATTACCAATGTGTATGGTGTTATCACATTGTATCTTCTGAATGAATTAAAACTCTATTATGAGGTAGAAGAATGAGTAATATAAATATTTATCTCTCCTCTCCAATATTAAAAAAATGATGTATTCATTTTAAAAGGAAACAAAATTGTATTGCAACCCTTTATCAATGTACCACGTGACTTCTGGCTTCTCACACCATGTCTGTGACTCTCTGTGAAAGAATCTTTGATGAAGCAATGAGCCAACAGCAGAGCAGGAAATAACATCTGAGGATTCTACATTCCAACATTCACTCTCATTTTCAGATTACTGGCTCTAATACAAAATCACTTATAGCGTGAACATCCTAGGTTAACAGCTGGGGTAAGGATTGGGGGAATGAAGTGGAGGTGCCCCATTCTTCCCTCCCTCCCCAAACTTGAATAATTCTTCATATTAGTAAACCAAGTTTGTTTCTTTCTGTTCTCCTAAAGAAATGAAATTAAAAGGATGGAAACTCAGTGGCTGCCATCTGTCTGCAGAGAGCATATGGAAATGCCATTATATTTGTGGTATCTCCCGGTCTCACAAGAATACTACAATGTCCCAGAGGGAAGGAGCTTCAACAGAGGGCAATCTGTCTGGCACCACACTCTGATGTATATCCTCACATTATTTCTTGTCCCTCCAGGGAACAAGATTCCAATGGCATGGCCAACACATAGCCCTCCCCGCAGAGGCAGTTACAACACCTCCTTCAGGCAGGTAGGCTATATCTTTTAGATAGGGTTCTTTCTCTTCAGGAACAGTTGCTAGAAGCCACCCTTGCAGTCTAATGAGGGGTGATAGCTCATTTTGTAAGACCCGTAGTGCAACCAGTGACAGGCCAGAGCATGGCACATGGGTCATTTTATGAGTCACCCCCATCTGCTCAAGGCTCAATGGCACAGGCTCTGTGTGATCACTCTCAGAGCAACATACCTTTCTCTCTTTTGGAGCTATTTTTTAAATTTTGTTTTGTTACTTTTTTTTTTCCTTTTTGCTAGATATAGTTGGTGTCCTGCTTCAAGGGAGCAGTTTTAAAAGAAATTTTCTGGAATTCACCTGAAATAGATCAGACCACAAAGGGCTGGTTTAAATTGAGAGATGAGCAAGAATAACTACTTGGACTTGGTTAAATGCCATTTTCTTTTAGATTTACTACTGAACTAGATAAAAGCAGTGCAAAAGGAAACATGATTAATAATTCAGTGAGTAGACACAGCTCTTACCGCTGCCATGGATATTCACAGAGGTCTCTCCAGTGGTCAATGCAACCCCTAAGGAGTAAGAAAGCTGTTGGAGTAAAATGCCAAGAGCTTTGTGTGCTTTAGACTGAAGGATGTAGCTAAAGCTACATCAGTATGCAAGGGTCTACCTATTACTATATAAGGACATCTTCATAGCATCATACAATTATACACTTCCACGTTATATTCTTAGTGTGTCATTGGGCTCCTGCAGTGCTGGAAGTGGAATAGCCTGAATTCTTTACTTGAATCCTAGTGTCTGACTTCCTGCCAAGGGAAAAACAACATAAACTTTGGCTAAACATCAGGAGACGTATGTTCTAGCCCTGGCTCTGTCCCTAACTAACCCATAATGTGATCTTACAAATCACAACCTCCCTGGGCTTATGCTTTCTTATCTCTAAAGGGAACATTAGGTGGGCTCTCCAAACCTTTCCAGGCCTGGAATTCTACAAGTCTCATACAGTGTCTCCCTCAAATACAAAAGTGGTAGGATTTTTGGCCAGATATAGGGAATGGATAATGTATTTTTGAGATAAATCATAAAATTGACAAAAGCAAGAAATGAAAGGGACTGATGATGGACTTCAGCATCAAGACACCAGTTCTAAATCTCACTCAGCAAAAACACAGGGCATCTGAGAAATTCTAGACTGGCTATTGATCATTTCATGTCCTATAAGGTAAGGGAGGGGTTAATGTAGATGATTTTCAGAGTTAGAGAAATTCACTGGTAAACTGAATCTGATGGAAACATTAAGAGAAAGTGAATTCTTGATAACTAGGGTGAGGAAGGCAGAACATAGTCAAGTGAAAGACTGATTTTAAAATGTCTAAGAAAAATATTAAGATATATCAACCATATGAGATATTAAAGGGGGAAAATATTTTAAGAGTTTTAGGATATTCGAGAATATTTTCACCTGATTATGCAATCACAATAGATATCAAGTAGTAAGAGAAAAGAAAGAGACATGGAAAATGATTGTGACTATCTAGGAAATTCTCAAAATAATTCAAATTTAATAAAATATGTATAACCCTGGACATAATAATATAGAATTAATAACTTATTTCCTTCCTCAATAAATGTTGAACCATTTATCTAATTAATTAAGCCAGAAACTAAGGACAGTTATCCTAGATAGAATCTTTCTCACTCCCATCCTGTTCAATCAATTGCCAAGATCTTTCCTCTTGTAAATGTGTTTCAATGTTAGATGTATCTCATTTTTTTCTCCACAATGAAGAAAATAGTCTTAATTCAGCTCTTCATTATATGTCTTTTAGTTTACTGAAGGAATCTCGTGACTTGCACACTTCTACCATCCTCTAACCTCCTTCTAGAAAGATCTATTTAACCTACAGATTTGATTATATCACTTTCTTGAAACTAGTCATCAGATCTCTGCTATGTATAGAAGAATTCCAAAGCAGAGGAGATAAGTATTATGGTTTTTGCTATAGACTGGCTAGATTAATGTCAGTCTCAAAAATAATTATAATTAGGGCTATCTTCTGAAGGTATAGTTCACCATAGATCACACTAATTTCACTTTCTGTGGGGCAGTTTAAATAGTCTGGTGAATGAGAAGAATGAAATAGACAACCATGTAACTAGATTTTAGTAATGAATTTGACAGTCTCCTCTGCGCCACCCTGAATGGACGTAGACACATAAAGCAATATGATGGTGTCATTAGACCAATTGTCTTGATGCCTTTTTGTTGGAAATTTAAGTAGGTTTTCAGTGGGGTCTCTAAAGTTTTGTCCTCAGCCCTGTCTTATTCAACAGTTTATCTAACACTTGAATGAAAATCCAGAAAGCACATTGACTGAATTCATGGATGACATCTGTGTCATCAAAATACTTTTCAAGCCAGTATATGGATCCTGAGAAGACTCAGCAATAAGGAAAAATGGGATTAATATTGTAAATTGAAATTTAACAAGAATATAAGAATCTGTATTTTCTTCCACAACAGCATCTGTGTATAGGTTGGGAGAACTTTTGGATGCCCATACAATTTGAGTTAACATTGTGATCTCTTTATTCTAGAGAATATAGAATAAAGGAAAAGATAGTCCCCTTTTCTGCATACTGGTTGATCACACCTGGAATATTGCTTTTGCCTCAGGTTTGCATCAGACTTTCAAGTTGGAGCAGAAGTGGAGGAGAGTAGAATATTTTAGGTGTTGCAACAATATTTGATATGAAAAATAGTGGAAAGATCTTGGATGAATAGCCTGTAGAAGGGATGGCCCAACGACCAGGGCAGTCATCTTACAAATCACAAGCTCTGTCACATGGAAGTGACATCTTGTTTGGTCTGTATGTCTTGTCTCACAGGTAAAGCCGAGGCCAATAGAAGGAAATTATATGGATGTAATCCCATTTCATTATAAGCAAAGGATTTATAGTGATCATGGCAATGACTGGAAAACCACTTATGATATGTTGCTGATTTGATCTTTTGTTGGGAGATTGGCCTGAATAAACTTCTAATGTGTCTTGTAGCCTCCACTTAAAAAAAAATATACCAGTACCATATATGGTAAATTATAAACAATGGTCCTACACTTCTCCTAATCCTTTATGCGCACTCTTCTGCAATATGACTTGGTAGCATCTCCCATAAAGAGTTTATTTCTCAGCCCCTTGAATCTGAGCTTGACTATAGGACTTCCTTTGACTGAAGTAGAGGCTTGAAAAGTACTTGCATATCAGGGCTTCTCTATTGCTATCCCTGGGAATCCTGGAACTGCCATGATCCTAAGCTAGTTTGTTAGAGACACTAGATCCAGTGATCCTTCTTACCGCAGCCCATGTGAGTAAAACCATCCTAGACTAAGCAGGCCCTAGACCATCTGCCCACTGACAAAAGGTGAATGAGTGAGCCCAGGCAAGACCAGGAGAACTGCTCTGCTAAGCCCAGTCGAACTGCTGTGTCAGAATAATTAGCTAATAATGATTGTTGCTTTAATCCACTGTTTTGGGACAGTTTATAATAGCAAAAACTATAGATTATACTCTGCTTCTCCTGAAATAATCATTTGTTTTTTCATAAATTTTTGCAAAATGGGAACTGAGCATTTCTAGGTTTTTTTCCAGGTTCAAGATGAAATCTACTATTAACCTAATACTATAGAGAAAGTGATGGGTTGAGATGGGGTAGAAGTGGTGGAAAATATGAAGAACCAGAAAGAATTCTGTTGACCTAAAGATTTTTAAAAGTTATTTACAGACATGGATAATTGAGTACATGATTGAATATCTAAATGACTGCATGAATGAAAGCAATTATCAAAGACATGGATGCACAGAAAATGTTATGCTGTATTTTTGGGTATCTTTTAAAAATATTTCCCACTAACAATAGAGTCAGATTTAAATTTTTGATTATGAGGTTTTTAGGTTGTTATTATTCCTGATATCAGTAACTCCACTTTGCATAGCACATTTTGGTTTAAAAAAACATTTTACATTTGTTCCTTCATGTATTTATAGTATTTCACACTCAGAATTTTAGAGGCATGCAGAACACATGCATCTTAGTTGGGATTTGCAGAATCAAGTTCCTTCTATTTCCCTGCAGCAGTGCAGAGTGGGGGTAGAGGCAAAGAAGGAGTAGGGTTAAAAGATGAACATGAAGCCCCTTTCCACCCAACCTCATACCTCCTTGCTCTCTCTTCTATGGCTTGCAGATGGCAGCTTGAAAGGTTCTCAAAATGCTCTAGTTTGAAAGACCAATGTCTAACACATTATTTTCCTTGTTTGCATTCCTCGATGCAATAGTATCTCAAGGAAACGTTATTTATAAATTTTTAAGACCCTTTCTGAATATTCTTCACGAGGCCTTATTTGAAGCTATTATATCCATTATGAAAGAAGCAACATAACCTTTGCTGTTTCTTCATTTCAAGTTTTCTTTTGGATGTTTCTATTTTCTGAGCCAGAAAGGAAAGGATGCCCTATCTACTTCTAACGGGTTAGGCCAGGCCAACCCCTGGAAATGTATTCTTTGGATTTTATCAAAGCCTTGCACTGCTTCTGTCAGACACACCCTTCTTTCATTTTGTGCAGGCTTTCTTCCTTATTTTGCTTCTCATCATCTTTGTCTACTATTAGAGAGGTGCTTTTTGTGTTTCTCTACTCTCTTGGGGGAATATACATATTCCTTGTTTATTTCTCCTCTAAATAAGAATCTGTGAATATTCAGGAATGCTGCCCAAAGAAGAGACTTTTAATCATGATTCCTAGGTTGGTGAGTTTGAGTTCTTTTTTTCAGCTAAAACTTTGGACATGCTTTCCTTCAGGAAGCTCAGAAGCCTTATCTTACTGCAGACCTCCAGGCCCTTTGAGGCAGACTGGCTGATTGATGAATTGATTGACTGGCTGATTTAGCAGATGGCATTATGGAACACTAAATAATGAATAAAACAATTTTATTCACAATCCCACCACTCCACAAATTATACAATATTTATCTTCCATGGGGCTCTGTAATGGTGGTTTTTTGAAACTAGATGTTAAAGAGACCAAAGATGTACATATATATACATTTGTGTGTGTGTGTGTGTGTGTGCGTGTGTGTGTGTGTGTATACACACATACAGTATATGTGTATATATAGTATTTGCTTGCGTATATACACACAATGTTTATATATTACGTGAGGGTGTATGTGTATATATATACACCCATCTATTTATATATGTCTAAGGATCTAATACTCATAACAAAGTTTAGTGTAGAATAACACTGAGCTTACAAATACGCCATTTTCACTTAAAGATTCTCTTTCTTTTACAAGAAACTTTTTACATTTTATTATTCTTCTTGACTGTGCCTTTTCCTCCACTCACACCCCATTCTCAGCCCACCCCCAACCTAGGGAAAGTAGATTGGGTTAATTTTAAAGTAACAGAAAATTCCTTTTTATAGGCAACTTAGGCCACATTCCATTGTCAATACAGTAAACAGAAGTAAGAAATGTCACTATTAGGCAACAGTCAAAAAATTCAAAACGCTTTTCTGGAAATTGTTCTACTTCAGCTTCCTAGTTGCATTGAGTAATTCACCTTCCAAATATTTGGCACAAGATTACCTTTCAGGGGATAAGTTATAACCATTAAGCAGATTTATTCAAATAAAAATGTGCAGCAAAGTGGTTTAACATGTTCTAAGGTTCAGTGTCTCTTTTTTAAGGCAACCGCTCCTCTCAGCAAAAATAGAATTTAGGGAGCGCCAACTAGAGCATCCTGCTGACTGAATCATCTTTACAAATAGCTGTTCTATTTTCAAATAAGAATATATTTTTCTATCATGTTTAGATGTTATATAGTATAAAGGCATGAACAGTGATTATTTGCTCTGTTTGTGCTATTAGTAACACAAAACTGAGATTAATAATCCACTCCAAAATTATTTCTCATGCCACACACAGAATTTTCTTTTGTGTATATCAGTATTCCTATCTGATGGTCCCAAGTGTTCACTGTATTTATATAGAGATTCTTTGCCTCTTTCCAGAGCCTAAAATGTTTATGTTTTAACACATCATCTTCAGAGACTCCAGTGTGAAAGCAGAATGTGTTTTAAAAAACTTGTTATATATTCCAGAGTTATTTACTAAAATATCTTTTTCTATTGAATCTATGTAGATTAGTAGTCCTCAACTAGAGGGGCATTTGGCAATGTCTGACACATTTGTGGTTCTCAAACTGGTATCTAGTGGGTAAAGGCCAAGGGTATTGCAAAACATCCTACAATGCCCAGGACAACCTCCCACAGCAAAGAATTATCCAGCCCCAAATTTCCATAGTGCTGAGGCTGAGAAACCCTGGTATAGAGTGTCTTGGTTGTGTATCACAACATTACATTTTATTCCATCTAATAGAGAATGCTATCCATAATATGACATAGCAGCTACCAGTGGCCTTTGGAATTGTGATTCTTTTGCCTTGAGTATACACCATCTCTTCCTTCTGTGTGTGTCTAGTCAGGGAGCTGACCACAAGTTGGAGTGGGAAACTCTAGCTCATTTTATTTATGACTTAAAATGCTCAGTATGTTAAAAGGAATTTGGTGCTTTTCTTGTTAGTTATAGCAACTTTCCTGACTGCCTATGGAGAAAAGAGGCAAGGAAATATGTCTTCAGTTGATATGATGGGAAAGGAATTATCAAATATTTAAAAAAATGTATCAAGTATTTAAAAAATATTTATTATTTACTTTACCACTGATTTGCAACATGACCTTCGGGAACTCCCTGGTTTAACAACATCATGACTCAAAAATTCTTGATGATTTGTCACATGTTGAGAGCACATGGTCTAGCCTCTATCAGTTTATTATTCTAATTCATTTTTTAAAAATCAACTGTGAATTCTTGATATATATAATATGTGTTTCACCCTATTTTGGCCCCCCACCAACAAAGAAGATTCGATTAGAGAATGAACCCAAATTCTACTATTGCTTCTTCTAGGAAATCCTATTTTCACAACTTCTACTTTCTTCTCATCTTTATGTCCCCACAAAAAAAAAAAAAGTGATTTATTTAAGATGTAGTCAGGGAGGGAACCCATGGGAATGTAACTATTCAAGTATTTATTTTTTTATGGTAGATAGAAAGTGCAAATATGAACTTATCAATTTATTAGTTATTACTGTAATGAACACCAACATTTCAAGACAACTATACAGATTTCTAAATCTAAAGTCAAAGTGTTTTATACTTTGCACCAAGAGTAATCTTAATTATGGCCTTCAGGTATATTTCAAGTCACTACAGGTATAGCACAGTGGAGAAATCAGGCAGTAACCTGAGGTAGATTAGCTTATCATGCTAAAACTTATTTGTAAGTTGGGAATAACAATCATGCTTTATGGAGTCGTGAGTTGAAAAAAGTTAGAAATCTTCATATCAAAACTACTGATGGTTAAGCAGGTGGGTCAAACTTTCCCTACCCACTGCTTCAGATCCAAATTAAGAAAATATCAGAATTCCAAAGAATAAATTATAAAACTTCCCAAGAGAAGAGGAAAAACTGGGTATGTGCCAAGGGACGAAAATCAAATTAGTATCAGGTTTTCCATTAGCAGCAGTAAACTCTAGAAGGTGAAGTGGCAAAGCCTTCTAAGTTCTAATGAAAATTGACTTTCATCTTTAAATTCTATACCCAACCAAATAATCAGTAAAGTACAAGAGTAAAATAAAAATATTTCTTGATATGCAAGGACATAAAAAATACATCATTTATATATCCCATATGGAGTTATCTGAGGGATTACTCCAGAAATAAAAGAATTTTCAAAAGAGAATAACATGAGGCATAAGAAAGTGTGACCTAGCAGAAGTGAACAGGCTAGAAATAAATTTTAAAAGAATCAAATAGATGTCGATAAGACATTCTCTTCATAGCAGCAAAAGTTAGTAGCACAAGATTGTATTGCTCCTTTTGGATCCCTTTATGAATAACATTTACATAATCATAATAATTTAATACTCTTCTAGAATAAATATTTAAGAACAAAGCATATAAGACTTAAAGGTTACTAGTTGAACTTAAATCTTATAAACTTTAGCAATAAAAGATAATAAGACTAGTAAAAAGACAGTCATGAAATAGTGCATTTAAGCAAGACAGTGTATTTAAGCAAATGTCTTAATTTTTCCTAATAGAAATCAATAGATACTGTTTAAAATACATAATTCAAGAATCATAGAACCACAGAACTTGAACAGATTCCCTTATAACTATTACTCTTAATGTTTTTCTGGAGGCAATTGATAAAACCAATAGATTAGAGGCATGAATTGGAAAAATAATTGGAAAAACTACCACTATTTGTAGATATCATGTTTACATAATTATAAAACCCCAAAGGATCTTCTGAAAAACTATTGCAAACAATAAATTAGCTCAATAAGTTGATAGAACATGTCAGAAATCAATAGCCTTAAGAAAGTATAAAAATGACAATATTATAACAATAACAGATGATAAATTACCAAAAGGAAACTTAACTAGAAATGTGTATAACTTTTAAGAGGAAATTTTGAAACATTCCTGATGGATACAAAAGTAAAAACAAACAATGGAAAGACTTAATGCATAGTTAGAAGACTCAATATCACGACAATGTCAATTACACCAGTTAATTTACAAATGTAACGTGTCCTAAATAAAAATACCAGCTAGCCAGAAAAACTCTGATGAAGAAGAGCATTTATTATTCTTGGTAAGTATTAAAATATACAATAAAATTTTTATAATTAAAATAATGTGGTGGTATGGCATGAATACAGATAAACAAAAATGAAAAGAACAGAGACCTATACATAATCCAAAATGCATCCTAAAATTAGTACATAGTGAAGATAAGGGAGGACTTTTTAATAAATGTTTTGAGGACAAGTAGCCATCTGAAATGAGAGAGGATCTGAACCTTACACTGTATTCCAGATAACTCCAAAAAGATCTTGCAGTGAAAAATTTTTTAAACCATTAAATTACTAAAAGAAAACACAGACAATATCTTTTATGACCTTAGAACTTAGAAACCCTTTCTAACTAAAACTCAAAATCAGGTACCGAAAAAACAAACAAGAACAACAAAAAGCAATAAATAATTTCAACTATATAAAAATCAGTATTTTTTCAGGGCAAAATATCATAAGCAAATTCACAAAACAAATGACAAACTGGGATAAATACTTCCAACTCATTTCACAGACAAACAGTTAATCTCCCAAGTGTATAAGGAGTTCCTAGATGGTTGTAAGAAAGACCCAGTAACCAGTAGAAAAATGGATAAAGGATATTAACAGGAAGTTCACAGAAAAGTAAAAACAACCTTTAAACATGAAAAGTTGCCTAGCTTCACTAGAATAAGAAAAATGCAAATAAAAATTATACTGATTTATCAGATTTCATCTTGCAGATTAGCGAAAATCTGAAATCCATGGTAAATATGTGAAATGACAAACTCATTCATTGCCAACAAGGAGTATAAATTTGCATATCTCCTATAGGGAGCAACTGGGCAATATCTACCAACATTAAAATTACATTTACTCTCTGACCAAATAATACATATAGATCTCATGTTTAAATAATTATGTAAGTACGAGACTTTTTATTGCTGAATTTTTTTTAGAGCAAAAGATTTTTTTAAATGCCATTCAGTAAAGGGCTGGTTAAATAAACTATTGCATATTTTTGGAATATTATGCCACTCCCAAAAAAGAAAGAAAAAAAAATGAGGAAGCTCTCTGGGTACTGATATGGAAATATCTTCAGAAAATATTGTTAATATAATATTAGTCCAATATGCTATCTTTTGTATAAGAACAGGGGAAATTAGTACATATTTGTGTTTTTTTGCTCTATCTGCATTAAGATTTATTAAAAGCATAAAGAAACTAATAAAAGTGACTACTGACATTCCACAAAAAATTGAAACATAAAATTACCATAGGATCTAGTAATTCCACTTCTGGGTATCTACCCAAAACAATTAAAAGCAGGAACTTGAACAGATATGTATTTGTACATCAATGTTAATTGCAACAATAATCATAATAGCCAAAAGGCGGAAACCATCCAATGTCCATGGATGGATAAACGGATAAAACAAATATGGTATATACATGCAATAGTATATTATTCAGCTTTAAAAAAGAAATTTGGACACATGCTGCAACATGGATGACTTTGAAAATATTACACTAAATGAAATATCCCAGATACAAATGGACAAATATTGTATGATTCCACTTATATGATGGAATAGGCAAAAATTCATTGAAACATAAGGTAGAATACATTCTGAGACAGAAAAATGTTAGGGGCTGAGGGAGAGAGTTAGAATGTGGTATTATTGTATAATGAATAGAGTTTCAATTTATGGTGGTGAAAAAATTCTGGAGATGCATGGTGGTGATAGCTGCAAAACAATGTGAATAGTTTACTAAAATGGTAAATTTCATATTATGAATATTTATCACTATAAGAAAAGGCTACCTATAGAGTAAGGGTGATATGGTAAAAGATACAGGGGTTGAAGCAACATGACTCAAAGTAAACCTTTTGAATTATATAAATACACTACCTAATTACCTAATAGGATCAATAAATAAATTTTTATGAAAGACCTAGACTTTCCTCTTGGATCACTTCTATACTTCGTTTTTTTTCTATATGCAAATATTATTTTATTTTTATTTTTTTTAATATTTCAAAAGCACCTTCATCAATACTAGATTGATTAAACATGCACACACCAGAATACTAAGCAACAATGTTTCAGAATAAAGTAGATCTCCGTTTCCATCATTTCAATTTATAGACACAGACTCTGGCCTCCAGAGAAGTGCTCTCAATTCTGGTCTTTGTGGGGCTGGTTAATTAAATGCACAGAAATTTGCCTCAGTATTTTCTACCCTTTGGTCCTGTTTTTATTTTGTGGAATCAGGAAACATAAATATGATTCATCTTCTGTATAGCACTTCAGATATTTAAAAATGACTAATATATTCCCCCCAGCAATGTGTCTCTTCTCGGGCCCTGAGGCTTCTCTATGGAACAGTACATTTTTAATGGCTAGAATTCCAGTAATTCTTGAATCCCTCAAGCTCTCTTTCTCAGCATTCATTGGGTCTGCAGACCATTTCTGTGGATACACCTTTGTCATTATGAAAAGTAAATTAGTATTAAGATAATTTCCGAACACTACACCAAAAAATGACGGGAAAAAAACCCTAAAGAAAAGTCAGAATCATTATAGGTAACATTGGTGTTGATTTTGAAGACCGTATATTTCAATCACCCATTCATCAGTAAATCTCTTTTACAAGTTTCCCACTAACTAATCTTTTAGCTTGTTTTTGACCATCCCCAGTAAACAAAAACTCAGTTGATTATATTGTCTCCAATTGTTTTTTTTTTATTTCACATAAGGAAAAATTTTCTAACAGTCAATGAGATTTCTGTGGATGTATTTCATTTTATAAAGACTAGGATGGAAAGTGGACTAATACTACATAATCATTTGGAGATGACTTGTAATTTTTTATACATTTTTATTTTTAATTGTTGTAAAAATAAAATAACATAAAGTTTACCATTTTAGTCATTTTTAAGTGTGCATTATATAGTGTTAAGTATATCCAAATTGTTGTGCAACTGATCTCCAGAAACTTTTTATCTTGTAAAACTGACACTCTATAGCCATCAAACAACAACTCTCCATTTTCCCTTCTCCCTAGCCCTTGTAACCACCATTCTACTTTCTGTTTCTATGGGTTTGACGATTTTGGTTCCTTATATAAATGGAATCAGTATTTGTCTTTTTGTAACTGGCTTATTTCACTTAGCATAATATACTCAAGGTTCATCCATGTGGTGGCATATGACAGGATTTTCTTCTTTTTTTAAGGCTAAATAGTATTCCATTGTAGGAATATACCACATTTTGTTTATCCTTTTCTCCACTGATGGACATTCAAGTCGTTTTCACCTCTTGGCTGTTGTGACTAATGCCACAATGGAAATAGGTGTGCAAATAATTCTTTAAGATCCTGTGTTCAATTCTTTTAGGTATATACCCAGAAGCAGAATTGCTAGGTCATAGGGTAATTCTATGTTCAATTTTGGGGAAATTGACATTGTTTTCCACAGTGTTGCACCATTTTGCATTCCCATCACAGTGTACAAGGGGTCCTCTGTCTCTACATCCTTTCCAACACTTGTTTTCTGGTTTTTGTTTTTGATATAGCCTTCCTGATGGTTGTGAGGTGACACCATTGTGATTTTAATTCGTATTTCTCTAATGATTAGTGATGTTGAACATCTTTTATAGTCTTGTTGTCCATTTGATTATCTTCTTTGGAAAATGTCTATTCAAGTACTTGGCCCGTTTTTTAATCAGGTTATTTTGTTGTTTAGTTGTAGGAGTTCTTGATATATTCTAGATGTTTATTCCCTATCAGATATTTGAAGATTCACAAATATTTTCTCCTATTTCATAGGCTGCCTTTTCACTCTGTTGATTGTTTTCTTTGCTATATATGAGATTTCTTTGATAAGACACCAAAAACATAGGCAACAAAAGCAAAAACAGACAAATGGAACTACAGATGACACTTTCCTTAACATCTGTTCAGTCAACTTATGCACACCATTTTATTAGTGTCTGTCTGTTTGTCTGTCTGTCTCTCTTTCACACACACACACACATACAGACATGTACACATTCTGGCATTGTTACCATGGTTATGACATCCTCTAACCTCTAAATAGCTAGCTGATTTATGGTTCTCTTTCTTCACTGCTGTCATCTGAGAAATTAGAGTTCTCTGGACCCAGCTTTGGAGACCATTCCTAAAGAGTTGCCTGGTTCTGGTTATCTTTGCCTAATCTCTTGTGCCCATCCACGCATCTAGAATCATTTTCTCTCATTCAGTGGCATAAAACTACTTACAATTGTCTGAAATGCAGCAACAAGTACATGTCTTCTCACTCTGAGTATAAAACACTTTCCTGTTTTACTGGTGCTAAGAGAAACCTCCATTTAATATTGAAAACTATGATGTAGTCAAAAAAACAGCAAAGTGAATTTTTGGTTCTTTGAAAACTTTTTCTTTAGAGCATTGGCTGCAGCAGATGCTCTAAACAAATGCTAACAAAAACAAGGTTTTTAAAAACTGTTCTAAAATGAATAATTTCTCTTATGATGTTTATTTAAATTTATTAAATATACCAAAATATGTTACTTCAGTGACAAATGTCATATTCCAGTTGCTGAATCATGATATTTAGCCCTTTGTTATCAATGTAGTAGTAATATATAAAGTGATTTACCAAGATTTTCTCAGGACGTACCCTCTTGCCCACTTACCCACAAACTGAGCCCTTTGATCCCATCTCTTTTTATTATAACTCCCTTATCTAGGACACTTCATTAATTCAATTCCATAGGGGGCAAAGAGTACAAACAGAAGTTTATATAGAGTATGACTAAATATTTAAAATTATAAATCAAGGTAGCAAACGATTACATAATGTGTATATCTGATCCTAATTATTTGCAAATTCTGTATTCGCTAACTTGCCCACTTGTCTAAAATTCATCTGTAACCTGAGATCAATGCTTGCTGCACTTCTGCAGTCATTGGTGGACACACACGAAGAGGCAAAAAATTTGAGTTGTCTTGGCATGCATGTTCCTAGCTGAGGTTGAACAACGTCACACTCTGCCCTCTAGTTTGAGCTCTCATACAAGTGTCCCTTTCACGGTCTATTTAGTGCCACATTTTTCACATTTTTGTGCTTTTTTTGGTAGTTTCACTATTTAAAATGGCTCCCAAGTATAATGCTGAAGTGTTGTCTAGTGTTTCTAAGTGCAAGAGGCTGTAATGTGCCCTAAATATGTGTCTTAGATAAGCTTCTTTCAGGCATGAGTTATAGTGCTGTTGGCCATAAGTTCAATGTTAATGAATCAACAATGTATATTAAATAAGGTGTCTTTAAAAGAAATACATAAAATAAGGTTATGTATTGATTGGCTGACAAAAATGTTGTGACCAGAGCATCATAGGAACCTATCCATCTATTGCTCTTAAGGCAATAGTTAAGTATTAGCTAATTCAGTGTTCTAGGGGATTTTCTAGAACACAACTACCACAAATGAAGAAAATTGACCATACTAGCCTCTTACCTTAACAAATATACATTTATAATGACAAAATAAAAGATATACAAAGCTATAGTTTTTGGAAGACTAAAAATCATTTTCTAAAATATTTTAAATATCAAAGAAAATGAAATTCATATAATCATGGAAGTCTTGGTGTCTACAGATGGGTTGATAATGTTTGGGTGAGCAATAAAGACATACATAATTCATGCATTATTATATATGAATTCTATGTATTTTCTTTTTATGCCTGCATTTCAGCAAAGACACTAATAATGTTGTTACAATAAAGATATTCATATAATTTGTTCTATAGTTAGGAATAAACCAAAGGATTAAAACTAATTCTGTGCAATATGTGCAAATAGTAATATATTTTTACCTAAAAGCAAATTGAAATAAATGTTTAAATTAAAAAATTAAAACTTTTTATATATTTTAAGTTATCTGTCTTATAAAATATTTAAAATTATGTCAAAATTAAAAGAAAATTAGAAGTTATGATTTGGGAAACAAAAATGTATAATAGAATTATTTAAACAGAAATTATAATTAATTGACATCAAATTTTTAAATAACAATTATTTAAATAAAATTGACCTTTTAAGTTTATTAAATGTATTTATAAAACTATTTATAATTCTATCAATATTTATCTCGTTGCTAACATAAAAATTGATAGTGCCTAGGTTACATCTAGCCATATATATAAATTTTAAATAATGCGAATTATTTAACAGCAAAATGCCTCTTGGTCACTATGTGCAACTGTTGAAAAGACTTTGCTAATTCCTGAGTACCTCTAAAACCACAAATTGGAGCAGAAGAGAAGAAAGAAAAGGGATTCTGAGCAACCCTGGGAAACAATGTTTTTGTCGTACAAAAATAGAAGAATTTGACAAGTTCATTAATTTATCTTTTCTCTCTCCCCAAATGATTCTACCATTAAACTCTCCCTACACTTTGAAGGTATTTGTCTGTTGACAACAGTGACACAACCTAAACATTTCCATGGCATTTCAATTCACTCATCTACTGTTTCAAGGACATAGGACAAGGCTGTTGAGACTAATTTCCTGAGGCATGAACAGTGTCAGTCATAAAAAGGGATATTTAGGATAACGAGTTAAGCTGTAGCAGATATGAGCACTGAATCTGACTGAATCCTGTTTCAGAAAGTGGACTGTTTAGTCCCAGTGAATGCTAAGAATGGCAGTATTAAGGAGGAAAATCCCTGCAACTGTTCCTGACCTAATTAGAGCATGGCACACATTTGGTCATTGGCTGGACACAGCTGAGTGGACATCTGATGGCTGTGGGCCTGGTGCAAGGCACTCACCGGGTTAGAGTACATTGCTTATCTGAATTAAACCATTTCTCCTTGTCAAAACTGAGTTTCCTGTTTTCAGAGTAACAGGAGACACTTGCTGCACTGAGTACAGAATTTGGTAATATCATGAAATGTTTAATGTTATTTAAATGATTCTTGGAGGGCATTTAACCATGGATTGATTCCTGCTCCGTTGACTGACCAAGATCTATTGCCTCTTCCAAACTTCTTCAAATTCAAAACAACACTTTTCTTTTTTGTAACTTTCTTACTCCTTTCATCTTGGACAACCAATTCTTCTTTGTTTTCCAAATTTATCATCATTCACTTTGTCTAGGGCTAATCATATTAACGACAATGAAAATGACAGCAATAAAGGCTAGCATTTATCAAATGTTAAGTGCCAGGTATAGTTCTAAGCATTTTAAATGTATGGACTAATTTTTCCTCACAGTAAGCTTATGCCATGTGTAGTTGTACCCCACAGGAAACTGAGGTACAGGGTACTTAAGTAACCTGCCCAATTGAGGTTATGCAGGTAGTATAACTCTAGACCAAGTTCTTACCTAATTCACTACATGATACTAAGGAGATGGAGAAATGGTGCTTTTTCATGTGCCATTAGCATGCTTGGCTTATTTTACAGGAAAAATATTTTCTTGCAGATTAGTTGAAAATGATATGTACAAGAAAAGGCATCATGTACATTGACTCACTGATTTTTCTTCAGAGATGTTGCTATTGTCGATGTAATTAATATCAGAACTGCCTAATATCTAGCACCCCTTGTTAAGAATTTTTTCCCAGAGGGCCTCATGCGCTCATATAGACAAGAGGGCAAGAATGGAAGAAGAGTTTCATGCAACTGCATACAATCATTTGTCAAAAATCTTCAAGGAACCTACAAACCTCAGGGATGTGTTTGCAATGCCTCCAAGTGTCACAGGGCAGGAAATAGTTAAATAATTTTCTCCCAAGGTCACCTTGAATTTCAGTGGAAGAGCCAGGCATGGAGCCCAGGCCTCTGGCTCTTCTTTCTGAGTTTCAGGAAGCAAATTGCACTCTGATGTTTAATGGGTGAGACATTTTGTTTGTATTTAAACATTCCCTTGCAATATTTGCAATCCAAACACCATAGCACAGAGTCAGTGCCTGAGACACTGGGAAGAAAATCTGACCTGAAGCCAAAGTGCCAGTCCCAGATGGAGGAAAAATAAAGTTAAAACTAGCCAGGTTCAATAAATGATAGTATAAAAAATAATCTTTAAGGTTTTCTCTACCTAATCACTGTTATTAATCACAATTAATAACATGATGATAGATGCCATCATTATAATAAGATTCTTGATCTTCTGTCGATAGTCCTCTTATTTCAAGCAATATTTGATGCAACCAAATTCTAGGGCATTCTTTGAGAATTTGCTGCAATGGAATTTGGCCCGTACTTTAATGGGATACCATCGTATATCTTAAAGAGTTAAAGAAGTACAACAGAAAGAGGACCTTCTATTAATAGGAGGCAGAACTGCATGGTCTATTTTTCAGAAGATTGCTTAGTCTAGTGCAACACAAGAGAATTGTCACAAAGAATTGGTATTTTAGGCCAGGAGCTGCATCTGGTTCAGTTTCTATCTGACTATGTCCTAGACAGAAAAACAGACTGAAAAAAATTTACAAACCTTAAAAATCAGCTTAATTTGCCTTTGTTTGTATAGCTCCCCTATTTTACCTTGGGAGATGACACCGACAAACCGTTGTTCAGAAGCACTTCTTCTTAGTTCTCTCACTCAATACTGACTGGCCAAGTAGTTCTCTTTGCTTTCACAGAAAGGATCTATCTTACGCACCATGAAGACCATGAGAAGATATCTAGAGGTTCCAGAACAGCGGTTCCGGCAATGGAGTCTAGCTGTTGCTTCTTTTTGCTGTCACATAGATCATCTGCCAGGGTCCTGACTTCTTGTGTCCCAGGAGCTTTGCCTGGGTCCTTCATCACTGCCATACTGGCCTTTGGGTCCCAAGATATGTGTCCCTTAGTCTGTGAAAACTGCCTTTATCTTACCAATTCCTGATAGATTTACTCATCTGATTTAGAGTAAATGCATTTTGTATGTGTGAAGTTCCAGACTGGGCACTCCTGGTATATCCTGTCCAATCACTTAACACAGTAATGTTAAGTAGTAAACATCCATATAAGGATGTAACTGAAAACTTAATGGTGAGCTCAGCAATCCATTTTCAGTGCACACTGCTCATTCTGTCAGATTTGTCTGCCTGATAAGACAGTGCTCATCAATTTGTGCCCCACTGAATTGAAGTGATGCTTTAGACTATCCCTCCAGAATTCTTTTATAGTCAGTTTAGAGGTTGTTTCAGTGGCGTTTCTCAGATCATCCTAATTTGATTCTCTGTGTACTCTCTGTTTGATGCAGAGGTCAGTCTGTAAGTCTCCAGAAGAGCATAATGTGTTCCTCCCATGAGTTCTCTGCTAACAACACAGCCTGGACAATTTGTGGCTCAAAAGTAACAGAATTAGGTAACAGCTTTATGTTTTGCATTAGCCATGTGACTCTTACCTTGTATTAAACAAGATACCCAAATCTTTCCTTCTGGGAATCCACCCTGGTTTTCTTTTTTTTTTTTTCCTCTCATTCTTATCCCTTTCTCCCTCATTTCTTTACTTTCTTTCTCTCTTCTTTCCTTTTTACAAATTGAATCGCAACTATGAGTTAAGCATTGAGAAAGCAGTCAGTTATAACAGCAGTCAGTGACTGCTATGCTAGGAGTAAGCACATGGCTGTATTTGAAAGCCCTTATCATACTCTTTAAGGTAGAAAAGAAGAATGTTCATTTTATAACAAAATAAAGTATAACTACCTATTGAAATCATCATAAATAATGTATCATCTTAAATAATTTACATTCTGTTATGGCATCTATGAATTATGTTCACAGGCTGATTGAATTAAAAGTTGTTATATCACATGCCAATCTACTGCTAGATAACGACTAAGAGTATTACACTCTTGTACATATGTCTCTATACACATGCATATCTATTATCTATATACATATATATGTGTATTTACTCTAATATTTAGAAGGGAATCAAACTGTCTTAACACACATATAGAGATGATTATAAATAGGTAAATATATAATGTTCTTTTAAAGGTCACTACCATGGCCTCAATAATCATTTAAATAATTTGGTTGATAGTAATATGCTGTTTGTTAGATGGCTCATGACTCAGAGGACATCCAAAATGTACTTGTAGGTAACTAGATGTTCTGGATGACTTTTCAAGGTCTTTTATTAGTATATGGATACATTTTCTGTATGATGAAATTGAAATTTTAGTCTTCTGCATTTGGAATCAATATACTAAAAAAATTTTGTATACATACATAATTTATTTATATTTATGTTTATACATATATTTGTGTGTTTAGTGACTTTGTTTTATTGTTGCTATTGTTTATTTTGTTTTAAATAAGGTTCATTCATGAGGCATAGAGATGTATCCAAAATAAGTCATTGAGAGGCCTAAATGTAAATTCCAGCCAAAAAAAAATCTTTAAATTTTCTGAACTCATGTATTCATTTTTCTTTCATGTACTTCCCTTTGTTTTGGATGGTAAGTTGCATCTCTGCTAATAATAGCAAGTACCTTTTCCCCATGAATACATTATTTAAAAAACCTAAATATTCAGCCAACACTGGATATGTACTTAAGACAATTTAAATATTTTTTTGATAATTTAGTAATTAATACTTCATATTTAATTTTATATTTTGCAGAATAAATACAAAGAATTATCTAAAAGTTTCTTCAAGGAGAAAATTTTAAAAGAATCTGGAGAGAAATGCAGTACTTTCCAAAAAGGTGCTTAAGGAAAATATTTCTTTTTTTAACAATATTTTATTTTTATCAAGGTAATATATACACACTCAAATAGTAATATGTTTTATAATGAATAATACCAGTCTCTAATCCTAATCTTCCCGAACACTCCCAGAGATAAGATTTTCAACTTTTTCATTGCATCTCTATTACTTACATTCATATTTCTAAACAACATACTTTCTCTGAAGTTTCTCCATTTGTCAATTTTAGACATTATTTATTGATTTTCTATTACAATAGGTCAGATTTAGCTTATACATCATCAGCACCTTTCTTTCCTCTCTCCACTCTTCCCAAGAAAGATATAAGAAACTGTTTTGTTTAACCAATATTCATCTTTTGTATCGTTTTGATTATATAAACTGTTCATTTTTGAGCCAAGATTAGGTTTTTTACTCAGACAATTTTTGAGGTTTTTTTCTAAAGTTTGTAGTTATTAACTTTTTTTTTATTGCTTAGTTTTTTGTACCCAGTTCTTCACCTGCACTCCAAGATTCGATTGTTTATTCATTCATTTATCCAACAAAAATATTTGGAATAACCGCTCAGTGCTGGTCACCATTATAGGTTCTGCAGATTCATCAGTGGACAAAACAAATAAAATTCCCTGCTCTTTGACAGCTTAAATTCTACTAGGGAAAAAATGGATACTTTAAACATAGTGACTAAGTGAGTATTATAACTTTTTAGAACATGGAATGTACTCTGGGGAAAAATTTAAGCAGGTTACAGAGATGAGTGCAATCGGTTCCTTATTCAGCAGGAGTGGGAGAAGCAGAAGTGATGAAGGAGGTTCTGTAATTTAAATGGGTGGGCAGAGTAGGCCTCATGGAGGTTATATTTGAACAATGAATTGAAGGAAATGAAAATATGAGACGGGTAAGTACAGGGTTTGTGGGGATGTTCCATGCAGAGGGAACAGCTGGGATGTTGAGGACCCTCAGGTAGGGGTATGCCTTGAGTGTTTAAGGACCTGTAAAGAGGGCTGTGATTGTCAGGACAGAGTGAGAAAGGAGGAGTGTGATGGGAAAGGTCAGATTATATTCCATTTTGTAGGTCTTACAAGAACTTTAATTTTTGTGCTGATAGGCTAGAAGGTTTTATTTTAGCTTCAAACAAAAGTTTTTTCAACTGAAAGCAATGATATTCAGTGGATCCAGTGATAGATAATAATCAGTCTACATTACTGGTGTGTCCAAAAACCCAAAAATTCCAGTTTATGCCATATGTGAGGCAGTTAGCTCAGGGAGATAGAAACAGATGACCTATTCAGCCATCATGTTTTTTATTACTTAAGTAGGTGTCTCAGTTATCATCTTCCCTAGGTCTACAGTCCTCAATCACTACATCACATACATCATTTCTCTTTTATTTTCCTGGGTGAGGCAGTCCCAGGTATATACACAGTTGTTTGCTCCTTAGCACAGAACCTAGACTTTACTCTTTTTAAAGAAAGCTGCATCTGTACCATCACAGTCAAATTATATTCCTTATGATGCAAAATAAATGAAATCTATTTCAGACTGTCCCCTAAAACAAAACAAAAGCTATATCTCTTGGTGAGGAATGAGGAAAACATTTCTCCATTTCCTTTTGCTTTAATTGTGCTACCAAATATATTAAATGCTGTTTGTCCAGGTTTCAGGGTCAGCGTTACATGAATAAAGTAGCACAGAGAGACCAACATGAAGGCATAGTAGCAAAGAATTAGCCTCCTAGCTTTTCACTGTGTTTGTTAATCCAACAAGGAATCTTTGGAGGTTATTGTCAGAAAAATGCCAAGACCCCATACAATGCCACCTTTATACCTGTCACTACAGTTAATCCCTGTACCTGTGACTGCACAGGATTTGTTGGTCATTTATTGCAGCTTTCAGAAGATCGATATAGGTTCGTTTTGCAACAGTAAGTATACAACAAGATGGAGGCAGAGCTGGTGGCAGTATCTCTGGAATAGAAATCAGCGGATCTGTGCCCCAGTCTTTGGACTGCTAAGAAATAGAATACGCCTTTCCCCCAAGAAAAGAGTATGGTTGACCACTCTTCCTCCAAGCTCACAAAAATATGGTTCTAATCATTTGTCCTGGATACTCTAAGTTTCTACCCATACAGAATAAGCTTTCAACTTTAAAATATCAAAACAGTTAGCTTTAAATATTCTAGGCAATTCTCAGAAAGGACATATTTGGAAACTAGAGCAGAATGGTGATTAATATCCAAGAGATTGTCTCCAACCCTTCTCTGGGTAACATAGAAGTTAGACTAATGCAGGCAGGCTGGTTTTGGCCTCATTCCAAGGGGCTTATTCCTGCAAATCCTGGGAAAGGCCTTATTATAAAAAAGTTATCGTATAGCAGAGACCCCAGTACGAAGGGTGAATTCAGGGCTTCTTTTACAGAGCAAAAGAGTTAAGGGAAATTTGCAAATTCTAATATGTCTCAAAGAGGAGTGTACCCAGCAAAATATTTTGCAGTCCTTGCATTTCAGAAATAATGTGATTCTCAAAGGCAACTCATAATAGAATCCACTGAACAAGAGTTGCCCTGCTCCCCAGGGTTTAGCCTGATTGGGCAGAACAATTTAACTCAGGAACCCCACTTTGCGATTCAGCAAAAAAATGCAGACATGTGTCCTAAGAAATAAAGGAAGGACATGAGGAAATGCTCTGGTTCTCTTTTGTCTATCCTAAACGGCTTAGAGACTTGGTGTTTTAGCAGTCTGATTTCATAAATAGCAGCCTAGGAAGATTTGCCCAACCATTCAAGAAGACTATTTACCTACCATGTTTCTCTCCAATTACAGTGGTTTCACATTAAATGTTTAATTGGATTACTAATTTTAAAACTCGCAACTTCAGAATCACCAAAGCTTTCATTTCCTTTCTAAGAGCCCTGAAAAATGTCATGATTACCCCTGAACTGAGGCGGCAGGCTGCGTCAGAGAATTTGAGAATGTTTTTCTTTGAAAACAGACAGCTCTGAAAGCAGAGCACCTGCAAATAGGTTAATGAGTCTTAAGAGTTGCTGGAGTTGTCAAGACCAACTGTCGAGAATTCCCGTTGAGTTAAGTAGGATGTGAATCTGTCTCTGAGTAAATATCATTACCCATGCTTTCTGACTTCCTGCCCTCAGGTTTGCAGCCTGTGTGGGTTTTTCCCCTTCAGCTCAACAGTTGGGTAGCAGTTGGACTGGGGGTGGCTGGAAGTATTCTTTAAAATGGCTTTCTTGGTGGATAGAGCTCCTGGCATTTATTCCTGAAGCTATCTGTGCCCTAGAGTATTCTTTATAAAATTCATTGCATTTTATTCATGTTTATGAACCTGGAAAGTAAGCAATCCACTTCTGTTCTCAGAAAAAGAACTGTGACTAGTCACTTAGAATGCCTCATTTTGGTGTTTAATAGTCATGAAACCTGGTAAAGAAAAACAGCAGTGACATCCTGTGCTCTAAATGCAGGCCATCTTAGATCCAAACCCACAAATACTATTCTGATGATCTGTAAGAAGAACATGTTTAGCATATTTTCAGTAAGTTTTAGTGTAAATGTCAATCTCTGGTTGAAGTACATCATAAAAACAGAAAGTGCACGTATGGTAAATGTACAGCACAATACATTTCACAAAGTGACCACACCCGTGTAAACATAATTCAGATCAAGATTCAAGATACTCTCAGAACCCAAAAGCCCCTCTCATGTCCTCTCCTAGTCCAGCACCTCAAGAGTAACTAGTACTCTGACCTCTAACACCTGGGGTTCTTGTTGCTTGTTTTAGACTCTGTGCAAATGGAATTGGACCTTATGTATTTTCTTTGTATCTGGCTTTTTTCAAGTATACAGAGATTTTACGAATATGTCTTTATTACAAACCTTTTACATCACTGTTTCATTGACAAGGAAATCATTAATCTGCCTTCACGCAACAGTTTGCTCTCTTCAAAACATGTCAAATAAGACATTCACATTGGAAATAAATGTATACATGGCTCCATTATATGCTTTAGCCTGCCAATAAGTACATTCGGTTTCTAACAGAGAGAGAAAGGAACTTCCTCTGGGCTTTTTTAAAAGAGGAGAATAACATTGAGTTCCGCTATGCAGCCACTACAAAAGGTTAAGGGATGGTGGGAGACCAAGTTGGGGAATTCTGCTCTCTGAACTGAAGCATAAAGCTAGTGGAATGCATAAGAAAGTGAGATTTGTTGGTCGAATGTGGATGTACCAGAATGAAAAATGAGAGATTGACATATACTTACAGGTAATGCTGTTTCTCCCACATTAAATGAGTGTGTCCCCAAGAAACAGGCCACTGTGGGTGTTATTTTACTTCCTGCGGTTTGTAGTTGGCTTTATTAGGCAAGGGACTTCCCTAGCCTCTGATCAAGGAAAGGACAAACATAAAAATAATAATAAAATCACCTTTCATGCCCAAATTGAATTAAAACAGTACAACTTTGTCACTAATGATAAAGCAAGGTAAAGGATTTAGAAGAGTCAAAGTCATAATTGCAAGTCGCAAAATAATTAAATTTTATTACTCTGTGCAAAAATATTTAGAAGCCAGATTTATAGTGAGTAAATTATGGGATTATCCAATCACATGTATATGGACCACATATGCAATTGCTGATTTATTTGACTGTGCATCAAGCCTAACTAGATTCCAAGTGAATCAAGCACTTGTTGAAAAAAAAAAAAGTAATCAAATATGGATTAGTTCAATAACAGCCAAAGAATTTCTTTCTGAGTTCCCTGCCAGCAAAAGGTAGGGGGTTTATGCCACTCATTTTTGAGCAGGCCACATTTCTCTAATATGGCTGATCTCTCCCAGTCTAAACATTTTCTTTGAAAATGTGAAGCCCTGCAATTAAATCTTCCTCCCTGAAACAAGGAGCATTCACCATGCTGAGAAACCAAGTACATCTCCCATAGAGAAGACTGCAGTTGGAGGGAGGGGGTATTGATTGTGGGAAGACCCACTAATGGGATGAAACAGGAAGATGTTAGAGGGAGGGAAGAGAGAAAAATGCATGTGCTCCTCTGAGGACCTTCTTATTCAAATATACACTTAAGGCTGGCTGTGTGTGTTCCTGAGACACAGAAATATTAATATAAGAATATTTTTATGGACAAGATCACATTTAAATCAAATAAACTTTACCATTAACAATATTCCTTCAAATTGTATTTTGCCTTGTGGGGGAAAAAAAAAAAGGAAAATAGCATCACTAAGGAAAAAATGGCTTTATTAATAAAATGATTCATAGAATTGAAAAATGACATCTTATTTTTTACAAATGTGATTTTCCCTTCTTGAGAATCTTATTTCCTTAGCATTTGCCCATGATGTTGTTTCATAGAGGGTCACTTTGGGAGAGATTCAGAAATGTGTTTCTTCCCCCTGACCACTGTGTTGCTAAAGCACTAGGATAGATGCTTGGGGAAAGGATCTGCTCTCTAGAATAATAAGTCTCATAAAGATTATGCATTTGGGAGTGGGAAAGTGGTTGTAGGGGACAGACATCTGTTAGGTCACCTCCCTAAAATATTTCTTCATTATCTTGTCACATGACCCTTAATCCCCCAAAATAGAGTAATAAGGTAAGCTAGATCCATAATGCCCTGCTGTTAAAATTTGTTCGGTTTTTTCCCCCAGTTGACATTAATTAGGCCTAAAAGCTGCAAGGTATGTATAGAGCCAGGTGTAGGAGAAAGGGAGAGAATGAATCAATTAAGTCATGGTCACTACTCTCTGTAATGTCTTTTTAGCAGGGAATGACATGATTTTGTGTTTTAGAACAAATGCCCTTGTGGCAGCTAAATGGTGAAACATGGAAAATATTTATAAAGCTAGTACATGTAACACTTAGGCATGCGAAGATGAAGGCCTGACCTCAGTTAGCAATCGTTGAAGTAAAGGCAGGGTACAGGTTTGGAACTACTATAGCTGACAATGTTCAATATGGTAGCCACTAGCCACATGTGGCTACTTAAATTTAAATTTTAGTAAATTAAAATTAAATAACATTAAAAATTACATAGTCACACCAGCCATATTTCAGGCGTTCAGTAGCCACACTTAGCCAGTGGCTACCTTAATGGACAGTAAGGATAATAGGATGTGTCCACACTTACAGAAAGTTCTACTGGGCAAAGCTGCATAGGCCTTTGCTCTTTCAAAAATTCATGATTAATTGTGAAGTTTGATGACACAAAAATCTGTAATGTTGGAGGGCTATGAATTTGAACCATGCTGTGAGCTGATGTAAGAGAGATAGTTACTTGGCAGTTGGTAAGCCACATTACTCTATAGTCCACCTCCAGAATGGCCAAATCAATGATACTTGCTCTTTATCAAATTGTCTTGCATAACATGTGTATTTATGTACATAATTTTAAGTATTATATAGTATTATATCTTATATATCTGTAGATCATCTATATCTATACGTATAACTATAGTCTAGATCTAGATTATAGATTTAGATCTAGATATATAAAACATTTGATGATTATATTTGCTCGGGTCCTCCAAAAAGAATATGTTAGGGTGAGATTAGTTGCACATGAGAAAAATGCCTGTGTAAAAGAGAGGGGGAAATAACCAGGATAGGCAGGCAAAACCTTCAGACCACAACACTTGTGGAGAAGAGAGGAGAAAGGCAGATTGAGTAGGAAGAGTCTTGGAATGCAGGCAATTTCCAAGAAAGATTCAGTCAGAGGAATGGCATCTCTGAGTAACCATCCCTGATCAGAAGAGTCCCAAGTATCTCGGGAATGGACCTGCATTAGTATCACTACTGTGCTCAGTCACTGACTGGGAGCAGCCCACAGAAAGCCTGATCTTCATGTGATGTGGTGGTGGGTCCAGAGGGCTGCAGCTGGGGCTATCAGACATTATGTTCTTCATGGCAGGAGACCTCAGCAGCACCTTTTCATGGCTCCCAAAATACTATATTTTATATTATTAGTATTATATATGTAATAAATAGTTTTATAGTATTTTGGTATATAATACATAATACTATAAAATATATTAAAATACAAGATATATTTCATAGTATGCTATATTTATAATTTCTACGTATTTAAGAATTGAGGAATTTTTACAGGAGAACCCAACACTAATGAAAATCAAACATTTCCTGTAATTAGATAGTAGGATCAAAAGGATTTGGCGAGGGCACTTCTACTTACAGAAAGATGAAGTAGACATACTTTTCCCTATTCCTCCCACTAAATACAACTAAAAACACTGGACATGTGAAACACACATAAGAAAGGCAGAGAGAAAAAGGCAGACAGACTAGCTAGGAACCTTGGGACCTGAGTAATGACACTGTGATAAGTTCCCTAGGTTTTCTTTTACTCAATATATCCGAGATTGGATACTAGAGAAGTCAACAACCAGAAATGTCAACAAGCATAGATTTTTTAAAAGCACCTACAAAAGCCTAATCTCTCGAGCCAAAGGACAGAAAAAGGGCAGTCTAGCAAGGCAGAAAACTTTTAGGAAAAATCTACTCTACGATAGCCAAACAACACCAAATGAGAAAAGTGCCAGCCCACACTCCCACCCCATGAGCACCTTAGACTTCCATCTTTGCCAAGCTGTATTGAAATGCTTCAACTTCGCCACAAGGTGGCAGAGAAACTTGAATAGGGAGCCAGGACTTTCATCCCCAATGCGTAGTCATGAGTACCTCTCTTGGGGTGTCAACTGTAGACTTTGTGGAGAGCCTGGACTTCCACCGCCATCCTGTAGTAACAAGGCACATCTTCTTCCTGATAGCTCAGTGTCAGAGGAGGCCTAGTGGAGAGTCAGGGCTTTCATCATCATCCAGTGGAAATGAAGCCACCTTCCACCATACTGTCAGAAGTCACAAGGGGAGCAGTAATGAAACACTCCTACTCCTCCCAGCCAATAACCATAAAGGTATGTGTGGAGGCCTAGGGGGAAGCCAGAACTCCCATCAACCCAGCAATAATGAGGAGTTCCCTCCCTTGAGAATCAACAGAGACTGAGTAGAAAACCTGGACTGCTACACTTATTTGCAGTCAGAAGCCACCTCCTCCTCTCCCAAACTGGTGTCAGAAAAATCTAGCTAAATTTAAAAGTTTAAATAAGATCCAAAATCTTATAGTACTCAAAATGTTCAATTTCAATCTAAAATCATTTAACCTACCAAAAACCAGGAAGATCTTATACTGAATCAAAAATACAATTAATAGATGCCAACACTGAGATAACAGAGATGTTAGAATTATTTGACAAAAAGTTCAAAATTTTTCAGCAAATGAAAAAAAGTCTCAACAAAGAAATAGGAGATAATAAAGGAGAACAAAATGGGAATTTTAGAACTAAAAACACAAGCATTGAAATTTAAAATTCAATAGATGAGCTCAACAAGAGAATGAAGAAACCAAAGAAAAAATTAGTGAACTTGAAGATAGAAAATAAGTTACCCAATATCAGCAGCAGAGTGAAAATAGACTGAGAAAACAAAGATCAAAGCCTCAAGGATCTGTGGGACTGTGGGTACCAGGTCTGGCCATGATCCAGGCTTGTGGCTAGGAACAGAACTCCGTATATAAAAAGTTACATTAATGTACTAAAGCGCCAGCACCTAACTTGTGCAAGTATGACTCAGCTTATTGTTTATCACACATGTGTGGCAGAATGCCACTATTGTTCTCCGACATATATAGAGCCCTGTAGTCTCCTAGTGCAGAAGCCCGCACTCCTAACAATAAAGTCTGTGCCTGCCTGTTTCATTCTCATGTCGGCTCCTCATGCATTTTTTTTCAACTGGGCGTCTAACCACCAAAGCCTTCCCTTCTTAATCAGCTTGGCACTGATAGGGACTAATATAGGAAATCTAACATTTGTGTCAGTGGAGTCCTGGAAAGGGAGGAGAAAGACACAAAACTACAAATTCAAGAATTGAATGAAACAAACAAGATAAACCTCTCAAAATCACACCAAGACATAAACTTCTGAAAATACAGACAAGAAATAGTGTTAAAAGTAGCAAGAGAGAAACAACTCCTTACTGATAGGGAAAGAACAATTTAAATGATAGTGGCGTTCTCATTATTACCAAGAGACTAAAAGGAATTGATACCTTTTCAAGTGCTGAAGGTAGAGAACTGTCAACTCAGAATCCTATCTAGAATGAAAATATCTTCAAGAAACGGAGGGTAAATTAAGACATTCTCAGTTGAAGAAAAACTAAGACCTATCTTAAAAGAATGGCGAAAAGAAACTCTCTAAACAGAAAAGCAAATAAAAGAAGGAATCATGGAATATCAAGAAAAAAAGAACATACTAAGCAAAAAATACAGGTAAATGCCATAGACTTTCTTCTCTTAAGTTCTCTAAACCACTTTTGAGGATTGAAACAAAAATTATGACACTTTTTCATGTGGTTCTAAATTCATGTAGAGGAAATATTTTAGACAATTATATTATAAATGGGGGAGAGTAAAGGGATATAAAAAAAGGTGTGGTTTCTACATGTCACTCAAACTATAAAATGATGATGCTAGTATACTGATAAGTTATATGTATGTAATGTTATACCTTGAGCAACCACTAATATATCTTTGCAAAGAGACATACTAATAGATACTATAATAAATATGAATCCTAAAACATGTTCAAATAACCCTCAAGAAACCAGGAAAGTAGTGAAAAACAGAGAACAAACAGAAAAGAAAAATTAAAATGGCAGACTGAAGCGCTAACAAATCAATCACATTAAATGTAAATGGTCTAAATATACCAATCAAAAGATGGAGATTGGCATAATGGATTAAAAACTTGACCCAAAATTATGTGCTCTCTAAAAGAAAGCCACTTGAAGTGTAATGATATGTTATGTTGAAAGTAAAAGGATGGAAAAAATATAAAAGTTTCAATCCACCAAGAAGATATAATTCTAAATACGTTCTTATCTAACAATAGACTTGCAAAATATATAAAGCAAAAACTGACAGAACTGAAAGGAGAAAGAGACAAATCTACAATTAAAAGCAGAGGCTTTAGAACCTGTATCTCAACAATTAATAGTACCACTGGAGAAAAAATCATCTCAGACATTGAAAAATTCAATAATACCATCAACCAACAGAATCTAATTGACTCTTTAAAATACTCTAACAACAGTAGAATACACTTTCCAAATGTCCATGGAACACAAACCAAGACAGACCACTCCTGAGCCATAAAACAAACCTCAACAAATTTAAAATAATCAAAATGTGGCGTAAACCTAAATTAAGGCCCACTATTATGTACTATCTTGACATCTGGTGAAATTAAGAAGGCCTCATCTGGCCTGACCACAAGTTCTCCTCCCGCCTCTGGGATTGTGGATCAGGGCCCCTAGCCAAACGCTCCTCTTTGTCAAGGGGAACAGCTGCAGTTCCTTCATATTCTTGAATCACAGGTTTCGGTTTTCTGCCAGCTGTGGAAATATTCAAACAAACCCATCTCATCCTCCCATGAGAAACAGTAGACACCTCATCCTCTTGATACTACAAAGCCTGGCTCCTACAGCCCTAGTTGTTCACTCTGTTCCCAAGTGCAAACTCCCTTGTGGCCCTGTACAGTGTGCAGCATCCCCCTCCCTCCATCTGTAAGTATATGGGACTAATAAATTGCTATCAATTTCATCTGTCCAGTGTCAAGCGTCATGAGTTCAACTATCCTCTTAACCCTAGGGCAAGAATCTCTCCCTCACCAATAGGAGGCAATTACAACATGAAATCATACAGAATGTGTTCTCTGGTGACAAGGTAAACAACCAAATTTGAATAACACAAAAATAACAGAAAAATCTGAGAACTCAAAAGCTAAACAACATACTTCTAAATAATCCATGGGTGATAGATAAAAATATTAAGGGAAATAAAAAAAAAAAGACTTGATGACTGATCAAAAGTGAAAGAAAAATAGAGAGGAAGAAAAGAGTTGAGGATTATGTGAAGTTCAGATGATGAGAGACAGGAGTCAAACTAGCCATCATAGATCACTTTACAGGACGAATGAAGATGCATGGATTTCATTAAGTAGTTAACCACCTGGGAAAGTAAAAGCAGGTACAGAATTCTGAGGGGTAAGGTTGATAGTTGGAAGATGAAAAGAGAAAGTTGAGGCAAAACTGTGGAAGTGCTGACAGAAACCGCAGACCCGGGTGAATTACCTTCACTGGATGCAGCAAGTAGGTCATGGAGGAAGGTGGGAAAGAGCTGAGGTTGATGGTGTGACACTGAAGACTACCTTCCTTCCCGCTGACTCTTTGTCTTATGTTTAGCCTTGGGAATGCTGACAAAGAACATGGACCTTTTAAGTGTAATAATAATGTGATGAAATGTTCCGCCAATAGCTCTGCTCTGCCCCATTTCTAATCAGTGCCTTAGGTGAATATTATATAAACTGGTAATTTAATACCTTAGCAATCAGCTCTGCTACAGGATCAAATATAAAATATAGGATCAAATATAAAGAGAGTATGATTGTGTATGTTATAGATCCTAGAGTATAAAAAGATTGACTTATAGCAGAAACCCTTTTTTAAAGGTTCAACATCTCTCCTAGAAGAAACTATCTTCAATTAAATTTTAAACAGAAAATGTGACTTTTTTAACTTCGAAAATTTAAATTTGAAAGGTAATTTTATTTTATTCTATAAAAAGTTAACCTTTTTATTAGACAGAAGGTAAACTCATCATAGAAAACTTAGAAACAACAAAAAAGAAAAATATTCACTTATATTTCCATCTCTAACAAATACTATTTTGATATATTTTCTTCCAGTCTTTCTGCTATACTATGCTTAAACCTGCATATGCATTTGCTATGCTTAGATTATGAGCTGTGATCTCACAATTCCATTACATTTGTACAATTTTGTATTCCACTTCTTTTTAGTGATTGTTATATCATCAATATGTTTACATACCATAAGTTTATACATTATACATTCCTTCACTCTTTCACTTCCTTCTTTTAAGGTATCAAAACACTTCTTCAATATTCAAGAATAATGGTAGTCTTCAAAATGCTTATTAAATAGATAAAATGTTATCAGACAGAAATTACATTTAAGCATATCTGTATTTACTTATTGACCAAACTTGGCATACTCTCTTTTCTGCAGCTGAGATGTTTTTAGCTGTGTTTTTGTTAAATTGCTTCATATGTGTTACAAAGAGGAAAAATATAATGTAAAAAAATAAAAATAGAGAATTAGTGGAGAGTGATTGTTTTCTGCAATAATTTTTGATGCTCTTTACCACAATTGGGCACCAGAACAATCATAGGAAAGTGTTTGAAACTACTTTACTTATTTCTAGAATGGCATAGGAAGGACAACAAAAAGGTTAGTCACAAAATAATCCTCTTTAAGAATATGAATCTTCCTCTATTACCCCAAAGCATGTAGATCACATTTTAGTCATGATACATGATGCTGAATAAGGAACATTATGATTTTCCAACTGTTGTGTCATGACTTTGCAGAAATTAAAAAAAGAAATTTTTGCATATGAAAATATTGGTAAAAAAACTGGAAGGAGGATTGTAGACAGGTTATGTGTGTTTATATACATGTGTGCATGCATGCCCGTGGAATTCCTGCACTAATTGATTTGGATGTTGTGTGTATAGTAATGGGTGACTGATCCTCATCTGCACTTTAGTATTCACATGTGAGCCACAACCCAGAGATAAATGTTACTAGCATAGGGAATGTAGTTAGAATTAATGTAATGACTAGATGGAGAGCAAGAGGAGAGAAAGAGTAATTAGAGGGATCATTTTGTAAACTATATAAATGTCTAATTAATGTTCTATATACTTGAAACTAACAATAAAATAAAATTTAAAAAATAATTATCATTTCAATTAAAAAACATACATATGTAGTTGTGCATTTTTCTAGATATATACATTTATATATTAAATATATATAGATAACTATACGTATAATTACATAAGTATTATATAGTATGTGCTACATGTAATGCATGCTATTCAATTACACCAAAAGTTAGCAGTTGCTACCCTGTCACAGAATTAAACAATTAACTTTTGGAAATTTAGTGATAGAAATGATCTTGACTTACTCCTGGACAGGGAAGAGCTTGATGGAAGTATAGAAAGTAAGGTTGGATAAATTGGGTGAAGTAATAAACTCTAAAATAATAAAAAATAATTTATTAAACTTATTTTTAAACCTCATCCCTGTATCTTTGTAGTTGTAATCAGAAAATAATCTCCTGTATATTTGCAAACTCTGGGTAGTTAAAAGATAAAAGTAAAGATAAAAAATAATTTCTGGTTTATCAGAAGTTATTGGCACTGATTAGAAATGGGACAGAAATTTGAAGAGTGTTTTCTAAGGAAATAAGTATATAAATGAATGAATAAATGAAAGAAAGGGATGGGGGAAAAAGCCCTGACAAAAAGACTGGTAAATATTGAAAGGTGAAGATGGTAATGATGAGATGCTGTACACACAAAACAAAACCATGGCAAGAGTACAAAGTAATAGCACACAATAATATATAAACAACATAGTCATTAGTGTCAGAAAAACTAGTGTTCAAATTCTTCTCCGCTCTTTACTGTTATTTTTTACAAGTTGCTTATTCTTATTGACCTTAGTTTTTTCATCTGTAATGGAAGCTCATTATAACTACCTCATGATATTGTTTTAAAGATTAAATAAGGCAAAATGCACATACATGAAAGTCCCCGGTTTGAAGTATATGTCGAGAAAATGTTTGTTTCCATTTTATATAATTAACAATTAATTAATTAATTAATTAAATAGTTTCCATTTTTTATAATTAATTCCATTTATATAATTAATAAATACTATATATTTATATAGTATTTACTTATTGACCAAACTTGGTATTATTTATAATTATATAAATAATGTCAAGAAGTTATGTCTTACGCATTTCCAAATACATAAACCTTTTACTTTTTCTTCTTTTATCAGTTAAGAATGTATTTATCTTCAACTAACAGAAAAACCAGCCTAGCAACGGTCTCACATAACAAGATTTATGATGGAGATGGTTGTCAGCTCTGGCCCAGTTGCTCATTGAAGCCACCAGGATCAGGTTCTTCCCACACTTTTTCTACGCTATTCTTAGTGGGTTGGCTTTCAGCCTCATGTTTCTTAACTCATCATCACAAAATGACTGCTGCAGCTCCAGATATAACATAAAAATTAAGGCAGGAAGAAAAAATACAGACAAATGGCTTTAGTCTAAAAAGTTTTATCTTTTTATTTGAAAATAAAATTCTTCGCAAGAAACTTCTTAACATCTCAAAGTCAATATCTGGTCAAACGACTGGTAAAGGAAAATGAGATTTTTAAAAATATTTCTTCACAACTTTATTGAGATGTAACTTACATACCATATAATTCATTCATTTTAAATGTAAAATTTAATGATTTTTAATACATTCACGAAATTGAGTAATTGCCACAGTAAATTTTAGAACACCTTTACCATTAATGATCAATCCCCATTTCCTCCTAGCTCACCCAGATCTAGGCAACTAATTTGCTTTTCATCATGATAGATTTATCTATTTTAGATATTTTATAGAAATGAAATCATACAGCATATTGTCTTTTGTAACTGACTTCTTGCATTTAGCGTAATGTTTTCAAGGTCAATCCATCTTGTAACATATATCATCACTTCGTTCTTTTGGTGTTTTTTTTTTGCAAACAATATTTTATTGTATGGATATACTACATTTTATTTATCCATTCATCAATTGAAGGATATTTGGATTACTTTCACTTTTTGGTTTGAATAAAGCTTCTATAAACATTTGTTTTTGTATGCATTTTTTATTTTCATTTCTCTTGTGTAGTAGAATTGCTGGGTTATATGGTAACTTGTTAACCTAATGTTTAACTTTTTGAAGATGTTTTCCAAAATGGCTGCATCACTTTACATTCCCATCAGCAAGAGTCTGTCCTGGAGAATGTTCCATGTATGCTTCAGAAGATGTATATTATGCTGTTGTAGGTGGTCTGTTAGATCTAGCTTGTTTATAATGTTTTCAAGTCTTCCATTTCCTTGTTGGTCTTAGGCCTAGTTGCTCTATTATTGAAAATGGGGTATTCGAGTCTTCAACTATTGTTGAATTGTTTATTTCTACCTTCGATTCTGTTAGTTTTTGCTTCATGTATTTTGGGGGGCTCTGTTGTTAAAGAAATATATATATTTGTAATTCTCATATCTTCATCATAAATTTATTCTTTTATAAAATGTCTCTCTTTATCACTAGTATTATAATTTGTTTTAAAGTCTATTTTGTCTGTTATTATATAATCACTCCAGATCTTTTATGGATTTTACTTGCATGATATATCTTTTTTCATCTTTTTACTTTCAGTCTATTTGGATCTTTAAATCTAATTTATATCTCCTATATACAGCATATAGTTGATTTTTTTCAATCCAGGTGGAAAAATCTCTGCTTTAAGTGGGTTGTTCAATCCATTCATTTTTAATGTCATTATTGATTGGTATATTTTTTTCCCTGTATTTACAGCTGATATCTTACTTTTTGTTTTCTGTATTTTTAATGTTTTTCCTCATCCCTCTTTACCACTTTCTTTTGCATTGAGTGTTTTCTAGCATAACATTGGATTCTTCTAATGATCTTTTACTATATATTTTTTCATTTTAATTTTTTAATTATAGTTGACATTCAATGTTATTTTATATTAGTTCCAAGTGTACAGCATAGTGGTTAGACATTTATATAATTTACATAATATTCTCCTGATTAGTCTAGTACTCACTTGGCACTATACATAGTTATTACAATATAATTGACTATATTCTCCAAGCTGTATTTTATATCCCCACGACTATTTTGTAACTACCAATTTGTAGTTTTTAATCTCTTTACCTTTTTCACCCAGCCTCTAACCCTCCCTTCCATCTAGTAATCAGCAGTTTGTTCTCTGTATCTGAGTTGGTTTTTGTTTTTTGTTTGTTCATTTATTTTGTTCCTTAGATTCCACATATAAATTAAATCATATGATATTTGTCTTTCTCTATCTGACATATTTCACTTAGCATAATACCTTCTAGGCTCATCCATATCATTGCAAATGGTAAGATTTAATTTTGTATGATAGTATATATATACGACCTCTTCTTTATCCAGTCATCTACTAATAGACTTAATACACTTAAGCTGCTTCCATATCTTGGCTATTGTAAATAACACTGCAGTGAACATAGGGGTGCATATATCTTTTTGAACTAGTGTTTTGGTTTTCTTTGAATAAATACCCAGAAGTGAAATTGTTGGGTCATAAGCTGGTTCTATTTTTAATTTTTTGAAGAACCTCCAAAATTTTTTCATAGTGGCTGTACCAGTTGGCAATCCCACTAACTGCATGAGGGTTCCCTTTTCTCCACATCCTCTCCAATACATGTTTTTTTTTTTTTTTAAATTTATTGTTGATAGCCATTCTGACAAGCTTGAGGTGATATCTCATTATGGTTTTAATTTGAATTTCTCTGATGATTGGTGATGTTGAGCATCTTTTCATATGTCTGTTGGCCATCTGTATGTCCTCTTTGGAGAAATGCCTAGTCAGGTCCTTTCTCCAGTATTTAACTGAATTGTCTGTTTGTTTATTTGTTTTTTGGTGTTGAGTTTTATGAGTTCTTTATAGATTTTGGATTTTAACCCCTTATCACACGTGTTATTGGCAAATATCTTCCCCCATTGAGTAGATTGTCTTTTCATTTTGTTGTAGTTTGCTGTGCAAATTTTTTTAGTTTGATGTAGTCCAATTTGTTTCTTTTTCTTTATTTTTTCTTATCTAAGGAGATATATCAGAAAAAGAAATGTTACTAAAAGCAATGTCGGAGAGTTTACTGCCTATGTTTTCTTCTAGAAGTTTTATGGTTTTGGGTCTTACATTTAAGTGTTTAATTCATTTTGAGTTTATTCTTGTATATGGTATAAGATGGTCCCATTTTATTTTTTTGCATGTATCTGTCCAGTTTTCCCTACACTACTTATTGAAAAGACTATCTTTACCTCTTTGTGCATTATTGCCTCCTTTGTCATAGATTAAATGACCATATAGGCATGGATTTATTTCTGGGCTCTTTACTCTGTTCCATTGATCTATGTGTCTATTTTTGTGCCAGTACCATGCTGTTTTGATTACTATAGCCTTGGAGTGAAGTTAATATCAGGTAGTGTGATACCTTCAACTTTGTTCTTTCTCAAGATTGCCATGGCTGTTTGAAGTCTTTTATGGTTCCATATAAATTTTAGAAATTTTAGATCTAGTTCTGTAAAAAAACGCCATTGGTATTTTCACAGGGATTTCATTAAATCTATAGATTGCTTTGGATAGTATGGACATTTTGACAACATTAATTCTTTCTATCCATAAGCACTGTATATGTTTCCATTTGTATCTTCTACAGTTTCTTTCCTCGACATAATTTTTTGAGTACAGGTCTTTTATCTTCTTGGTTAAATTTATTTCTAGGTATTTTATTTTATTTTATTTTTGAGGCAATTGTAAATGGGATTGTTTTCTTAATTTCTCTTTCTGATAGTTCATTATTGATATATAGAAATGCAACCAATTTCCAAATACTAATTTTGTATCCTGCTACTTGTAACAAACTTATTTATCAGTTCTAACAGATTTTTGGTGGAATCTTTAGAGTTCTCTCTCTATAATATCATGTCGTCTGCAAATAATGAGAGTTTTACTTCTTCCTTTCCAATTTGGATGCCATTTATTTATTTATTTATTTATTTATTTATTTATTTATTTATTTCTGATTGCTGTAGCTAGGACTTCCAATACTAAATGGAATAAAAATGGTGAAAGTGGACATCCTTGTCTTTTTCCTGATCTTAAGGAAACAATTTTAGCTTTTCCCTTTTGGGTATGATATTAGCAGTGGGTTTGTCATATATGGCCTTTATTATGTTGAGATGTATTCCCTCTATTCTCACTTTGCTGAGAGTTTTTATCATAAATGGATGCTGGATTTTGTCCAATGCTTTTTCCACATCTATTGATATAATCATGTGGTTTTTATCTTTCAACTTGTTAATGTGATGTATCACATTAATTGATTTGTGAATATTGAACCAACCTGGCATCCCAGGAATAATTCCCACTTGATCATAGTGTATGATCTTTTTAATGTCTTGCCGAATTGGTTTCCTAATATTTTGTTGAGGATTTTAGCATCTATGTTCATCGGGGATATCAGCTTATAATTTTCTTTCTTGTTATGCCTTTGTATCATTTTAGAATCAGGGTAATGGTCTAATAGAATGAGCTTGGGAGTCTTCCCTCCCTTTGAATTTTTTGGAATCATTTAAGAAAAATAGGTATTAATTCTTCTTTGACTGATAAAATTCACCTGTGAAGCCATCTGGTCTACGACTTTTGTTCATTGGGAGTTTTTGATCACTGATTCAATTGCATTAGTAGAAATCAGTCAGTTTTTATTTTCTGTTTCTTCTTGACTCAGTCTTGGAAGATTGTATGTTACTAGGAAATAATCCATTTCTTCCAGTTTGTTGGCATACAATTGCTCATAGTATTTTCTTATAATCCTTTGTATTTCTACAGTTAGCTGTTACTTCTCCCTTTTCACTTCTGATTTTATTTTGATCCTCCTTTTTTCTTGATGAGTCTGGTTAAAGGTTTATCAATTTTGTTTATCTTTTCAAAGAACCAGTTCTTGGTTTCATTGATCTTTTGTATTTTTTTTTTTTACTCTATTTTGTTTATTTCTGCTCTGATTTTTATTATTTCCTTCATTCTACTCACTTTGGGCTTTGCTGTTTTTTTCTAGTTCTTTTAATTGTAAGGTTAGATTGTTTATTTGAGATTTTTCTTACTTCTTGAGGTAGGCCTATATTGCTATGAATTTCCCTCTTAGGACCGCTTTTGCTATGCTCAGTAGATTTTGGGATCATTGCATTTATATTTTTGTTTGTCTAGAGATATTTTGATTTCTTCCTTGTCTCATTGTTAATCAATTCATTGTTTAGTGGCAGGTTATTTAGCCTCCATGTGTTTGTGTATTTTTTAGTTTTTTTTTTTCTTGTAATTGATTTCTAGTTTCATACCATTATGGTTGGAGAAGGTGCCTGATATGATTTCAGTCTTCTTAAATTTACTGAGACTTGTTTTTTAGCTTAATACGTGGTCTGTCTTAGAAAATGCTCCATGTGCACTTGAAAAGAATACGTATTTTGCTGCTCTGGGGTGAAATGCTCTAAAAATATCAATTAAATCCATGTGGTCTAGTGTATCATTTAAGGCTACTGTTTCCTTGTTGATTTTCTGTCTGGAAGAGCTGTTCTTTAGTGTCTATGTGGTGTTAAAGTCTCCTACTATGACTGTATTACTGTCGATCTCTCCCTTTATGTTAGTCAGTATTTGCTTTCTATATTTAGGTGCTCCTATGTTGGGTGGATAAATGTTTATGAGGGTTATAGCTTCCTTTTGGGTTGATTTCTTTATCATTTTATAATGTTCTTCTTTTTCTCTTATTATAGCCTTTGTTTTAAAGTCTATTTTGTCTGATATAAGTATTGCTACACCAAATTTTTTTCATTTACACTTGCCTGAAATATCTTTCCATGCCTTTACTTTCAATCTGTGTGTATATTTTGAGCTGAAGTAGGTCTCCTGTAGACAGCATATGTAATAGTCTTGTTTTCTTATCCATTCAGCTACCCTATGTCTTTCGATTGGAGCATTTAAGCCATGTACATTTAAAGTGACTATTGACAGGTACATAGTTATTGCCATTTTATGATTTATATTTATGTTATTTTCTTTCCTTCCCCTTCTTCTTGTTAAAAAGTTGAAGTCCCTTCAACATTTCTTGTAATACTGACGTGGTGGTGAATTCCTTTAGCTTTTTCCTGTCTGAGAAGCTCTTATTGATTAATTGATAGCCTTGCTGGATAGAATAGTCTGGGTTTCTGTCCTTTGTTTTTTATCGTTTTGAATATTTCCTGCCAATCTATTCTGGTTTGCAAAGTTTTTATTGAGAAATCAGATGACATTCTTACGGGAATACCCAGGTAAGTAGCTATCTTTCTCTTGCTGCTTTTAGGATTCTCTCTTTTTCTTTAACCTTTACCATTTTAATTATGATGTGTCTTGGTTTGGGTCTGTTTGGGTTCACCTTCTTTGGGACTCCTTGTGCTTCCTGGACTTGTATGTCTATTTCCTTCACCAGGTTAGGGAAGTTTTCAGACATTATTTCCTCAAATAGATTCTCAATCTCTTGCTTTCTTTCTTCCTCTTCTGATACTTCTATAATGCTAATATTGTTACGCTTGATGTTTTCCCAGAGGTACCTTAAATTAACCTCAATTTTTAAATTCTTTTTTCTTTTTGCTATTCTGATTGGGTGTTTTCTGCTACCTTGTCTTTCAAATTGCTGATTCTATTCTCTGTTTCATCCAGTCTACTATTGATTTCTTCTGGTATATTAATTTCTGTTATTGTATTCTTCATTTTGACTGGTTCTTTTTAATGATTTCTATGTCCTTTTTTATGCTTACTATATCTTTGTTGAAGTTCTCACTGAGCTCATCTATTCTTCTCCTAAATTTAATAAGCATCCTTATAACCAGTGTTTTGAACTCTGTATCTGGTAGGTTACTTGCCTCAATTTCATTTAGTGCTTTTTCTGGAGTTTTCTCCTGTTCTTTTATTTGAGATAAGCTTCTTTGTTTTCTCATCTTGGCTGCCTTTATGTGTTTGTTTCTATGTATTAGGTAGATCTGCTATATCTCCCAGTCTTAGCTGGGTGGCCTTATGTAGTAGGTGTCCTGTGTGGCCCAGTGGTGCAGTCTCCCTAATCGCCTGCACCAGGTGTTCCAAGAGTGACACTTGGGTAGTCGTGTGTGCCCTCCTGTTGTAGTTTAACCTTGATTGTTTTTGTCATATCAATGAGTGGGATTGACTTTCAGGCTGACTGCTCTGAGAATTGGTGATGCCCACAATGTATGAGCTGCTGTGTGGCAGCTGACCCCATAGAGTAGGGTTTGCCCCTGCAAGTTTGTGTATCACTTGGGCTAATCAGGTGGTCTGTTGAAATCTAATACCAGCCTCTGGGTATGTTGGTTCTGGATCCCCTTGTGAGGGTCTCCCAGGCAGGCCAAGGTCAGCTGCTGTTTGCGATCAGTCTTGAGGTACCTGGTAGGAGTTACAAAGCTATCCGTATTTTGCTGCTGCCTGACTGGACCTGGAGGTACGTAGGAGAGGCCATGTGGTGAACTGAGGCTGACTGTCACTATTACTGGGCTTGTGGCAGCTTACCAAAAGGCCCAAGGGACCCCCAGGCCTGAGGCTCAGCAGCCTATAGGATAGGGCTCAGCAGCTGAATGTGACTTGGGGGTACTAGAGTTGTATGAAGCAGTGTCTCAGGGAGTCTCTAGGGTAGATCATGTGGTGCTTCCCAGGTTAGTACAGATTCAGATTTGTTGCCAGTGCTGAGCCTGTGGCCACTCACAAAAGTCTCAGCTCACACTGGGGCCAGCTGCTGCCTGCCTTGGGCCCACAGACTCCTGAGATTTGATCAAGAAATACTGTAGCTCAAGCCAAGGCTTGCTGCTCGCCACTGAAAGTATCTCTGGAGGTGGGTGAGTGGAGGCCTGTTGATTGCTGCTGAAAGACCCTTCTGCTTAGAACGTGGGGTAAGGCTGATTGCCTAGTAATCACCCAAAATCGTCACTGGGCAATTTGTAGGTTGGGTGAAGCAGGGTCTCAGGAAGTCACCGGGATTAAGCAAGCAGATTTCACCAGGCCAATGCAGATTCAGATTTGGCCACATAGGGGAAGGGTTCAACACAGGTAAGAAGGTACTTACCTGCAGGCTGCACAAGAAGAGGGCTCAACTAAGGGGCCATGGAGGCTATTCCTCCAGCCCTTGCCCTGAAGCCACTCAACTCAGTCTTTCCCTGTATGTCTCTGGCACCTCCTGAGCTCCTGTTCCTCCAGTGGGGCCCAGGGCAAGTGCTTGCAAGTGAGAGAGTCTGTGTCCAGGCCCTTTAAGGGTACTTCTGGGTTTCTAGCAGCCTTTCATCTCACCTGAATGGTCAGAATCCCCATTGATTTTTACAGCTAGATTTTGTGAGGACTCTTCTTCCTGGCACTGAAACCCTGGGATGGGGAGCCCCAGTGTGAGACTGGGACCCCTTGCTCCTCCGGGGCAGGGGGCCTCCACAGCCAAGATATTCTTTTTGGTGCTCAATCACCACACATAGTTGTGGTACCAGCCCACTTGGCCTCTCTGTACTACTCTCAGTGTGGTCTCCTCTTTACATCTCCAGTTATGGAAGTTCTGTTCAGCTAGTCTTCAGATTGTTCTCCTGGTTGACTGTTTCATTATTTAGTTGAAATTTTAATGTGGTCATGGGAGAAGGCATGCACAGCATTTACCTACCCTACTATCTTGACCAGAACTCCTTGACTTTTCACTGTATTTTTTATATTTTTCTCAGTGGTTGCTGTGAGCTTACAAGATACATATAAACATCAGAATTGACTTCATATTTCTACGACTTTAATTCTATTGAGGTAGAAATGTTACTCTTATAAAGCTCTATTCCTTCTTCTCCTGTTTTTACCATTAATTATTAATGAAAATTTTTTCATTTTAGCTATTGTACTTTTTAACTCTAGAATTTTTATTGTATATTTCATAATTTATATCCCTTTATTTTTATTTTCTATATGATTAGATAGTGTCATCTTACCTTCTTTTACTTCTTTAAGCATGGTTTCCTTTAGTTCTTTGAACATATTTAAAGCATTGTTTCTACTTTAAAGTCTTTGATATATGAGCCCTCTCAAAGGCAATTTCTGTTTTCTGCCTTTATTTTTCTCTGCATGGGTTATGCTTTTCCTATTTCTTTGCATGTCTTGTAATTTCTTGTCAAAAATCGGACACTTTACATACTGTATTGTAGCAACTTTGGATACTATCCTTTTCTTAGGGCTTTTGTTGTTTTGTTTACTGCTTTATTTGTTTAATGATTTGACTGGGCTATTTCAGTGAATTGTATTTCTCCTGCAGTGTGCACCCTCTGCTATTTTTCAGTGGACACAGCCTTGGGCATGCATATAGTCACCCTGGGATGACAGTGGTTTTAGCAGAGCTCTCTTTTGAGTGTCTCTTTTCCTTGATCGCTCTGTCAATCTTCTAGTTTATCTGCCTCTATTGATATCACAACAGTAGTCACCCTCCACTAAGTTCTGGCTGATTGTTCTATTATTTCTACAATGTCCAAGGTCATAAATTTTTTCACATTCTGATGAAGACCCCTTTTTAGGAGTAGCCTATGAGGCCAGGCACTGAGTCTTGATCTGACTCCAGGCAAGGTCTTCTTAGTTCTTTCTCTCCGTTCACTCTGTTAAACTTCCAAATGGTCTATGGTTAAGTTGTTGTATCATGGGGTTACCATCCTCTTCTTAATTGCTTACCACCAAAATCTCTACTGATTTCAATAATTCCCTTAGGTTTGAACATCCTTGTGTTCTGTGCCAGATAAAGACCAGTCTCCTTACAGAGAGCTATAGAAGAGGGCTCAGATAGAGCTATCTGTCACTATGGCCTGCCTCTCTCCTTGAGCCACACCTCTGTATCTGTGCTCTGGAGTTAGAGGCAGAGACAATAGCACATTTCTGTTGGAGTGACACTTCTGATTCACAAGTAGGTGCTAGAAGGGGAAAATAGCTTCTCAGCTTGCATTTTACTGGCTATAAATTTCTAGTTTGATAGATTTTTTTTTTATTTTGTTTTTCAGTACTTTAAAAATGTTACTCCACTGTCTTCTGGCTTGCATTGTTTCTGATGAAAATTTAGCTGTCATTCTTATCTTTGTTCCTCTGAATATCATGTGTCTTTGTCTTTTCTCTCTAGCTGCTTTTATAATTTTTCTCTTTATGACTGTTATTTAGTAATGATGTGCTAGATGTCATTTTTATGTTTATTATACTTAACTTTTTGTTTGATTCTTATATCTGTATGTTTATATTTTTCATCACATTTGTAATATTTTTGACAATTCTTCATTCAAAAATTTTTGCTCCTTCACTCATATGATCCTGCTCCTCAAAGAACCCAAATACACATGTTAGACTGCTTAGTATTTTCTCACAAGTCACTGAGTTTCTGTCCATTTTTTGAAATCTCTCTTCTTTCTGTGCTTCAGTTGGGATAGCTTCTATTGCAATGTCTTCAAGTTTACTGAATTTCTTTAGTGAAAAGAAATTCACTAATCTGATCCAGGGTATTTTTCATTGTGATTTTTCTAACATCATTGTATTTTATTTTAAGATAAATACTTTTTATATCTAGAGGTTCCATTTGGGCTTTTAAATTTTTTTTTGCATTTCTCTCACTATTTTCATACTTTTCTTTACATCCTTGACAATACTCAAAATACTTCAGTATTCATCCTACCTATTTTAAAGTACTCATCTGCTAATGCCATCATCTCTGTCATTTTTGAGAATATTTTTATTATTTTTTTTCTTGATTAGGGCTCATATTTTCCTGTTTTATTGTATGCCTAGTAAATTTTGGTTGAATATTAGACATTCTGTTTGGATTTTTACATATTTTAGTTCTAAATTTTGTCTTATTTCTTTAGAGAGTTCTGGAGTTTATTCTAGCATGTTGTTAAGTCTATTGCACATCAGTTTTATCCATTTAGACTCTTTTTAAGTTTTTGAGTCAAGTCTAGAGTAACCTTTACTCTAGGGCTAATTTGGCCACTCTACTAATTCTTGACCCCTCTGAGGACTCTAACAAATATCTGTCACATTATGAGGTCTCTGCATTCTGACTGGTATAAATGCAAATTATAGCCATTCCTATGTGAGTTCCAGGAATCACTTGCATACTATTTTCTAGTGGTTCTTTCCTGGGCCTCATGGAGTTTGACCCCCCCTATGCATACAGCACTCAGCAAAAGACTCAAGTACATTACTCTGCAGATCCCTGAAGCTCTTTATATGTGCGGTTCCTTCTTTGGTATTCTGATTCACAAATTCTACTCATTTCATTTCTGAAACTCTGAATTCTGCCTCCTCCACACGGTATGACTAGCTGGTTCTGTTTGGGTTTCCTCTTTCTTCACTGGAGTTACACATACTTGCACACAACACTTCAGCTTGTATCATATCGATTGAGATTTAGTAAGGTGAAAACACTTAGGTACAAGAAAAACTGAGAAATATAGTTTTTATTCTGAGTAGACTGACTCAGCTAAAAATCAAAAGTTATATCATTGAGAACAAGGGAGAAACAGATACTAACAGATTAATAAAAATATTTGACATAAAAATCTTCTAACCGCCCCCCCAAGTGAAAATAAGTAGCATTTTACCTTTTTCAAAATATTTAGAATATTTCTTTCCTAAAAGTTTATTTATTTTCATTAATGGATTATTAGATAAGACCTTCAACTCAGATAAAGCCATTGGATTTCATTTTGAATATTCCTATGAGTTGTATTGTCTTAAGAATGTGAAAGAATTCAAGATTCCATTAAGTTAAACACAAATTACTTTTTAGATATGATAGTATCCCATCAAGTTCAGAGGTCTTTAAAGTTAGTAGGAAAATACATAGACATTTTGTAAGAGTCAAGGAAATGTAAAATCTAGACAACCCGGGTAGAAGTTGCAGTCTTCTCTGAGTTCACAGATATTTATATGATAAGTGCTTAGGAGACCACTATCTTTTTAAGCTTTGCATCCCATGACATAACTAATCTTAAAAGGGACTCAGTAGTTAACAAAATGGCTCATACAAGAATGTTCACAACAGCTTTATTCATAATAGTCAAAATCTGGAAATGGTCTAGGATCCACCCACAAGTGAATGAATAAACTATAGTATATGCATATAATGGCATATGCATGCTCAGGAATACAAAGAAACAAACTACTGATATGTGCAATGATATGGGTACACCTCTAAAGCCTTAGCTAGGTGAAAGATAACATCTACAAAACAATATATGCTGGATAATTCAACTAATATAAAGTTCTAAAAAAGGCAAAACTAATCAATGATTAAAAAAAAAGACAGGCCAGTGGTTGTCTCTGTGGGTGGGGGCATGGATAGACTGGGAAGGGGCATGAGAAAATTTTCGGGAGAGGTGGTTATGTTCTATATCTTAATAATAGTTGTGGTTATACAGGTATAATCATTTGTCAAAACTCAGTGATTAAAACTTGTGCATTTGACTGATTGTAAATTTTATATTAAAAGAAGAAACTGAGCACCAACATTGAATTCTAATTAATGTTACACCTGCTAAAGTACTTAGGCAAAGCCTACTGATGTCTACAATTTATCTTAAAATGCGTGCAAAAATGGATTGATTGATGCACAGAGGGATGGCTAAAGGATAAACATGCAATAAAACAAGTATCATAAAATGTTAATAGTAGAATCTTGATGATGTGTATATGAATGTTCATTATACAAGTCTTTTAATTCTGCCTTGTGTTTGAAAATTTTGTAATATGTTGGGAAGAAAAATGAGTGTGGGTGGTAGCTTTGAAGTAAACATCTGGCCAGAATTTTTAGTCAAAATAATTTCAGTTAACATGGATGGTATTTGTCTTCTTTAGAGTATACCTTTTATGCCTGAAAAAAAATTTAAACAATTAAAATTGTAAAATTAATGTTTCCAGATTGAGAAATAGTCTCATATTTTGTCAATATTTCATATTGACAATATTTCAATATTTCATATTGACAAAATGTTTAAGAGAATTTGACCTTTAATAGAATGACAGCCTTGCAACTCCAATTTAAAATATGTAATTAAGTAACTGAGATAGACTTCTATTTTAAACTAAAATCTTACTAAATTCATTTAATATTGGAAATTTTATGATGTAAAAGAGCTAAGAAAGGTTTTTTGTTGTTGTTGGAACAACTGAAATACATGTGCTTTAAAATTAAACATGTCAAATTTATAAATGCAATGTAAAATGTTAGAAGGTTTAAACATTTTAGCTAAATCTGTAACTATAACCAAACTGTATTCAAAAATTCATTCCAAGTAATAATAAAATTTGCTAGATATATAACTAGAATAACATTTGTAAACTGAATTTAAAAATCCATGAATTACATAAAAAAATTTCTTTTCAGGTTTTTCAAAACGTACATATCAATAAAAAGAAACTTAACTCCCAAAATATTTTCAAGGAGTATTCTGGCTCGCAGAAGTAGACTGAAGGTAGCTAGCTTTCCAATAGACTTCTGAAATTTATAAAAGATATTAACCCAATCTTCAACTAAGCTATCTTTTAAACTACATATGTCTATATTTATTAAGCAGCTATTCCAAGACTTGTACAAGGAGTGTAACAATATAGCTAAACTCAAAATCACTGCTACTCTATATCATCAAAAGTTCAGGAAGAGAAATAATATTAACTGAGCATTGCTTGATTTCTATGCAGTCCATTCTGTCCTCTAAGTAACTTATATATGCTCCAGGATTAAACCAGACCACCAGAAGGGTGAACTTCATTCTTTTCAACTTTCCCATTTAGCATGATAGAACTTCTTTTAATAGATTTTTTTTTTTGAGATTATGGCATCAACCTTATACGTGCATTGTGAGAAACAAATCTATGAAATTTGGTGTTGGATATACATTCTTGATCTAACCTAGGACCCCACTCATTGAGTCATAAGACGGGATCTTCTTGCAGAGGACATGGGAGGAAATTTGAGGGGGACATCTGATTACAAAGTTCAGAGCTATATCCATGGTCTTCTAAAACCTGTGCCAATATTTGTGGCCTCCCCTACTAAAGACCTTTCCTTTGATTTTTTATTGTGATAAATTGGTATACAACGACACACACACACACACACACACACACACACACACATTTCAGGTGTAATGCGACATTATAATTTGATATTTTTGTACAATACATAGCAATCACCATTGAAAGTCTATTTACCATTCATCACCATACACTTAATCACCTTCACCTGTTTGCCCTCTCCCCAACCCCCTATTCCTCGGATGACCACCAATCTGCTCTCTATATCTGTGAGTCTGTTTGGTTTTGTTTGTTTGTTTGTTTGTTTGTTCATTTTTCTTAGATTCTACTCTATTACTTTCCTGATGCTTATTTTTACCTTGTTGTGTTTTAATGTATTAATAGGCATTAACAATCACATGTTCTAAAGTATCTTTAAATTATTTTTAGAACAAATAATAGAGTTCAAAAGTAGGTCCCAACTGTAGAGTTGGGGAAATTTTAAAACCAAAGAGAAGCAATGCAGAGAAGATGAAAATTGAGGACCTGAAATGACAGCTAAAGTGGATGAAGAAATCCATAAAAATGTGCTGATTTGGGCTTTAGCCACTTTTTAAACTGATTTACTGAAGATAATTAGGAAGATGCATTGTTTTAAATTGTCTTCTGGGAATAATTTGGATGCTGGGAGGTTGAGGGAACAGAGAATACGCAGGAATTCTATAAACTTCTTTGACATAACCACTTCTCACTATTCTGTGCACATTTCAGTGTCTCAAAATGTCAACAGAAATGCCAATTTATATTTTCTGGGGTTTGAAGAATAGGAAATCTTTAGTTATTGTAAGTTCTATCTCGTTAAATTTAAATTAATACCACATTTGCTCGGGGAGGTCAAAACCAAGTTACAGTGATGAGTTACAGTCAGCCCATAATCCTTTGCTTCAGTCCTCATTCTTTTTGTGCAGGAAATATGTGGTAGCTCTTGCTCTTTAAATTCTCAGAGATGTCTCAATGTGTTCTAAAGCAGCCGTCTCCAACCTTTTTAGCACCAGGGACCGGTGCTCCTATGAGAATCTAATGTTTGATGATCTAAGGTGGAGCTGAGGTGGTGATGCTAGCACTTGAGAGCAACTACAAATAAAGAGGAAGTTTCACTCGTTGGCTCGCCACTCAGCTCTTGCGTCCCACAGACCAGTACGGGTTCAAGGCCCAGGGGTTGGGGATCTCTGTTCTAAAGCACACTGAACATCAGTGAACATTACTTCCAGTGGACAGTCAAGGTTTTTGATCACTGAGTAGAGCACATACATTGCACTCTCTTTGATAAACAGACTTTCCTCTGGAAAATCACTCCCCTTCCCCATCAGTCCATGCGCTTTCAGATGGAATTGAGTCCTCTCCCACCTTCACAATGGGATCTCATTGGCCTTCAAGCCAATAAACAAATCCCATGCTCTGGTCATAGTGATTGGTTTATATTACACAGCCAATAATACACTTTGGCAAGCCTACTGGGAAAGACAGAGAGCCAAACTGCCTTTCTCTTTCACAAGACTTAACAGTATGAAGATTTAACACTTATAGATTCAGCCGTCTGAAGAAAGCCTGGATCTACTGAGTGTATCACTCACTGCCTGAATTAGGGCTAAATCAAAGGAGAAAGAGCCTTGGGAGGGAACAAAGTGACATTCTTAAAACCTAAAGCAGATCACACCTGAAGCTTCCCTGGCCCATTAGCCTTCCAGGTAATTGACTAAATAGATTTATTTTTACTTATGCTGGTTTTGAATAGGTGTTTCAGCAATTGAAAATATTCTGAGTTATGTTTAATTTTACTTTTCTGCCTGCCATCAGAAATATAAAACAAAATAGCTTGTGTTCTGTTTCTCTGTATCTCTTCTAATCAGTCTACATCTACCATATTTATTTGCATTATTAGCTTTGTTCTTATGTTTTCTACCCTTTCAATATTTAAGCCATATATGATTTTTCCCCCTCGCTATATAATTCTTCCTTGACAGTGAGCTTCAGGCAGTTATTTGAAGGCTACTAAGTACAAGTGGGAATTTATAAATGAGTCTGTTTGCTGAAAACAAAAGAAAGCATGCTGAAGTCCTTTTCACATTTCTCAAATTGCTCTTACCAAGTCTTCAGAAAGTCTGCCAAGTGGGGAACCATCCCATTTGCAGAAGGTCTAGAACCTACAGTTCAGTGTTTGCAAAGTGTACATCAGGATCTCTCAATATCAGAATCGCTGGGATATATATTACAAAAGCAGATTACTGGGCTTCCCTCCAACCGTGAAATCCTCATCTCTAGGAGCTTGACCTGGTAATTTTAGTTTTAATAAACTCCCCAGGTGATTCACATGCATAGTAAAGTTTGAGAACTCTGACTCTAGATTTATCCCGTCACCAGTAGCAACAGGAAAATTGCCAATGTAATCGTTTTCTATCACTATGAAAAGTCTGTTCTCTTAATTTATGGATAATGTAGCTGCTTTTAAATATAAAAGTTATGTAAGTAATTAGAAGAATGGGAGGATTTTACTGGTTGGATTGAATGAGAGAAAACTAAGGACATTTCAAAATTACTTTCTACCTAATCATTCATATTGAATGTCTTTTTTTTATCTAAATCAATTGTTCTTCATTTCAACTTCATGTCAGGTTTTTTAAAATGCTGCTCCTTAGGCCACACTTCAGAATAGTGAAATCAGAATCTCTGAGGTTGGGAGCCATACATTAGTATTGAGCCTATGGATGGTCCAAGGGTACGAGTTGGCTAGACAAAGATCATGACGAAGATTATTTGCAAAGTTGTAGAGGCAAAGCCAATTATTAAGAAGACATTGGATCTGAAAATAACATTAAAAAGGAGAAAAATCTATTGAACTGGAGATCTAGGTCTATGTTTTTTTACTATAAGCTCTACCATCATCTCTAAATATTTCTTTACTCCTATATACATTTCAAATCCCATTTTTATGATATTCTTAAAGCATATTTTATAGCTAATTAATATATCCTAATTCCCCAAGGTCATAATCATACCAGCAATAGATTTTATATTTTTCATGAATTACGCTATTCTCATCTAGTTATATTCATATCACCAAAATACATATATTTTTAATTTCACTACACTTCTCTAACAGACAAAAATCAGAAGAAAAGAGCCAGCTTTTCTCGAATCCACTGCAGGAAGCCAGGAGTGTTGGATAAGATTCCTGTCAAGGACCTAATGGCCTTAATAAGCTCAGCAATGTAAAAGTACATAAGCAAAGATATGGTACCTAATGCTCAAGTAGTTCCTTTTTTCTGGTGTCAGAATGTCACAGCATTACAGCTGAGCTGTGACTCGATTAATTGATTCAGATTGATTCCCGTTGCGCAATTGTCTTCTCTAAAGGAATGCCAATGTAATCTGCTAGCAACTGTCACTTTATATCACTTATGAATTATGCTGTATAATGGGTTCAGGTGCTCATATAAATTGACTGTCATAAAATTCTTGTGTGTGATAATTCAGAGAAATCATCTTATTCAGATGATGAAAACAAAAGAGCAGAGTAGTGACAAGAGAATGAAGGTGATAACCTCCACACTGCTGACAAGAGAAACAATGTCTAAAAATTGCTACTAATTTATTGTTCGCTCAGCTCGGTAATTAGCAACCCCCTGCCCTCCCTGCAAATATTCTAGGGCACGGCATTGATATTATGATAAAAGACAAGATAGAAAACCCTCATGGTGTGAATTGTCAATTTTTATCCAAATATGTATTAAGATGTAGTATTATGTACACCCTTTAACCCAATAATTTCCACTTCTAGGAATTTCCCCCAAGTTGATGATACCACAAGTGCAAAAAGTTATAAACACAAGAGTCTTCACTATAATATTGCTTTAGAGTAGTGAAACAACACATATGTTTACAGCAAAGCGTTGTGTATAAGACATGTATAATGATATTATAAAAACATTAAAAACAATTACTAAATAAATTTATTGACATGGAAAGATGCCCAATACTGACTACAAATAAAACTTATAAAACAGTACAAATAGTTATGTTACATTTATGTAAAACTATATGCATATATCTACATGTATATAAAACAAATGACTGGAAAAATGTTCGTCAAAATTTTAATAATAGCAGTTTTCTCATTAGCAGAATCTAGGGTGATTTTTACTTTCTTTATTCTATTTTTCCATGAGGCTTGAATTTTTACAACAAATATTCAGCAATTTTACAAAAAAGAGTAAAGCTATTTAAAAAGAAAAGAATATGATAGGAAACTATATGCAAGTATAAATGAGGCTGAGGAATTTCAGAGTTCTTATGTTTACACCTCTGTTCAGAGATGATAATAAGAATGATGGATGAATTGCATAATAATCATGTATGATAACAAAACATTAATTTACAATTTATTGAAAATAGCAATATGCACTCAGCACCATAAAAAACAATAGTAATAAGTGGACTTGAAACTGAAATTAAATAAACAAGCACAAAAGCACTTGCAAGCAGATCACATTGGGGTGATTAAGGCCATTTTTGTGGGAGAATAACACACGACATCTGAGAACTGCAATGTTAGCATACTGAGCATGATTTAACACAATTTAGGAGAGTTTATCTTGGCCTAGGGAAAGCTTTCTGGAGGAAATGAATGTGAGAGGTGAATTTAAAAGTGTGAGGCAGACAGCTTGCTGGAGAGGAAGTCAAATAGTATATTTCACAGAGCCCAAAGGAAGGAAGAAGAATATTTTTGCCTCAGGACTTCCAAAGAATAAATGAAATGTGTCTATTTTGAGGTTAACGCCAAAGTCTGCAGTCAAACTCTGTCAGGCAGTCATACTTCCCTCAAAATGCCTTGGCAGGTTCATTGAGTAGAAACTACCATAGGGGGAGATCACCCTCAGGAAAATCGCATAAAATAATCCTTTGGGAAGCCCGTGTTATCTCCTTTCAGACTACACAGCAGAAGCACTAAAGGAACATTTTATGTTACTGTGTAACAATCTTACAGAGAAGCTCAGTCTCTATTGATTTGAATGATGTTTTGAGGTGTCAAGCAGTTCTCTCCAAAATAATCCCCAGCCAGTTCTTAACTAGAACCTGAATTTTCTTTATATGTTCATTTTTTTGTTGATGTTATTGCACCTATGGACAAGGGTCAACAAAATAGCTCTTTATTAGCTAATAATGAATTATCGTAGGGTCTGTTATTGAAGAGGAATTTTCATTCAAAAGGCTAATCAGCTCTCTGTTCTGCTTCTGTAAATATGCTTGCTGCATGGGCTGTACTTGAAAGTGACTAAAGACTCACCTTCCTTTTTGTTTGATTTGTCTAAGCAACAAATGTAACTGTTTGTACCCCAGCAACTCCCACCCCCCTTTGTAACACTTTATAACTACTGGTAACCCATAGCAACTCCCGCCCTTTGTAACGCAATGTAACTATCTGCAACCATAGCAACTCCTGCTGCTTTGTAATGGTCTGAGGACAAATTAACCAATCAGCCCGTGCCAAAAAGGATCTATATAAGGAATGTTGCAACTGAGCTCTGGGCCCAAATCTTCAGAGCACTAGCTTCTCCGGGACCACCAGCATAATAAACCTGAGTTCTCCAACTCTCTGAGTGCTGTTTGGTTTCTCGCCAGTCTAATTTTGGATCTTTTCTGCAACATTATCAGGAAATACAATATCCAAGGATGGGGATATAATAAAGGTTTTTCATGGAGTTGGATGATAATGGCCAATCTTTTTGGTGCTACCTGGCTAGGCCTATTGAGGAGGTATAATGGTAGGAATAGCCGAGAACTGTTCTTGAAAATATATAACGTTTTAATATAGTTAACATTATTTTTAATTTAGTACGTATATAATGCAAGTTTTTTCAAATTTTGAAAATAGACAAATTAACAACTCATAACCAGGTAGGTACAATGCTTATCACAGTTCGTAGCTTTTCATTTTGTATATCATTATAATTATGATTATTTATTCTCTACTTTCCCCTCCAGTTAATAAGTTCCCTAAGGGTTAGGTCACTTCCATTTTACTCACCTCCCAGTAGCACCTGGCCCAGTGCTTAGCACATAGTAAGTGTTCAGTAATATTCAATTAGTCAGAAGAAAATGAATGGGACCCTAACAAAGACCAGATATTGAAGGAGTGAGAGGAGGTGAGAGAAAGATTTTGCTGGAAAGAGGGGTCCCAAAGTACAATAACTTACTTTACAATTTTGTCTTGAGTTTTAACTACTTGATAGAAATATACATCATCCAGATCTTTTCAAGATTATAGTCCCTTTTTCTTCCTGTATTACTTCTAGTTTTTCCTGCTATGCAACTTTGAGACAATTACGCGGCTCCTACCAAAAAAAAAAAAAAAAAAAAAAACCAATGAGTTAAAATTACAGAGTAGAATTCTAAACAGCCAAGGTTAATATGAGTCTCATATTTTCATGCAATGGTAAATCCTTTTAGATTTGTATTAGCTATGTACAGTTTTTTAAAAAATATTCCTCTTCCTTGTCTAACTTTTACCTCCAAATTTTTAACACTTTATTTCCTGATCTCAACAATGTAGACATCATTTTTATCTACACTCTGAGTCCTTCATCAGTACCAGAAAAAAATTATTCCTATTTAGCATACCTTAATTCCCTTCTACATTATCCGTAAAATGATTTAGGGGTGATAAGGGAGCTACAGAAATATTATCCTTGTCATTAGTCATCACTTCCCTAAATACAAAGATTTGTTTACTTAACAAATATTTATTGAGTGCCTACTACGTGCTAGGACCTGGTTCTTGGCACTGAAAACACAGCTGGGTACTAAACAAAGTCCTTGAGAGCTAACATCTCAACCTGCTTGGAGCTAACTTTCTCAGTATTGAGGTTTATTTCTTATGTAAAAGTTTGTTAAAATATGAAAAATACAACAATCCCTTAAGCATAATACAATTGGGTTTTATTTACATTTTCCAATTCAGAGATTAAAACAATAAAACAAGCCCTTGTCATCAGCATCACACACCTGAGCTATTAGTCATCATGCTTTGAACAGGAGTCACATTTTTTAACCCAAAGATGGATGTCAATCTCCACAGCCTCTTAGTGGAAAGTGACTTGTGGTGCCCCATTTCCAAAGCTGATTGTGGAGAGGATGCTGGCAACATCATAGCTCCCAAGGATGCAGTCAAGGGGACTCAGGTAACATTTCCTCATTTAAATTCCTCACCCTTACCTGCCAAGTTTCTCCTGAGAACCATAAAATGGTGGGAAAAAAAAACAAATGGTTCTTAGTTTCTCTTATCTGTCCCCTATTCCCCCATTCGCAGCTTTCAACTGGAAAAATGGGACTGGAAATAGGAGTACTTTATATTTATGACTTCAATCCCCTTGATCTCTGACTTCTAGGTTTGAGTTTTACCAGAAGCAGACTCTGAGGAAAGGCAATGAGTTACAGTGGTTTATTTGGGAGGAGATCCCAGGAAACATGGTCAAGGGAATGAGGAAGTGAGATAGGAAAGGGAGAAGTCAGCATGCTCTCACTCCTTAGCTGACCTGATGGGTGATGGAGCACCCTGTGGAAGCTGGCCTTCCAGCCCCGTGGGCACCAACCATTCTGCCCTTTCTCACCATGAAAAGTGGTTCTTTCTCTCCTCTATTCAGACCAGGGCTGGCCAGTGACTTGTTTTTATCAGTAGGAGGCAGCAGAAGTGAGGCTGGGCAACTGCTGGCCCAGTAAGAGACCAGAAACCTCCACTTTCATACTCCCCGAGGAAGCTAGCTACCATCCTGTTAAAGAATGTAGGCTCTTCTACTAAATAATGAGACACGTGTGGGGAGAAAGAAGCCACTTAGAAGAATATCCAAGTGCCAAACCTGTGACAGAGACCTTGGTCTCGCTGCCCTCTAGCTGCCAGGTGAAGGCAAATGAGCAAGTGACCCAAGGTCATAAAGAACTAAAGACTGCCCGCTGAGTCCTGCCTGAATTTCTCACTTAGAGAATTGTGAAAAATAATTAAAAATAAAACATTGTTTAAAAGATGGCTGTGCATTTATTCAGAAAGCAGACTATCTGATACATATACCAACTCTGGTCGGTCACTGATCCAGAGCTGCATCCAGGGGGTGGTAATATCCTATCATCTCTGGTCTGTTTCATAGGGCAAAGCAGGCTTCACTACTCAGAGAACACCTCAGAAAAAGAAATGCAGGTTCTCTGGCCTGTGGATGTAGGGTTAGTGGGTGCTGAGGTGGCAAATGCACAAGGATGTGGGTAGGACACATCTGCTATACCTGGATACTCTGCTTATCGAATATCACAGACCTAATAAACTGGATCTTTTACCTTTCCTCTGAATCCACAGATCTGTGTTGCGTCTGTTGGCAAAACAGTTCTTCCAGTTGGCCAACTGTGATCTCAGTGTTCCAGGCAAATTCTTGCTTCCCTAGAGATTAAAATCTGCCTTCTCCATATACCTGATCCCTTGAAGCTTCTAAGCTTCTAAGTTTCTTTCCTGAAAATATTTACTATTTAACATTTTTATGCCAATGTGTGTGTGTGTGTGTGTGTGTGTGTGTGTGTGTGTGTGTGTGTGTGTGTGTTGGCAGAGCAAAGAATTCCAAAGAAAAGAATATCGTCTCTTTTATCAAGTAGTTCAAAGTCTAAAAAGAGATAGGAGCCAATCAGGAAACAAGTTAGCATTCAGCAACATTATCAAGATAAAATCATCCTACAAATGTGCTGTCTTTGTAGGTAAGAGTAATGCTCCTTCTAATATGGAATGCCTATTATTTTCCATGGTTTTCTTTTGGTACAGTGAGTTCACCCAGAGGAACAAGCTTCTCCCTTTGTTGCCCTGATAATCAAAAGCATGAAATTAAAAGCTGGCTGGTGACAGCAATGAATGTGGTTTTGTGACCCAGGAACAATTTTTCCCTAAGCAAAGCTCATTAGACCACATTAAATTCACAATAGGTTTAACTTCACAAAGTATACACCGAAATGATCATAAGCAGAGGGCTTTAACCAGAGAATTCCCCAAAGGACAGAGGAGTTTGAAGACCAGTATTTTAAAAATGTGAGGAACCCAGGTAGAGGTTGTTTTTTCTGGTACTTATGCAAGATAGGAATGGGGCCTCTATGCAGAAGGGCCTTGTGTGTAAGGTTGGTAGCTGCGAAGGGAGAGAAAGGAGAGACAATTTAGCTCAATGAGGCTAGACTGGAAATGTCTTCCTGCTGGATCACATTCTTGTCTAGATCATCAAGCCAAGACACAGTTTATTTAGTATTTCCTGTCACCTTAACAGCTGGTCCAGGTCACTGGACCAAAAGGGAGGATATACGAGATTTTTATTTTAAAGGCTCTGAAATGGCTTGTTAATTCACCCTGTCTCTGAGACAGTAACCCCACATTCTTTTTTTTTTTTTAAAGAAAATTGAGAGAAAGAAGCTGTGTAAATCACACATATCTTTTAAGAAGTAGACCCAAACTTTTCTGTTTTGACCAATCTTTGAGGCTTCTCCTTAATCCCCCTCCCAAACGCTCTGAGAACTAAAGCCTTAAAGCAGCCACTAGACTTTTTACCCTTCACCAGATGTTTGCCTAACAGGCAAAAAAGAAGGGTAGCAAGTGAGCAGAGCAGACAGAAGCCTGCTATCTCTAAACCCAGACAGCTGTAACTAAACTTTCCAAGGACTATGGTGGATTGCTCATGGAAATCAGTAGACAGTGAACCTGCTTGACTCTTTCAGCCTCCATATTGCCACCTGAATAAAAAAGATACTAATATTACCTGTCTTGCAGACTTGTCGTCAAAGTACTTTGCACACTGCCTGTGACATTGTGAACACTCACTAAATGCTAGCTAGTATTATTATTTTTAGCAGCCTGTACAGGCAGCGTGGGGGATTCCTGACATAATATGCTTTCAGAGGTACCGGGAAATTTTTCCACATGCAGAGATTTTCCTAGTCAGCCCTTCTCTATGCCTGAAGTCCCTTTTTAGAGAACTTCTCTGATTTCCTAAGAATTGTCCTTTATTAAAAATGCAACTTAGTAGCTCCAGAAGTGCCTTGTCATGCTTCCCCACCCCATGAACACATTGTATTCCAAGACACACCCCGTCCCGGGCTGGGTTTCCTGGGTTCCTCAGAACATACATAATTCACTGTTAGGGTGTGTGTCCAAGTGTGGTTTTGGTGGGGCAGCAACATCTCTGTATATACTGGGGCATAGGCATCGTGTAATGTCGAGGTGTTCTTAACTTGTGCTTCCAAAAATGGTGTTTCAGGAGCTCTATGAGTCCTCTGAAATTAGATGCAAAAGTGTTTTGGTGCATTTATACACTTTGGGGGCTAGAAGACCCATAGCTATCATTGGGTTCTCAATGGGCTCTATAACTAAAGAACTACTGTAATAGGACAGTTACCTGGAACCAGCCCTCCACAGCCTCTTTCAAGTATAGTAGATTTGCTGGGGGCCTGGAGAGATCTTGGGGTGTATTCTAGCTGTGGGGGTGGAAATGAGTGGAAAGTCAGGTAAGCCCAAGGGCCCTGGGTGCTCTGGTGTGTCAGTGTGAGAAAACAGACAGGGTGAGGAGCCAAACTCAGCCCTGTTAACTCACTACTTGCTTCTGGAAGCTGCCCTAGGGTTAGCATACAGATAGAGGTTCCAATAACTTTCTCAGCACAGAAAGGACCTGGCCTGAAGCAAAAGTGAAGCCTCAGGGTTCCGAGCCCCTGGTGTAACTCTGAGTTCTAGACGAGGGAATTACACTCAAGGTTCCTTAAAGTTTCTTTCAATCCTAAAATAATGATCCTTAAGTTTTCCTCATTGATTATTTATCCCTCATTGAGTACTTCTCCTTATCTGGATCTTATATAATTTGGGGATAGGGTTGTGAAGTAAAATACAGGACTCCCAGTTAAATGTGAATTTAATAAAAACAATCATTTCCCAAATACTAAATCGGATATATATATATACATCTAATACACACACACACACACACACACACACACACACACATATGCATATACATGTATATATATACACACACATATAAAACATATAAAATTATTCGCTGTTTACCTGAAATTCACAAATTCACATTTAACTGGAAGTCCTGAATTTTTATTTGCTCAATCTGCAGTTATGGGCCGCATTGTGTCCACTCAAAATTCATGTGTTGAAGTTCTAGCTTCCAGTACCTCAGTATGTGACCTTATTTGGAGGTACATTTTCTTTAAAGAGATAATTAAGTTAAAATGAAGTAATTGGTATGAGCCTTAATCCAATATGACTGGTGTCCTTATAAGAAGAGGAGATTAGGACACAAACATGTCCAGAGGGAATACCAGGTGAGGACACAGGAAGAAGACAGCATCTACAAGCCAAGGAAGAGGAGGGCTCAGAAGAAACTTACACTGCCATCACCTTGAAGTTGGACTTCCAATATGCGGAACATGAATGTCTGTTGTTTAAGTCACCCAGTCTGTGATATTTGTTATGGCAGCCATAGCAGACTAACACAACTGGCAACCATATTTGGAGAGCACTTTAAGTATAAGAACACAAAACTACAAATACAGAATTAAGAACAAATGTGAAGATTTATTATATTGAGAAAAGAAATCACAGCAAATCACCAGAACCTGGAAATTTTGAGTCCCTTTCTTCAGAGACCCATTTAGGCAATTGGAGCAGCCTACAGCTCCTGGAACTCATAGATTTCCCCTCAAGTGAGAGGCTCTCAAGCGTTATGAGTATTATGGTGAGTTTAAATCTGCTGAGATGTTTACATCTTTTCTAAAGCCTTTTTTGTTTATTTCTCTGGTTTCATTTGGTTTTCACTGCAGCCCCTCAAATTATACAATTGGGTATTTTTGTAACTTTGTCTCTTCATCCTTTACTTTTCAGTTTCTTTTCTCTCTTCTGGGGGTTTGCTTTTTAGCTCTTCAATTTCGTGTTAAAATGGATCTTAAATAATGTTTATAAAACAAGTATAAATTTCTCAGATTAATACTATTTTAGAAACATCATATTATTAATTATATGGAAAACTTGGGTAACTTTATTATCTCATTTCACAAAGTCTGATAAGAGAAACAAGGAATGATATAATTTTTTTCATATAAGGAACTCACAGAGACATTTAATTCTTGCACTAGTCTGCAGATTTACAAAGAAATGTGCATATATAAAAACATCCATATGTATATATTTAATATATTTCTAAATTCTACACAGAGTTATGCTAAAGCACATCTAATTACACCAACTTGATTGACCAGAAGGAAATCGGTCAAATTAAGACAAAATTGTTCTGTCATAACCATGCATATTTGTGGATAAAATATATTTGTATTTAAAATATCACATATGAAGTGTCCATGGAAGACATTTGTTTTTTCATTTCTAATTTAAACCACTAGATTCAATTTATTTTTTTTGACAGAAGGTAGTTTGGGGCATTATTACAGAGATTTCACATTAGTATAGCAGGCAGTGTTTTAACCTTGAAAACCTTAAATCTCTCCTTATTAGGACTGGATAATGATAATAAATGGCTTTGTTATTGTTTTATGTATCTATCGTACTATATTTTTTATCATTATGTTAAAGTGCATTCTTTCTACTTATATTTCTTAAATTTTGCTGTGAAACAGTATGCTGTGTTACTCCAGCAGCAGCCTCATATGTCTCCTGTTTACCAACTCTTGATTGCATCATTTTATCTTGTGCTTGATTTAATCTCTCTTGTTTCGTATACTAACATGCTGCACAGGCTCGTAGCCTAGGGGCAATAGGCTATACCATACAGCATAGTTGTGTAGTAGGCTGTACCATCTAGGTTTGTGTTAATATGTTCTATGACGTTTGCACAATGACATAATAGCCTAGCAACACATTTCTCAGAACATATCCTTGTTGTTAAGCCGCATATAACTGTCTTATAAAAATAAAATTATAAAAGAAAATGAAGGTTATTTGAGATGGATGGTACAAGCATTGGGGGAGGAAGAAGAGTGCAGAACAAGATAAGCAGAGTGAAACATGGGTGAGATATCAAAAATGACATCTCTTCAGCAATTTTTGAAAAAAAATTGTGTAATGTATTAATGGATGTACATGGTGATTGAATAAACTAGCTCACTGTTCTTGCCAAACCAGTTTAGTGATGTTGTAATATGTGCTGCCATTTGCTTGCTTTTTCCCTCCAAAATATTAGAGATATTACATTGGTCTGCAATGTGTGTGTGTGTGTGTGTGTGTGTGTGTGTGCATGCACACACTTAGTGATGGCGGTGGTATATTAAAGTGTGTGTTTTCATATGTGTGAATTGTGTAGTGATATCGGGCTTATGATGAATACCACATAACTGTTATAACTACTTCAGAATGTTCCTCTTGCTTTTTATTATACAAATTATAATTATAATTAAGAATAACCAAGGCTTTCTTTTACTGAAATATTTAACAATGAATAGAATTATATTACTATTTAATCTTTAATTTTGCCTTTCTTTTTGAAAATGCAATTAATTAAATGCCCAGTAGTTATTTATACTATTTTAAGGTTTTCGCTTTTTCTTTTTGCTTCAAATTAGTTCATTCTCGTGAAGGTAATTATGCAGGTGTCTTCCTTGAATGTACATTTAATGCCTGTGGTTGTGTTTTCTTGGAATTGAATATGTGACTATTGATAAATTGTTATCCATGTATGCAACTTTAGCGAGAGGAAGGTAAATAACAAATGCTGCCTCACCAAAGTCCTTTTCCTTATTGTTTGACATATAGAATTTTCTACAGCTCCAAGTTACTGAAAATAGCCCCATCTTCTTTTAGAAATATTATCCCCGTACTTACTATGCTGCTAATGTATTTGTTCTTTCTGAGTGTAGCTGCCCCAAGTTTGTTTGGTTATTATTCAGTAACCACTTGAGGTTTGAGGCCATGCTATTTTCAAATACAATAGAGATGAAGACTTAATACAATAGAGATAAAGATGAAGACTACTAAGCCTGCTAAATATGATGATTCTTTATTCACTAGATTTAACTGTGAAGGTTGTGGAAAAAAAAATAATGACATCCTGAAAATATATAATCAAACATCGTATCTCAAAGGTAAGTAGTATTAAGCACTTTTAAAATTTTTAATTTTCTAGGAAAATACTTTCCTATTAACATAACATAGATGCCTGCGATTTGACTTTATCACATTTAATTTTCAGATCCGTTTTTAAGTAATCTTCATGTAAGAAATAAGTTACCTGCTTGTTCCTCAAAGATTTATTTTATCACAAATCTTAATGAAAACACCAAAATAATGATCATATGCTGTTGTTTCTCCTTCCTTTCCCTTCTTATCCTGTTACACTGTCAGTATTCACCTAGGCACGCCAGCTAGAACCCCCAGTCGCCCACATCCCACCCTTCCCACTTGCCCCTCAGTCACTTGTCACAGCCCTCCTGCCAATTTTGCTCTTTATATCCTCCCTTCCTCCTACTGCTTCCAACCTCGGGTGCCAGCAGCATTAACTTACCTGCAGTAAAGGCCCCACCAGACTGTCCACACCTAGTTGACTATACCTACTGCCCCTCTGTCTGGCCAACCTCTCCTACTCCTCCCCATGTGTCTGCTGTCCTAACTCCCAAACTGAACCAGGGGGCTCCTTTACGTCTGACTCCTCTGAACTTCCCTCTGCTGCATCACACTGTACTTCCTGGTAGCTTTTCCTTTCTATTGGACTTGCACCGCCTGAGGGCAGGAATGACATCTGATGTACCTTTATCTAATGCATCACATGGAACACATAGTGAGTGCTCGATAAACTGAACAGAACTGAGTAACAATCAATAACCAACATTTAGTACAAATGTTAAATTAAAAAGATGTATTGTGCTACATGCCCTTAGCAAAATCCCTACCTAAGAATGAGTAAGTCTCTAGCTGGGGCCTTACTACATTCTTATCTTCTGCTGCCATTTTGATTCCTCATTATCTCCTGGGATTCCTCTTTTTCCCCTCTCTCTTCTGGTCCACCTTCTACACTTTTCTGGACTGATGAGGATAGTCATTTCCTTGTATCTGGGATGATAAAATAATTGCAGATTTTTCATGCAATTAACTCAGTGAATACACTCTAAGTATTCTACTGGGTTTTCCATAGCACTACATACTGCTATTTCTAATTTGCAACTATACAAATCCATGACATGTTGGAATTTAAGGAGTTTCATTAGCCTACAATGTTTACTGGGCAAAATTTTTGTTGTAATTGAAACAATAACATCCCCAGTTCACAAAGATTGCTGACTCCCTTTAAGTAGCTTCAGGACTATATTATTCGATATACACCCTCACTTTCAGTGTAGAAACCTAAAATTTAGGTTCTTTAATTCTTTCTTGACATTTATGAGTGGGCTGCAGTAGTGCAGACATAATTATGAACAGCAAATGACAAAGAGATGTAACCTATGTGTCCCACATTGGAAGATCTTATCAGTGTATATGTCACAATACTGCGTACCATCGTCACCCTCCAATGCATACACACATGCTGTGTATTCTCGCACAGTCTTTATATTACCCACAAGGTCTATGGCAGACTTATTTTACCTTTTTATACTTAATCTTCATTTCACACTCTATAAGGGACATTCATCTATATATATGACATTTATATGACAAGCTAAATCCAGCCACTGTTCCATGATATACCATCCCCAATGATTAATCAAAACTTCCCATTTCCCAAGGTGAATCATGTCCCCAGATAGTCAAGTGCGTCACACATTCTTCTACCACTTGTAAATTCCTAGATTCCCTCATTTATTCCCAAAAGGTAAGTGCTTTTTGAGTAAAATGTTGCCTTGAAAGCATAATCTTGAGACTAAATTCAATCGATGAAGATGATCTAATACACAAATATTTGCAAAAGAAGGCTATTCACATGGAGCTTCAATAACATGTTTCTTTTTGAACATTCATAAAAGCGGTATTAAGAACCCCTGTTTTGTTCACAAAGAAAAATATTCCAATATTTCTCTACATAAAATCTTGTCTATATAAGAACTAAGGAACAAGATGGAAAGGGATAGATGAACTATGAAATGGTTCTCAAACTGTGTGCCAAAGATTCCCACTACTTTTCAGGGGGCCACAAGATCAAAACTGTTTTGATAATAATACCAAGAAGTTATTCGCTTTTGTAAATTTTGTTGTCCCATGTGTGTACCGTGGTATTTCCCAAAGACTATATGACCTGTGATATTGCAACCAATTCATTTGATTGAATGCAGAAGCCAGACATTAAAGAGATTTGTAAAAATGTAAAACAATGCTATTTTTCTTCCTCATTGATTTTGGTTTGGAAAATATAGTAATTTTTATAAAAACATGTTACTTATGTTGATGTAATGGTTTATTGCTGTTATTTAAATGAATTAATAAGTAAATGTTGAAAATATTTCTGTTTTAATTTCTAATGCAGTAAATATTGATAGGTGCAACCTACACCTCAAAAAGCTCTTTGGAATCATCAGTTATTTTTAAGAGCATGAAACCAAAAATTTTGAGGAGAGCTGAACTATACACATGGGTGGCTATGTTACTATCAACTTAGAAACATTCTTCCCTAAAAAACATTTTTCAAAACGACATTTTAAAAAGATGTGTTCCATGACTCAAAGAGGAGTTTTCCATACGTGCCTTGAGATACAGGGAAGTCCCTGGCAGAGAAAACACTCAGCATCTGCCAGTGAAGGCAGGCCTGGATAGGGCACCCAGGCACCCAGGAACCCAGGCAAGAAGAGGTGAGCCAGGTGCCATAGAGCCTTGGAGGGAGTATTTGGGTTTTGAATGGTGGCTGATGGAGAAAAAGAGAAAGGGGGCAAATATCACAGCGAGCAAGAGTGCTGAACTATCAACATTTCACACCCATAATTTTGCTTAGAGCCAGGCCTAAGCTTTGATATAGTGAAACCCAATGTGAACTCAATAAAGACCCAAAAATCTGGCTCTGGTGAAGACTCTCATAGAGAATTTGAAAAGCAATCACATAAATAAGACCTAGAAAGGTTCTGTAAATAACACTAATGTGGGCATGGGGGAAAAAATCAAAAGATCTAAAGCTTTCTCACTATAGAGTGTGTTTAGAGAAGGAAACCTAGTGTCTGTATCTTTTTCCAGCCCGGGGATACAGGAAGCAGGCAACAGAGCAAGAAGGCTCTAGGCCTGGTTATTTACCATCACCCGTTGCTGGGCACATTATTAAAAAACCCATCCGGAAGTAACCCAAGAGGGTTCATAGCCTTTATTAATCTTTTCTTTTTCTCTTTCCTTTTTTTTTGAACAAGTGATTCACTTAATATTTAATTAATTTCATTTCATATTTAATTCATTTAATCTTTTTATTGGCCATTGCTCCCTCAAATTAGAGTCAGTGAAGTGTTAATGTAAAAAATTTAAGGCATATCCGGGTGCTAAATCCTAACCCTCTCTCATCTTTTCAGTTGTCCTCAGGTGCAAGTTTCTTTCAAAGAAGGGTTCATCCTGGTTCCTTCTTTATCTGAATTCCCTGTGAACATTTAGGCCATTCACATACTGATTGTTTTTAAGATAAATGATTGCAATTTCAGCAAAGACCTAATGAATTTGGGAGAAATGGAAATGGTAAAATCTGATTTATCGGGAAGATTTTTGGTTGTCTGAATACTTTCAGCCTTCATTTATTTTTATTGCACAAACGAGATTGTACTGACCTAACAAGTCTTACCCAGGTTTTGCAACACATTTACAAGTTGAAATGTGTGTAGTAAAGAGTACTTTTTGTACCACAGCCAGCTTTGATAACAAGCGGAGGTCAGAGGAACCCAATTAAGCCAATCTGCAGTGACTTTGCAAAGCTCTTTGCTTTCTTTGCCTTAACCTTCCCCATTCTCAAGATAAGATGGGAAAAGGAAGGAAAAGAAAAAATTACTTACCTTGTACAGGAAATCTTTTAGAAGATAGGCTGTAAAATTGTAGAATGCCTAGTGAGATGTATAATTCCCTTTTCATTGGCTTGCAGCTAAGGAGGAACTCCATTGTTCATTTTTAGAAGATTCAAGATGCTTTTGATTACATCAGATCTATTTAATAAATAATCCTTCCTGCGTTTTCAGCAGTAGAGACTTTGAAAGCATTCTGAGACATCCTCCATAAACACTTCTTTTTTTTTCCCCAAATCAATCCTTAGCATGCTTCACATATTTGTAAGACGTCACTAGTTTTGTAAAAGAATGTGACAGTAGCGACCCAGTCGGTCAGAACCATCAAGACCTCACTTCAGGCTGAATTACTTTTTATCCCTTTTTATTTTTCCTCCTATCTCATTGGCTCTTTTGCATGGTAAGTCCTCATGGAATAGCAGATGAGGGAATGTGTGCCAGTGGCCTACATACAGCAACCTGGTTGAATGTGACCTGAGAATGAAGTTTTTTGGGTTATTCAGAGCACTTTCTCCAGATTTCACATCACATGCTCAAGGCAGGTGAGGTCTGCAGTATAATAGGGACCCCAACTTATGTCTAATATGGGGAGGCAAGATGGGACCCTGGAACACCAGGAAGTGGTCTGCACTCCACAACTGCTCAGCCCCGTAGACACTATAGGACAAGAAAGACATGAGAACTACATGTTCTGTCTCTCTTGAAATATAATTAGTTTTATCTATAATTAGTTTTATCTTTTCTCAAATTTTTAACATCTAACATTGTTTTCTCCAAAATTTTACGTATTTTTTTGTTTTACATTTTTTATTTATTTATGTCTTACCTCTTATTATTTTTCTAGCCAGCCATTAACTTATTCATTTACTCAACAAATACCTTTTGAGTACCTAACTACTCTGTTATAAGATGGGAAATCTATTAATTTCTTAGCAACCAAAGAACATTTTTGATTCATACATGAATCCGGACCTCATACTCATATCTATGCATGTTCTATTTATTTGTTTATATATTTGTTTATTTCTCTATTTACGAATTCATAATTTACTTGAGAGCAGAGGCTGTGTTTTACTTATCTTTCTATCCACAGCTTTAATAGACAGTAAGTGCTCAATAAACCCCAAAATAATGTTAAAAAAATCACATCAACTTCCATTACGGAATTGAGGCAAATTATAATTAAAGCTTGTACCTCATTAATATAAACTTAAAGTATCAGGAGAAATCTTGCAAAAGAAACTGAAGGCATTAAGATGTAGTTAATGCAAAGTAGGCTATAATTTAGACTCTGAGCTTCCTGATAGCCAAGGTAAAAGAAAATTTGCCAAGGTACACCAGAAATAGGGATTGTAGATTGATTCAGAGATGTCGGGTCTTTGATTTTTAATACAAGTTAGCTACTAATAAATATTTTATTATTATTTTATTACATTTCAGGAATTTTCTAATTATAATGACAGTAGTCGCCTTTTATCTGCGGTTTCACTTTCTGTAGTTGTAGCAACTCTCCGTCAACTGAGGTCCAGAAGTATTAAATGGAAAATTACAGAAATGAACAATTCATGAGTTTTAAATTTCCACTGTTCTTAGTATTATGAGGAAATATCGCTCTATTCCATACTGTGCCACTGGGACGTGAATTATTACTTTGTTCGGTGCTCCACGCTGTATACACTACTCACCTGTTAGTCACTTAGATCACCTGTCATGGTATCACAGTGCTTGTGTTCAAGTAACCTTTATTTTACTTAATAATGACCCCAAAGTACAAGAGTAGTGATGCTGGCAATTTGGAAATGCCAAAGAGAAGTGGTTCTTTAAAGTGAAAAGGTATGTCTGTGTTAACCTAAAAATAAATGGCCAAACTGAGAGTCAACAAGAATTTATTTGAGATCCAGAAGAATAGCTATTAGGGAAGCACTGATTCAGGCAGAAACTCAAATAGTGTTCCAAATAGGAGGAGAAGGCAAGGATTATTCATAGCAAAGGGAAAGGGAACCATTACATCAATAGAAAAAAGGAATTTCTACAGGCACGGAGAAGCTAACATAGTGATGCTGATTCTAAAGAATGTTTTTAATTTTCAGTCTGATAGTCATCAGTCCTGCAATAGTAATATCTGCTTTCTTGTTATCTTTGCAAACAGTTCTTTCTAAGGTAATGTTCTCTAGGCCCAGTCCAAAGGTTATTTTGCCCTATTTTAACATTCCAAAGATTCAAAGATTAAGATATGCAAGGCAGTTCTTCTGGGATGGCAGTTCTGACTCCATTTTAAAGTGACTACACACACACACACACATACACACACACACACACACACACATTAACGTGTGTGGAGGGGTAAAAACTTTATATATAAGGTTTGGTAGTATTAGATACCCACTGTGGGTCTTAGAACATGACCTGTGAATACACATTTTTCTTGAGATAATTAATATTGATTCCACAGAAAAATTACTTTTTTGTTTTTACATACACTGGTTACGTATAGAAAAATGAGAACATCAAATAATCTTATGACAAAATACAAGTGAATCTTTTCCAAAATGAAACTTTCTTAGCCTTTTTCATTTAGAAGTGATCATGTTATTTATTTCACTGTGTTTGGGATTATAGACTTGACACATAAATGTGCCCAAAGTAAACCAAAAGCCTACCCCAATCTTCTACCAAAGAAACATACCTAAGAATGAGATAAAAATCCTAGAGCGGTCATGTGGACTAATCCCTAGAGTAAACAAAGGCATTATATGTGAGAAATTTTCAGCATGCAGTGCTGTAGAGTAATTCCTGAGTAAATAAAGCCATTTATGAACACTCACATGAGAAAAGTATCTAAACATTTCAATGAACTAAGAGCTCTGATTGTGAATGAAGAACTGTCAGTCATGTTTTTTTTTTCTTTCTTTCTTTTTTTTTTTAAGTCTCTTGAATATGGGCTTAGAGTCAGAGACCTGAGCTCCAAGATGACTTGCTGTCCTGTGAGTATAGAGATACCTCAGTTTCTTAATCTGCAATACAAAGATCACACCAACTTTATGAGATTGTTGTAGGAGTTAATGCAAATAGATGACATTACGTATGTGGACAAATTTTACAAACTATAGAGATACAATTTTGGTCCCATGCAAGTGGTTAATTTTTATAACAATGCATATGTGATTAGTCAAATTCATGTAAGCATAACTAATTTCATCTACTGCTGAAATTCACTTAATATTTTTTTCTATAAATGTGTACAATTTTTTTAAATCTATTGAGTCTAGTGGCTCAAATATATCTGTATTCCAGTACTTATTACAGAACTTGATTTTACATTTTAAAAGCTCTCTGTGTGAAGCATGATTTCACAGTGCTTATCTATAGATATAATGCATATTTAGGTGTTATCACATAGGATACTTGTATGTGTGATGAAGTTTTACTTTTTTCCAAAATATTCTTTTCTTGTCTTTATTTATACTTTGCCTGAATAAGATAGTTCAAGTAATCACTATGCTTCTGAGGTTTTATGAAGAAAATTGGAGTATATATTTTTAAGTGAATACATTTGAACATCTTCAAAACAAAACAAAAACCCTGATCCTCACTAACTTTTTAAATAACTACTTTAACTTATCTAGGAGCAATCAATCAGCAACAATCACATTTTAGATTAACTTCATGGCTAAGATGTCACCAGGGTAATTGGAAGGAAATAATAGGCCTCAGTGGACCTATAAAAACAAACCTTTAAGTGAAGGCAAAGGTCACAGAACAGCTCATCCGTTCCCTTGGGCTACGCAGCACAGGTATGCTGGCGAGAGTGGGAGAAATACTGCATGAGGAACCACATTTTTCTTCCTAGGTCTGTCCTGTTGGCATTCAGAAAGAACAAGGGAGCCACTGCCAATGTCGGGGAGGCAATGACTGGGACAGGGCATAGAGAACTTGAGAGTGCCCAACAGCAAGAAGGTAAGGGAATGAGGAATTGCCTCATCCTCGGAACATCTGAACAGGTCCTGCTCCCACATGGGGAACAAACACAGTAGTCATAGTCTCTGGACACCACAGGCTTCAAACTCTCTCCAAGGCTCTTTCTCTCCCAAGCACCCATTGACTTCTTTTCTTGACTCTCTCTACGTGACAAAGAGTAGATGGATCAACACCCTACTGAACCCATATTTTACTCTTTGATTCTCTTCCAGGTAGGCAGTAACAGCTGGAATTACAAATATTTATTTTTTTTGTGGTATTTCATTTTCTTTAATCCACTTGCTTATATCCAGCAAAAAACCTACACACTTATATGGAAAAACCCATACACATAATTTCTCTTTCTACATATATGACTAAAATGTATGAGTTTTGGAGCCAGTTCCTTTCATGTGTATAAAGAAGGTAGAGATTAATAATAGTGCTTAACCATGCATAAAGCCTGGTGCCAGAGTGTATACATTCAGATATTTATGTTTCTTCATTGGAGTTATTAATTTTAATGCACTATAAGCATAGAAGATATTTCTTTAGCAACAGCAAAAGAAAAAATATTATTTATAATGTTTCACAAAATCTCAATCCCACCACTTATAAAGATCACAGGTTTATTAATGGTTACTAAAGAGGCCCAAGAAATTACCTTATTATAAGTAGAACTTATCTGTGACTCTTCAATAGTATTGACTATGAGAATAAATTTTTTTGGTTCCAGTAGTCATCAAAGTGCTAATCTTATGAGACTAACAATTATCAAAGTATTAGTATAATGGAGATAGTAGACTTATAACTATTCTGTTTGTCCTACTTTTTCCAGTTAGACAGGGCCACATAAAAAATGTGAGAGGAAATAAAGTGTGTAACTTCTAGCCAGATGCATGAAAAGGCCTTGAGCAATTCTTCAGTCTCTCTAAACCTACAGGGTTGACGGAAGACTATAAAATGGTGAGACTTGAGATTGAGGTAGCTTACACTACAAATAACTGTATTGAGCAGACTCTCCCAGACCTATAGTTGACATTCTATAAATGAGAAATAAACATTTACTATGCAAGTTACTGAGATTTGGGAGATATTTGTTACTGCAGCAGAGCCTATCCTGAATAATATAGATAATGAAAACAGATTTCAGAGAGCTAAATAAAACCCTACAATTAGACTGTTACACATTTTCAGTCTTTAATTAAAGGCTTAGTAGGGAATAGTAAGAATTGGAAAATTTTTTCTGTAAAGGACCAGATGGTAAATATTTTAGGCTTTGCAAGCCAAATGATCTCTTCACAACTACTCAGCTCTGCCACTGGAGCATACAAGCAGCCATGACAATATGTAAAATATTGAGCATGGATGTGTTCCAATAATACTTTATTTGTAAAACAGATAAAGTGCAGGATTTGGTGCATTGATCATAGTTTGCTGTCCCCTGTGATACAGTATCTTCTGTTAAATGTAATCATGTTGAATATTTGGTATATGAGTTTCTTAGGGCTTCCTTAACAGAATACCACAAAGTAGGTGCCTTAAAACAACATATATTTATTCTCTTACAGTTCTGGACAGTAGAAGCCAAAATCACGGTTTTGGTAAGGTTGGTTCCTTATGAGGTTCTGAGTGACAATCTGTTACATGTTTCTCTCCTAGATTTTGATTATTGCTGACAATCCTCAACGTTCCTTGGCTTGTAGATGCATCACTCCAGTCTCTGCCTCTGTTTTCACATTGCCATCTTCTCCCTGTATGTCTCTGTCTTATAAGGACACAAGTCATATTAAAGTAAGGGCCCACCTTACTCCAGCATGACTTTATCTTAACTAATTACATCGACAATGACTCTATTTTTAAATAAGTGACATTCTGAGGTACTGAGGGTTAGTATATCAACAAACTTTTTGGGGGTACACTATTCAATCCATAACACCCACTTACTTAAAGAATATGTTTCACTTAGTAAATTGATACAAATGAACTTTAAATAAGCTCATAGGCCTCAGCTTTACTCAGGTCAATTCATGACTTCCCTTGACAAGACTGAAATTTTAGCTATCTAACAGAGCAAGTAAAAGAAAAACTATGCTCATAATTAGAATAATAGAACTTTGTAATGAACATTTACAATTCAGTATTATTGTACAGGCTCCTACCTTTTTCAAATGATTGACTGATGCTTAAGATGAGAAAATTAGATTTGATTTAGATACTTTAAGTTATTTCTTGAGACTGATATTAAAGGAACATGTAGGGAAGTAACAGGGTTGATAAAACGATTATTCCTTAGAGTCTGAATGCAGACATCTATAAGAATGGGTTGAAGACAAAATCCACAGTTTCTTTGGCAGGTTTTGGAACTCTAAAATGTGAAAAAGCAGCACACAGTTGAGTAATCAAATAAGTACGTTAGACAATACATACAAGAATTTCAGCAAATAGAGAAACCACCAAGGTGTAGTAAGGGATGTCCTCCAGCGGGGATGATTCACCTGAGCTGGGCCCAAAAGGTGATCAGGGTTTGGATAGACTTGCCAGAAAGCATCTGATATGAGCAAAGGCATTAAAGAATGTAGTTTGTGGAGGAGAATTAGCCTGATTCAAGGCAGCGGGGACATGTAGGGAAGTAACAACAGTTACAACTGCAAATAGTGCCCAAAACTAATATAAAGGACCTTAACTGTCAGCCTAAGAAGAGTTCAGATTACACTTGTGAGCAAATGTTTTCTGAGTAATAGGTTTCCGAACAAATAACCAAAGCATTGTGGTATAGCGCACAAGAAAAATAAAGCAATGGATAGATGAGGAATTTTCAGAGCAGTCTAGGCATTACAAAAAAAGAGAAAGAGAGAGAGAGAAAGAGAGAGAGAGAGAGAGACAGAGAGAGAGAGAGAGAGAGAGAGATGGCAAACAGTATGGCAGGGTGGTCAGGTACAGTTAGATAATCAAGAATGGTTAAAGAGACTTTTAATAGATCTTGATGATCAGGGTTCAGAGAGAATGAAAAGCATAGAAGAGAATAAGATAAGCCAATGGTAATGTCAAGAGTGAGGGAAAAGAAGGAGGAAGGCACAAAGGTCAAATTCTAGCTAATTACTATTAAAATAAAGACTTGCATTAGTCAAGATAGGATAAGATATCTATGGTTATAAATAAACTCTCATATTTCTTGTTCATACTATATAGCCAGTGATTATTAGAAGGGACCTCTGTTCCACAGGTTCATTCAGGTATCAAGGAGAATGGGCATTCTTCCTATTTAGAGTTTAGACAAAGACTCTAAAGGCAGAGAATAAGGAAATAGTTGCCAAACATCCACTTGATAAAACAATGTACTACATCACATGTGAAGGCATATGAAGGGATTGTGACACTGGTTCTTCTAGCATTAGCCCATCAGCCTCAAAGTGGCTGAATTCAATCCCTGGTTGAAGAGGCCAATAGTAAGGCTTTCTTTGGAGACAGTTGTTGGCGTGTTGTGTGTTTCCTTCTTCCAAATGGGGAGAGAGCGAAAGATGTTTCCTTTTACTTTAAGCCAAGTAAGGAAGGGGACCTTAGAGAGAACCACATGAAGAGCATGAGTTTGGTAGAGTAAGAGAAATATTTGACTCATGCCCTGAAATAACTATGGAAAAGAAGCTATGGAAGCAGTGGGCTGTCAAAGCAAAGAGGACTACCATAAGAGGGGTTTGCATATAAAGAGCACGGTGTATGTGTGCATGCCATAGACAGATATGGAACCTGCAGAAGGTCAAGTCATGGGTTATCTCTAAAGGGAGTCTGCCTAAGAGCATGTCTTGCCAGGGAGATAATCTTAGCATGAAAGAGGTTAGAAGCTAATCATCAGATACAGAAGCTAAGGGAATAGGATGGGTGCAAATAGCTGGTTAGAAAAGCTATCACACAGGCCAAGAAATGGTGAGTGATCCTCAGAGATAGGTGGAGGAAAGGGAATGAGGAAGTCTTCAATAAATCCCTAAAAACAACCTCTAAGAGAAAGAATCAGCATTTAGAATCCATTAGACCCAGAAGTCACTAACCTAGATTCTAATAGTTCTCATCAAGTGCCACTTTCATGCTCCTTCTGTTCCCAGTGCTAACCCTTGAAGGCTCCCAAATAGTAGCAAGGAAAGAGAAGGCAAAAGAACATGAAAAGAAACTGACAATGCCTTTCCTCCACTGAAGGTCTCTGACAAAATTAGATCTCAACTAGGGGAAGAAAAGAAATTTCAAATTGGCTGAGTAATCAGACCCGAACTAGGAGGGAGGAAAAGTTCAAATAGGTTGAGAACTTGAAATTTTGACATCACACTGGCTGGACTTCCTACCATCTGACAGAGAACTTATTATTATCTAAAAGAGGTGGTGAAAGCTCTAGGACATGTGGTATTTTACCTAGGAGTAAGAAGACAAGGGTCCACTGAGCAAGTTTGCAAAAGCCAGAGTGAGGAAAAGTAGTTTCTTTTTTACTTGAATTCTATTTAGTCTATCTGCTTCCATAAGCCTTTACAGATAAAGAGTTCTGTGATACTAATAAATATGACATGGGTTGGTAAATTAGTTTATATTATAAAAAATTTTAATGAAATAATGAATCCTTGTGAATTGTTTTCACTGGTGATTGGTTTGATGGGTAATTATATTTTTAGAAACTTAAAATGTGTGTAATCAGTAATCCATTAATTCAAAACTGTTTAATTGAGTTCCTATAATTGAGAACCTAGAATACCTACAAGCTGCTTTGGGGTACATAGAAGACCCTCATCCTACTTTTGTGAGGCTTTTATATGTTAGTAAAAGAAGTAGACAAAAATTAATTTTAAGACCATGTGATAAGTGCTATAAGAGAAGAACATAGACAGTAATATTGTAGCAAAGAATGCATTTTACCTATCTGAAAGGATCTGGACTAGAAGGTGATGATACTTAATCTGATGGTTGATGTGTTTATTTAACCATTAACTAGAATGGATTGAGAATTATTGGAGATTATTCTCGAAAGCAAAACAACTTAACACAAAAGACTGCAATATGAGAACCCGACTTGCTGAAAGAACTGCAAATACACCAGCATGGTTATAATACCAAGTACTGTTAGATGGATCATGGTAGGGAGTGTGTCTGGAAATTATTCAGAGCCTAGATTAACAATAGGTCTGTGTGAAATGTTAAGGAACTTAGAAATATCTTTTAAGCCATTGAAAGTATTTAAAATTTTTCGATTTTGCTATCATGTTTATATATGTGCTTTTTTAAAAAAAGACATTATAATAAGATTGTTTTAAAAATTATCTATATTTTCACTATTCAAAAAGGACTACTAAATATATCCTGAGAAATTTTCTTCCATCATTTACACACACAAATTTTTTTAGCCTACTTCAATTTTGTACCCCACATTTTTTACTTAATACTTACTATACAGTGATTATCTTCATGTCGTTGAATAATTTTTAGCAACATGATCTTTAATGAATGACCAAAATTATAATAAATAAATCCAGTATTTTTTATTTAACCACTCCTTTCCTGTTAACAAGTAGATAGTTCCAAATGGTTCACAATTAATATTCATGTATATAAATCTTTCAGTGCATTTTTTATCCTTCTAAGTTAGAGTCCAACGAATCAAATTGTTCAGTCAAAAAGAACAAACCTTTTTTTTTATATACGTCTCTAGGTTTATTTCCACAAAAATTTTGCTCATTTACACCTTCCTCCCTTGCTTCAGTAACAGTGTAAAATATTCTCTGTTGCTTTATCAGTGGGGGAAATTATTTGCTTTTATAAATAATACTTGCTGAATTTTTAAATAAAGTGTCTTAATAGACAATAAATTATCTTTGGTAAATAATTTTTGTTTGATTTTTAAAAATAAAAATTCACTTAAGAAATGTTGAGGAATATAGAAAAATGCAAAGAAGAAAGGTTAAATAATTTTAATACTATTTTCTATAATTAAGGACTGGTTACATGTTGGTATTTATCTTTCCAGTTCCTTAAACTAACTCTCTCACTCTCTCTCTCTCTCCATATTTAATAAAATTGAGAACTTACTGTATTTGGACTTACTTATATTTTACCTTTATCACATAATACTGTAGAGTAAGTAATGTATCAGATGATTAACTAGGCTTTAAAACATAGCTTGCAAAAGCTGTACAACATTTCTTTATGTGAATGGGCCATTATAAAAAACCATTCCTGTATTGGAAGTTAGGTTGGTTCTAATCTTCCATATTCACATGTTCATGCTTTTGCTAAAAGTGGAATGTTGAGCGTAAAGATCTGAACATTTTTTATGACTTTTAATTCATATCATAAAGTTCTTTTCTAAAAAAGATGTGCCTATGAGTAGTTTTGCTTCACAATATTGAGGATTGTGAATATTTTAATTTTTTCTATTTGACAGATAGCAATGGCTTTTTATTTTAATTTGTCTTTCTTTGATTATTTATAATGTAAATATCATTTCATTCCTTGTGGGCAATGTTTATTTTTGTCTTATTTAGAGAAGTTTGTGCCTTTCTTATTGATGTTCAAAGTCTTTTTCTGTGCTATTAAGAATATGAAGCATTTATCTGTTACGTTTATTCATATAGTTCTTTTTTATCCTGTAGTTTATATTTATGAGGTATTGGATTTTGTGTTTTATTTGGCTATAATCTTTTAGTAAGTTTTTTAGGACACATACAGAGATATTTTCTGAGCCTTTGAATAACTAAAATATTCCTTCTGTTACCCTCACATGTAAATGACATTTTTTTCGGAATAGAGGAAGGCCACAACCTTTCCCTCACAAATCTATAGCTATTGTCTTCTGATACACAGTGTTAGTGGAAAAAAAGAATGAAGCTGGCCCTTGTAAGTGTGATGGTTAATTTTATGTGTCAATTTGACTGGGCCATGGGATGCCAAGATATTTGGTCGAACATTATTCTGGATGTTTCTGTGAGGGTGTTTTGGATCACATTAACATTTGAATTGGTTGGGGCCCCTGGTCTAAATAGAACAAAAAGGCTGTCGTTCCCCAGAGTAAGGAGAGAATTCTTCTGCCTGACTGCCTTCAAAATTGAACATTGGCTCCCCTGGGTGCTTATCACCTCTGTAAGCAGATGAGCCACTTCCTTATGATAAGTCACTTTATATATATTTATCTGTGAAATTTTAAGTTTCTATCATTACACATCTAGGTGTAGGTCTTTTGGGATCATTCTGTTTAGAATATAAAATGATCCTAATAGATAGGAAGTTGAAAGATCTCCCATATTAGCTGTTCTCTATGGAGTATAGTAAATGGAAGGTCATCTGCTAGGAGAAAGTAGGCAGGTGGTGAGGATTTTACATTCTGTGATTCAGTACTATTCTTTTAAAGTATACCTCCTGTCCTCTGTGTCTGTCAACCCATCTGTGTTGGTTACATCAGGGGTCTCCAAGCCCTGGGACACAGACCAGTACCGGTCCATGGACTGTTAGGAACCAGGCCGTGCAGCAGGAGGTGAGCAGCAGGTGATCTAGAGAAGTTTCATCTGTATTTGCAGCCGCTACCCAGCTGTAGCATCACCTCAGCTCCACCTCAGACCATCAGGCATTGGATTCTCATTGGAGCACCTGTCCCTGGTGCCAAAAAGGTTGAGATCAATGGACAGTATTCTGACTCTCCTAGTTTAGTATTGACCTTAACCTTCTTTGATTCAGATGTGACCTATGTGCAAGTCTTCAATCTGAACCTGCATCTCTTTGTTGTTAGCAATTATTTATTGTTAATTTTTCATATATTTAAGGCATCTTATGCAGATTTGATCATAGGAATTAATTTATATTCACTTTTCACATAGTAAAGTTTTGTAAATATTTGTTCTCTGGTTTAAATTGTGAAGACCATCGAATATTACTCACACTGCAAAAATATGCACTTGTATATTTTTAAAACCTCTACCCTCTTCGGATCACTGTTAACGATAATCAAAATAAACTCCTACTTTAGGCTGATCATCAAATTTTGTCCTTTAAAAATAAATCTATAGACATGAAGAACACAAAAATTAAAATCTTTTTGGAAAACATGCCTGTTTTAATGTGTTTTTCAGGAGATTTTGTTAGGAATGTAAGGGAATATACAATTAGTTCATTGCTACTAAAATTCCACTGTTGAAGATTTCTGCATGATTGCTTACCACTTCACTTAACAATTAATAATTAATAAGACCTACTATGTGTCAGCAACTGTGACATGCAAAATATACCAATAGTCTTATCCATATAGCTTTTTAAATTTATGATACAAAACTGTGCTATATGCACAATACATCATAAAACTCGTGTATTCCTGAATTTAATTTGGTATTCTATCAGTTACAGTAAAATGGCTACTTTATGTAAATGATACTCACCTAAACTGCATTTTGTACTTTATCTCCTCATTTTGTTAAGGTTGCTTTTGTATACTTACTACTCTCCTACTATGTACAATATAACTCATGGGTAAAGTGTGTGCAACACATTCGTACATCTCCATACTTCCTGAAAAAACTGAGGTCCAACATAATTCTATAGCTGTCAAATTTTGTTTGCCCACAATGTTCTATGTTCCATTGATGTTGGTTTTTGCATTTCCTCATATTTACTCTACTATCTTTGCCTATCTGATTTCTACCTCAATCCTGAGGATCTGTAGGCAGCATCTGTCTGTTAGTTTTATTCAATCATCAGTCAGTCATAAGCCAGTCAATAAATACTTCCCACAAGCCATATACCACAATACTGGCCCTAGAGAAATTAGTAATGCTAAGTCTATTCTCTCAAGAACATTATAGTTTACTACCATCCAGGATGGAGAGGCTGCTTTCCGTCATCCTAGATATTGATGGGCTTGAGGCAGTGGATGATCTGACCACTCCATGCTGTAATAACTCCATGCTGTAAAGAGAGAAGAGGAGGGGGGCAAGTAAAATAATGGATTTTTAACTAATGGAATCTGATATTAGGAGAGAAGGAAGGAAAGAAGTGTAAAAAAAAAAGTGGTTGGTTCTGTAATCGGGAAAAAGCGTAAAAAAATCTGTCAGTGCAGGAAGACTTTTACAAGGTAAGGCAGTCACTGAATCTTGAGACTGGAACTAGAAAATAAATAGATGAAACATTGAGCAACACCTCCACCCTCCAGTCACTACTGTTAATAAACTTTCAGGTAATCCAGCTGAACTAGACCCAAGATTATTCTTCCAGGGAGAACAAGGGCAGAGCTGCATATAGAAACAAGCACTATTTCTTCTGACACCCTAGTCTCCTCACCACTCTAAAACAACTAATGGATTAACCTGAAGTCCTCCCTGTAAGTGAGAATGGTATTTCAGGGATAAAATAAAATGGTGAAATGACCCTGCTTTGTAAAAAAAAAAAAAAAAATGTACATTGACCATTTTGTTAACATAATATTATTACATATTGGGCAAGTCTTTCATTACAAATTTGGAGTAAAGAGATTTACAGTGAAAACAATATTGAAAGACTACTTGTACTCTGGTGGAAATGATCAGTAGCAGAACTCTACCTGTTTTCATGGGACATGAGAATGAGACACAGTGGAAACAAAAAGTCAAAGAACTTGGAACTTCATGGTTGTAAAAGCCAACTCTGCCTACATCACAATTTTGGCCTTATATTGTCAACTGTGAATTGCATAGAGACATGTAGGAAATGGGTCAGAAATATTTTAAATCACATCCAGCTCCTGATGCTTCTTGAAAATATTGCTAAAGAAGGTATGTTAGTATGCTCAGGCTGCAATAACAAAAATATCATAGAATAGGCAGCTTGAACAACAGAAATTTATTTCTCACAGCTCTGGAGGTAAGTTTCCAGCCAGTTTGATTTCTTATGAATACACTTCCTGGCTTGCCAACAGACACCTTGTCTCTGAGATAGCCACTTTCACATAACTATAATGCTCTTTTGATTACTCTCTCTTCCTCTTCTAATAAGACCACCAGCCCAATCAGCTTAGGGCCCCACCCATATGGCCTAATTTAATTTTAACTATCTCCTAAAAGACCTATCTCCAAATACAGTCATGTTGGGAGTTAAGGCTTTTAACTCCCAACATGACTGTATTTCAAAATATTTCTAAAATTTCAAAGAAACACAATTCAGTCCATGGCAGTTTATAAAATTCCTCGCCACAATTTCGCCATAATTTTGTTTCTATAACTAGATTACTTTTAGTTTTCTTAAAATAGCTTCAAGTTTTCAAGAAAACTAGTATATGACTACCTAAATAGTACTTAGCAGTCAAAATGATACTAAGTATCTTAAACTCCCAGCCTCACAGATAAATTTACTGAGCAGCCAGTTCTCCACTTACCCTAACTCATTGAAATCCAAAATCTGACAAATTTGTCTCATTTTCCGAAGTTAATATGTAGTGTCTCAATTAGATTTTGCAGATCTTTTTACTGCAGAAATACCCTTTGCTACAATTGATGAATTTGAAAATGTAACATTATGGCTATACTTGCTCCATATTGTCCCATATTCACAAGGACATCCAGAGGATATGAGATAGTTATTTTTCTACCTTCCTCTCATCTTCCCTAAATACATGGGACGAAATGTAGTACACTTTGTTTTGCAGGTTGGAGTGTCTGTTCAGAATCTCTAGGAAAACCCATTAATAGTGTGTGGACACTTGTGACATTGTGTTCAGAGTCGAATAGTTTCTTGAACCAACATAAACTATGGGATGTCAATCCTCATTAGATGTTTTAAGAAGATTCTGATTGTCTCACTCTTGTGTTATCTCTTGAATATGTTTTGTGATTATTATCTAACATCCTGTAATAGAAACTAAGTAAGTTATTTAATAAAGAATTTTGCTGTGACCTGTGTGTCAATCCAGTTGGAAGTAGCAAACATGTTGTTCTGTTATACAGGTGGATGTTGAAGTTCTGCTCAATGTGGGCCAAAAATGTTAGGGAACCAAATGGAGTAAAATCTGATAGAGTCAAGTTGTTGGGCTACCTAAATAAGGAAAGGAAAAAAGTATATCAAATGTAGGTAATATACAAACTCTTTTAAAAAAATTCTTACTTCGGTATATACTTAAATTCTTTTCTAGAATTATTTAAAGATCTAAAAGTAGGTATATTTCATTAACCAATGTCACCATAAAAATTTAATTAATTAATTTTTTAAAATAAAAATAATAAAAATAAAAGTAGGTATAAACTTCTAAGGTATCCATCTCGAATCCATTTATAAAGCCAGAAGAAAAAAACAGTAATGACATACAAACAAAAAATACATCAATAAAATTAAAAATGAAATATTTTTGGTAGGTTGCAAAAGTATCTATGCTGTTAGATTAAATCACTACTTGTAAAATGATTATATGACTAACTGCAATGACACAGGATTGCTTTTCTTCCTGATTATAGAGATTTGGATAGTTTTATGTTTTATAATTTTGTATTTATAGATTATTTTATCATATTTTATATAATAAATCATGTATTGCATAGATAATAAAATTATACATAATTAAACATTTCTATTTTATTATGTAAACTAAAGTACAATTTATGTCGTAAAATTTATATTTTATAATTACTTTTTAAAAGAAATTATAAAATGCTGTAAGGCATAAAACCAATTAAAATTATCCTAACATATAATACACAGAAAGCAGCCCAGTTTATTGCATTTCTTTTCTCTCTTTTCAAGTTTATGACTGTGGAGGGAGGAAATGGGGAAGTAGATCAGTGTATACATGAATTGTTACATAATACTCTTACTTTCAGCTAGGGTGAACAATCATCCCAGTTTGCCTAAGACTCAGGGTTTTTCTGCAATTTGGAATTTTCAGCCCTAAAATCAGGACAGTCTCAAACAAACTGAGACTGTTGATCACTCTACTTTCAGCTTTATTGCTTGTCCCTGCCTTCTTCAAACCTAAATCTGCATATATTTTAGGCTGTAGCTTCTTTTGCTTTCCATCAGTCAACATGCTTCAACCAATTTTCTAAAGTTTGTTGAAATCTCTTAACTTTAGTGTTGCCCTTTGTTCTAATTATTGCTCTATCCACCATTTTGAACCACAAGGTGCAAGATTCTTTTGAGTTTCGCATACCTACACTCATATGGATCGCTGATGACTCATTCTTAGCCCCACCTCTCAAGAAACCTTCCTATATACAACTTGGATTTCACCTACCCTAATGCGTCATCTACTACCTCTGTTCAGTTGCTTTTAACAATTGAAGCAGAACTTCTTGGCTCTAATGCGATCTTAACTATAAATAGAAACACTAGGTTAACATAGGATGTTTGCTTAATAAAGTCATCCAAATGTTGAATAGTCACTTTTTAGAATATTATTAAAATAAACATACATAAGAATATAATGCTCATAAGTCTGAAATTATTCCAATTTAAAAAGCTAAAAAAATGATATAGTTATAATAATTTACAGATTTTGAATGATAATGGAATTTATTTAACAAATATTTACTGAATGACTTCTCTGTGCCAGGCACCATGCAAAGAGACATCTAAGGATACACAACACACATGCATATATATTTCCAGTTATTTTATGTAATTTTTAATCGCTAAGTATTAAGACAATAATTCTTATTTTTCCAGGAATGAGGAGCAACCATCTCTAATTGTAATGATGGTATTATGACAAAAAAAGAGTAATAAAGAATGAATATATTTAAAATTAATCTATAATTTTTATGTATTTCCAACAGAATTTATAGACTCATTCTAAAGTTCATCTAGAAGACAAAATATGCAAGAATCTCTTAGGAAATATTAATAACTTATCTAACAAATATAAAAATAAACTTTAAATTTATAGTAATTAAAGTTGTGTGACAAGAGTATAAGAAGAGAGCAATGGAATGTGACAAAGGGCCAGAAACAAACTCATGTATCTATGAGAATTTAGTGTAGGATACTGACAATATTTTAATCTAGTGAAGAAAATATTAACTAGTCAATAAATGGTGTATTCTGAGGACTAACACAACTTGCCTCTTAAAGTTCACTAAATTAGAATGGTAACAGCAAAACCAATATACTTAATGAAAATAGATGTTTAAATAAAGAAGAAAAAAGAGGTATAGGGTCTACAAAACCAGGTATAAAGACACAGGTAATATGAAAACTAGAGTAGGAGATGTTTGAGAAGCAGTGAATAAATGATGAAGCTATAAGGCACACTATTTTAAAACAAGTATTTGAATTCTGATTATGTAAGTAAACCTATGGAGGAAATATAGAAACATAATTTTCCAGCCAGTTGTTCAAATCGGAACCTGGAGGTCATTTTTGATATTTCCCTTCCCTCACCTCCACATCCAATCAATCCATCACTACAAGAAAAATGATTCCACCAATTTAACTACCAAAATATCTCTCCAATATTTCCACTGCATTCTGTCTTCAACGGCAATACACTAGTGTCACCACTGTCAAATCTTAATAGGACAATTGCAAAGTCTTCTAACACTTCACCCAGCCTTCATTCCTGTTCTTCCAATATATCCACATAGCAACTAGGGTGATCTTTTAAAAACTTAAGTAGTCTTGCCCCTTTCTGTTTAATGTCCCTTACCTTCCAGGCAGGACAGCCTAGCTATGACCTTCAAGACAGCAGATACTTGCCGTGCCCTCCCCCCACCTCTACATCTTTGTTATAAATCACTGTCCTTGATCAGTCATCACCTTTTTCTTCCTTTCTATCCCTGATCCTTCCTCAGGACCATTATGCTCTCTTTTTCCAAAGTTTTGCCTAATTAAGTTCTTCCAATCATTCAGGTTTCAACTTAAATGGTATTTACCAATAGATACTTCCTTGACCACATAATTTAAAATAGCCTCTGATCTTTTCCTTTATGGCACTTACAGAAATGTGTAATTATGTATTCATTGGAGTGTATGTCTGTTTTGTGAATATCTCCACTACTTATAGATTCAAAGTGTGCAGGAACTTTGTCATCTTGTTCACTTCTATATGCCTAGTGCCTAGCCTAGGGTCTGGCATAAAGTAGGTGTTCAATAAATGAATAGATAATAAGTCAGCATAACTAAGTCCAGAAATATTTTTGAAAAGATGGAAATGCCTAGCAAGATAAAGATTACTTAGAATAACTATTATTTGTGTGATTTTATAACAGAAATGATAATACATGGATAAATAAAGGGCCCTCTAGAGAAGTCAAATGGCTGCCCAGACACACAGTGTGTTAAGAACTCATTGTCTGCTCCTCAATTATAAAAATAATTTTGTCAGTGTATCCATAGTGATTGACAACTGACTCATACTGAGTAAAGTTATGACAGATTTAGGTATACATTATAATGTCAACTCGTTAATTTACAATAAAAAAAATAACAAGTCAACCTGATCCTCAATCCTTTTTTAGCTCAATTGCCCTCTATAATATAGCTAAATTATATCCAAAGGATAAGTGCAGCTCAGGAACGATTCCTGACTACACATTACTTAAGCAGCGAAGGTACCATCACTTTAGAATAAGCCGCCATTGTCTTATGCCTGGATTCTTACAATGACCACCTAACTGTTCTCTGCCCTTACCACTCTAAAATTTATTAAGCACTAAGCATCAAAAGTGCTCCTTTTAAGACATACATCCAATCACCTCACTCCTCTGTTTAAAATCCTTCAATGGTTCTCCATTATGTTTGAAAGAAATCCAGCCCCCTACTCTTATTTAGAAGGCTCTGTGTGATCTGGGCCCTGCCACCTCTCCAACCTCACAGGGTGCCCTTCTCCCTAAAATTTAGATGCCCCAATACACTGGTGTGCTTTCAGATTGAGAGTCTGAATATACAAATGGACAATGTCCAGACCATATGGAAAAACAGAACTCTGACCCACAGCCTGCAGCAACCAATTCAGGAAACCAATCCATTATGTACAGTAGTAACCAATCTGGGAAGCCAGCCTACTATCTATAAGTCAGACTCATAGGAAGGCAGACCACTATGCCTAATAACTGATCCAGAAAGACAATAATAACCCCTCAGGAATCAGGCCAAAACAATCAGGATTTATTAATAACTGGTAGCCTTTGAGTCTCTGCCAAAACATAAGTGATGATGGCTGACTCCCTTGAATAGATGGCCTTTGTTGTTCTCTTTTGGTTGGTCTTGGTTTATTTCCACAAGATTCTTTACCGTAACAAACTGCTTCCACCCTTGGATTGCATCCTCAACCCTTCACGCAGACAACCTCTTCTTGTTTTCAAAATTTGCTTATGTATTAAAAACACCCTCCCTGACCACTCTTTTTAAACACACCCATTTCAACCTCTTTTTTGGATCCTTTACAATACTTATCACAACTTGAAATCATTTTGTTGAGCTTTTCAGCTTTCTTTTCTACCTGTCACCCCACTAGAATGAAGCTTTATGAAGATAGAAACTCTTTCTCTTTCTTCTTTACTCTGATCCCTGAGGATCTAGAATAGAACAGAAAAATAACAGGTGCTGAAGAGCTATGTTGAATGACTAAATGGGTGAATAAGTGATTTAGTGCCTAAAGTAAATGCAGACCCAGCGTAAGGAACAATTATGCCTATGTGCCAATTGAAACAGCTAGATGAGACTATGGTGCTGCACTTTCGTTGGTCTCATTCATAGACCAGACCTGGGGCTAGGAGTTGGCTTCCCTTAGACCCACCTTGATCTGGAACATCCTACTTCAGAGCAGTGGATGAGGGAGCATTATGGCCAAGGACGCACAGCCGAGTCTAAGAATCTCACAGTCTATGAACCTTGAATACCTGAGTTACACAACCCCTCTAGCCATCAAATATTAGATTCCCCCAGGCCTGCCCAGAATCTAGCCCTCAACTTAAATCCCTCATTTTTTAAAGTAAGACAATATCGTTCCTCTACTTAAAACTATTGGAGGCTCACTATCACTCTCAGCTTAAATTCTTAGTTCTCTACCATGATTGAAAGTTCCAACCCGATACCTCTCTGGCCTTGTCTCCTGCTGCCATTTTATCACTATTCTACACTCTGTCCTTTTAATACCTAAGTCATACTAACCTCTCTCCTGCCTCAAAGCCCTTGCAAGTGTTCTTCCCTTCACCTGGAATGCCTTCTCTCTTCCCTTTCTAGTGCTAACTCATTCTAGAATTCAGGCCTCAGCTTATATGTTCTCTCCTCAGAGAAGCCTTCTTTGACCACCTATGTAAAATGATTCCCTTTAACCATCAGTTACATCCTGGGCTTGTCTCCTTCATTACCCTATCACTATCTATAATCACTCTATTAACTTGTCTATAACTAAATCAGTGATTCTCCATCAAGGGAAAGTTTGCCCCCAGGGGACACTTGGCAATGTCTGAAGACATTTCTTTTTTAATATACCGTACTTATTTTTTTTTTAACAGACTGTTTTTTAGAGCAGTTTTAGGTTCACAACGAAATGAGCAGGAAGCTCAGAGATTTCCCATATAACCCATACTCCTACACATGCACAACCTCTCTCAGTATCAGAGCAGTACATTTCTCACAATTGAACCTACATTGACACATCGTCATCACTCAAATCCCATAGTTCACATTAGGGTTCACTCTCGGTGTTGTGCATTCTATGGATTTGGATAACTCTATAATGACATGTATCCACCATTACAGATTCATACAGAATAGTTTCACTGCCCTAAAAATCCTTTGTGTTCCACATATTCATCACTCCCTCCCTATAAGCCCTGGTAACCACTGAACTTTTACTCGATTCCAAGGTTTTGCCTTTTTCAGAATGTCATATAGTTGGAATCATACAATACGTAAGCTTTTCAGATTGGCTTCTTTCACTTGGTAATATGAATTTAAGATTCTCCCATGTCCTTTAATAGCCTAATAGCTCATTTCTTTTTAGCGCTGAATGATATTCCATTGTCTGGATGAACCACAATTCATCCATTCACCTACTGAAAGACATCTTGGTTGCTTTCAAGTTTTGGCACTTATGAATAAAGCTGTTATAAACACCCATGTGCAGGTTTTGTGTGAACATAAGTTTTCAGCCTATTTAGGTAAATACCAAGGAACATGATTATTGAATCATATAGTAAGAGTATATTTAGTTTTGTAAAAAAAAAAAAAAAAAACCTGCCAAACTGTCTTCCAAATTGGCAGTATCATTTTGCATTCCCACCAGCAATAAATGAGAGTTCCTGTTGCTTCACATCCTCACCAGCATTAGGTGTTGTCAGTGTTTTGGATTTTGGCCATTCGATAGAGCCAAAATATTTTCTGAACAATCAGATGCAAAAAGTGAAAGGAGAAATGGAGCATATTATCAACTAAGACAGAAAAGACTGAGGGGGAGCAGATTTTGTGGCAAAGATCAGGAGTTCCTTCTTGGACATGTTGATTTGAAAGTCTTTATTAGTCATCCAAGTAGTGATGTCAAGTAGGCATTTGTCATAACAAATATCTGAAAATATGCTTGTGGGACCCATCAGCATGTAGACAGTGAAACCATGAGACTGAATGAGATCAACAAGAGTGTGAGTATGAATAGAGGACACAGCCAAGGGCTGAGTCCTGGGGCATCCCAACAGGAAGAGGTCTGGAAAAGAGCAGGATTCAGCAAAAGAAAAGAAGAGCAAACAATTAGAAGAGTGGAAGGAAGAAACAAGAGAGTATGGAGTCCTGGAAAAAAGTGAAGAAAGTATATGAGGATGGAATGATCCTCAGACAATGCTTCTCAGACATCAAGTCAAATGAAGTCTGAGAACTGACCATTGTATTTAACAATGTGAAGACTCCTGGTGACTTTGGCAGGAGGAGTTTCAGTGGGGTTGTGGGTCGAATAGGTTAAAGAAGAAACTGGAAGAGAATAGTAGAAGATAGTGAGTAACAATAACTTAAAAGCATTTTGCCCCAAAGGGGAGCAAACAAATTGAGTCATAGATAGGAGAGGAGCTGAAGAGAAGGCTTTGCTTAGTCAAGAGGAATTATAACAGAGTAACCCCATAGAAAGGGGAAATGATGATGGAGAGGGAGGAGAGACTTGCCAGAGTAAACCACAGATGAGATGTAGTGCAAGAGGAGAGAGGTTGTCTTCACATAGGAGTTTAGCTAGTTCAGCTATGGTGAAAGGCAGCAACAACACACAGAAATGTGCTGTCTGTAACACTTGACATGCTCACTGTGACACTGCAGAAGTGTGGGTTGTCTTTACAGAGCCAGAGCAGGCAGAAGTAAATGTTGTCCCTTGGTGACTTCAAATGTTTCTTTGTTAATGTGTTCAGAGATCTGTTTTGTAGGTGACCTTTTCCTTCATGAGAAGGTGAAGGACACATATGTTTCTATTTTAACTTCCCCAGACAGACATCCCAATGGCATTTGAAGCAATCATCTACGACTCTTTCTGTGTTTGGCTTCTAACCTATTTCTATTCTGAGTCCATGCCACCAAGCTCTTGCCCTTTGCCTTTATCTTAAATTTTGGTCCTTTTCTGGACTTTTAGAATCGGCACTTGGATTCTGGTTTCCTGGTTAGATTTTAGTACTAACTTTGGCAAGGACTCATCTCTAGCTCCTGGCTGCCTTGAGCTGCATGTCCTTCTCTATTTCCAGCTCTTGAGGCCCAGCCCCTGACTCTGGCTTGGTTGCCTAATTCCCTGCCCTGGATCTCCTCCACCACCTCTCAAAAAGGAGAAGATACATTCAGTTACAGCTGATATTTTATAGTGAAACACAATTCAAGATAGCAAAGTGAATTATCACTGATTTTATAAATATATATACACATGTATATTATATATGATAATAATGTACACACATACACATAAATAATTACTTGGCATAATATAAACAAGGCTTATATATCAATAACAACTGAAAGCATCCTATGATGAAACAAATCACATGGGATGCTGTGGTAGGCAGAATTCTAAGATGGTCCCCGAAATTTCTCACTCCATCCCCAATATATGCATCCTGTGTAACTCCTAGAACTGTGAAGATGATAGATTATGGCACAATTGACTTTACAAAGGATTATCATCCAGGTAGTACTGACCCAGTCACAGAAGTCTTTTAAAAGCAAAGAGTTTTCTCAGCTTGTCTCAGAAGAAGTTAGAAATGCCAAAATAGAGACACCGGATCCTCCAAATTCACATTTTTTTTTTTAATCATGGATATCTGATGTTTTCAAATGACATAGAAATTCCTTAAGTTCTATATCTAGAAATAAACTTTTAGACATTTCTAAAATCCTGAAATTAAAGAGTTTTTAAAAAATTTATTGGGCTATACTACAACTAGGCCTAATGGAGAAGCTTCTAGACTATAGATTGAGCACTTGATAGTGTTGATCTGTAACAATGGCATGGCAATCCTCTTGTTACTTCCAGAATCAGTGAGGTACTGAGAAGGGGCTAGTAGAGCTTAGGCAGGAAAAACCATAGGAGGCCAGGGCTATCAAACTTCAAAATCTCTTCCAGATCTGATATTCTGTGAGTAAGAGGCCAAGGCTGGATGAAGGCCAGGCAGGAGGAATGAGAACAGTGTTAGCATGCTAAATTGGGATCTCATCCTAAGAGGTATTGAGTTGGTTTATCAGAGTCCAACAACAAGTGGATTGGAGAGCTAAAATGATTGGGGACCATGGGACAGTCAAGGAAAACCACAGGAAGTTAGTGTCAGGAACTTAGAATTACTGAGTTTCTGCGTCCCACTCAGTACCATCACAGGTTCTTTGCATATGCATTTTCTTCTCAACTACCTTATATGATCAGGTTTTATTGTCTTCATTTTACAAATGCAGAAATGAAGACAACTCAGAGAGAATAAATGACTTACCTTTCATTACATACCTAGTAAAGTGACAGAGCTAGAATTAGAACTCAGGTGATTTTAGTTGGCATCACCTGCCAACTATTTCCTGATGGCTCCTCCTTTTTTAAAAGAGGCACTACTGAACCCATGTCAATTATAATAATTCTATTCAATGAAAATTTATTGAGCACCTACTACATACTGGGCACTACACACAGTGCTAGCTAGATCTGTGTTTCTTTGCTCTGTCATCCATAGTCTAGTGATAACTCACAGAGTAGGACTAATGGGGAACAGGGATTTTTGTGAGTTCTATGAATATGGTAGCAGCAATAAAGACACAGCAGGCATACTGAATGCCTACTGTGCTTTAGACACTATGCTAAATGCCAGAAATGCCATAGGCAGCAAACCATTCCTCTTATTTCATGACTATGTAGATTTTCTTGCTGTTCTTATCCTAGGAGAGGTCTTTGCAAACTTCAGAATGGTCTTTAAATGGTCTCAAAACCTTTAAGGGAGGACTTCTAAGGACTTGCTCCATCTAAAAATGAAAGTAGACCAATTGGCCTGGATGGGAGCAGCAGAAAGAAGCCAAGAGATTTCCAGTAAATACATGGCTGAAGAGTTTGGGTAAGCTCCAAGCCCAAAAAGTCTCTGTCACAGTCATCTAAAGAAAGCAGGGAAAGAATATGATTTTAACTATGAATACTGGAGCCCTATCAATAAATCCTGTCTGAGCAAAAGTGTTAAAAGAGAAGATTGTCTGACTAGAACTTAAAAACAGGATATTATAATAGAAATCAGGAATTTGTTAGTGTTATTCTAATGCTGCCAACTGAAGCAGAGATTGGAGTCACTTAGAGAGATATAAGCCGCTGGGAAACAAGGATGATTTTTCCCTCCCTGGTGTTCTTAAAATTACCTCATTTTCTTTTATTTCTAATTCCATGAACATATTAAATTTTCTGATTAAGATTTTGATTTTGGTGTCAGAAATTGGGATTTAGATTCCAAACAACTTGTTAAATTGGAAGTCTATACATCTGTCATTTATACATTTGATTAATATAAGTCGATCTCAAATAACTTGAGTGATTTACTTAAGAATGATCCTACAAGATGCTAATATCTAGGAACGGTCATTTTCCAGGGTCTGGTCCTTTAAAAGATTTAAAAGAAATAAAGTAGTAAAGAAACGATATTTTGAAGTTAAATACCAGAACCTGGGAAAGAGGAGCAATGCCCAGTATTACCATTCCAGGGACTTTTGAGAGATTGTTTGGCCCCATTTCTATGATATTTTTGTGACTTCATTAATTAGGGGGGGAAAAAAAAAAAGCACTTAAGAGATAGTTTTTTGAAAGTGGTTACTAGTAATCAATAGGCCATGACTGAAATTCACTTCTTCCTTAGCCACTTTAGTGTTCTAAAGTATCATGAGGCTTCTTGCCCTGGAACCTACAGGTAGAATGCAACTCCTGGACTTTATGCTAGTTAATTTTATGACATTTTATGACAAGTTTTTTTTTTTTTTTTACAATGGTCTTTCGTCTTAAAGAGTTAGATTTATTCATCCTTGAATTTGCAATCAGAAAATTGAATCCACTCTTAATGGAGCTAAAGGCAGAGTTAGTTGTGTTGATCCTCAAAACCTCTGAATTATGTTTTTCTTTTGTCCTCTTGACCCTATTGGGGTCAAGAAGCAGTGTTTATATTAGAAACAACTGTTTGATATTTCTGGCAGAGAGTGAAACTCTTTTACTGGCTAAGGTCTTCCCTTGGGTGCCCAAAATGAATCATTTAAATGGCATTTGCTGGGACATGGCTTCTAAATAGAAGAGTAATCTAAAAAGTCTTCCAGATTTCAATGCTGAAGTAGATGACTACAACATAAGACCAAGGTTTACAGCAGGCTGTGGATTGTATTTCATAGATATAATGTCTAAGAAATGACAGATGGAGCTTATCAACAATATGCTTCTTAAAAATGTTTTATTTTTTATCATGGTCAAAAAAAAACACATAGCATGAAGTTTACCATTTTATTCATTTTTAAGTATACAATTCAGTAGTATTTAGTCACATTTTTGTGCAACACATCTACAGAACTTTTCCACCTTGTAAATCTGAAGCTCTGTATCCATTGAACACCTCATTCTTCCTCCCAGCACCAGCCTGTGGCAACCTCCATCTGCTTTATGTATCTTTGAATTTGACTACTTTAGATATCTTGTATAAGTGGAATCATACAGTCTTTGTCTTTTTGTGTCTGGGTAACAATATGCTTTTAATAATAACACTAGTTCCTAACACAAGTTTCTCAATTGTACATTCTTTTAGTTGAGAAGCAGAGGAAGACTTTGTCATCATGGTAATAATTAACACATACTTCAGTGTTCCAGTCAATATGCTAAGAGTTTCATATTCAGTATGTCCTCACAAAAGCTCTTGGAGGTAGATTCCATGACTAGTTCCATGTTACAGATGAGGACACAGGACTAGATAGGTTAGGTAACTGGCCCAATGTCACACCATGCCAAGGGACACACAACCTCGACAATGGGATGTTGGCCAAATGTCAGTCTAGGCTAATTCACCAGAGTGTGGAGGTACTGGAATTCAAAAGAAACTGATCAGCCTTGCACAACAGGGCCTGATAAACAGAACAGACACTGTGTCATTTTAAACAACAATCAGCATAAATTAAATTGGAACTGAAATGTATGTGTGATTATTGGCTCTTCACAAAATAAATGAAATGCAAGCTGAGCGAATCTAAAAAGCAAATCATTTCCTCTCTTTCTGAGGAGACCACCCATGGGTCTCTGTTCATTGGTACTAAGAGCACCATAAGTGGTTATACAATGGGTCTCCAAGTATACTACTACTGAGCTAAACCAAGCATTCAAGGGAAAATAAAACAGTAAATGTATGTTACAAATTCTATTAAAGAAACATTTTACTTCATCAAAAAACAAATAAGCACATTGAACTCATTATAAAATGATGAAAACATCATTTTGTCACAGTCTTAAGCAGCTGGTTTTAGTTTAAATGATTAATTGGAAGTTAATTAATCATAAACGACCGAGCAAATACCCTGTCGAACATTTACCTTTAATAAGCAATCATGTGCAGTTCACCCTACAGAAACATAGCATCTAAAACTTTACATAGGATGAGAGCAAAGATGCTTTCATGTTTCAAGAATCCTATATATAATCTTTGTTAAACACATGAAGTTTGGCTTTAGAAACTCTGAGTGAATATTAACAACTTAAACCAAATACAATAAAATGATTGCAGAATGAAATTTAGAGTTTTTGTTTTCTCAGAATAAATTGGTTTCAAGGTGGAAATAAGAACAATGAAACAAAAGAAAATTAAAATAGGGGATGGTTTCAAGTGATAATAAACATTTGTTTTAAAGAGTCAAAATTAGATGAAAAAATTACCACACCATCATTTGTGCTGAGAAATTACCATTAATCTCCTCCTGCCATGACAATAGAAGAAAAAGAATGATGGAGGAAGAATAGAATTAATCAAAACATAAAATCAAAATAAATGATACTCTTCCCTTTCATGAAAACAAACAGCAATAACAACGACAACGCTTTGAGAAGAGATTTAAGAGTTTCTTAATTTAGATTGGAATGTCTCCACTGAAATGAAGTCAGAAGTAGTCATTGTGTTTGTCTACACTCTTATCTGTCTCTAGGTGTGTCAGTCTTATCTATTTTTAGAACATAAGATTCTTGAGCCTAAGAGTTATGATTTACTTATATGCAACACAGTGAAATTGGTGTATAAATCTAGAAATGATTATCTTTGCACAAATCTGAAGTGTTATTGATGAATTTTTACCCTCTTATATATACTGCTGCATAATTATCGGAATAAATGTGTTTAAGGACATGGATGGTCTGAACACACCCCAAAGCGAGGGAACAACATCAGCGGGCTTGGATGACATTGTGAGGTGTTATTTGCCAGTGAATGTGAACATCTATCTGGCCTGCTGGTATAACAGAGGAGGCCTCATTAGAGCACCAAAAGGAATCTGATAGAACTTTACTCTGCATAGCCATTAGGGAACCAACCATTACATACATAGGTCAGTTTTGTCAATCTTTGAGTATTAACATTTATAATCCTTGGCCTTTATTAAACACATAATGTGAAAATGTTTGAATCCTTAGATTGTGTGGTACACAATGAACCCTTTTAAAGACATTTAAATATTACTTCAACTCACATAGCATTTATTGTTTTGTGTTCAGAGCAATGCATGAAGCATTGGATATACAAAAATGGTAACTATGCTTTTTCTCAGTGAGATTACACTCCAATGTAGAAGACATATTATCAATTTTTTAACAGAAATTAGTAGATAAAGATATACATATACATACACACATATGTATGTACATATATATATTATATGTGTGTGCATGTGTATGTGTGTTAAAAATAATCTGGAGATAAGGATTGAGGTGCAAGAGAGAGAGAGATCTAGAATGACTCTCCTGGGCTTCTGGACCAAGTTACTGTGTAGATTATGGAGCCTTTTGCTGAGATGAAAATGGGACTATCTCACAAGGAACAAGGATTAAGGAGATAATGATGAGCTCATTTGTGAGTTGCTATTAATGAGGATGAAGATGGTATGAGATATACGGCCTTAACAGTGGCCCTAAAATTGACATGTCAAAAAAGTCATTTATGTTAGCACGCACTTTGGGCTTATTGTTATAAAAATGAAATGAAATCTTTCATACACCACACTCTCACACACACACATTCACATATTACTCATGTCCAAAGGACATTGTATCTTTAGCTCAGTGCAGGTGGCTGTTTGTTCCATCTAACTACTAAGCAGCTGTTCTAACTTCTATATCTTCATTGAAGGTTGTCATCTCCTCTGTGGTCAGAGTGCCACCTATTTACTGCTCTTCTGACCACATTTAAGTTGCTGCCATGACTAAAGTAACCACTTCTCTCTTTGGCTTTCTACTGAGTTTTTTTTCCTTGACCTATATCTTGCCAAGTCTTTGTTTCTTGGCCTTCAAACTAATACACAAACCAACATGAAGTGACTTTTTCCAATGTCACCATCAACCACAGTGCTCCAAAGAAGCTCTCCCAGCAACAAGGCTCTTACCTCCTCTCAAAGAGTTGAGAGTCATGAGTTGTGAACGCTCAGCCACTGCCTTCTTGCCTCCAGAAAGGATGGGCTGGTGTGGATACAGTTTGCTCTGCCCATTCCGAATTTCAGTCGTTTTAGAAATCTGAAGTTTTCAAGTATCTCCATTTTTGAAAAGCATAGTTATACTATGTGCTATTTCTGAATTTGATGTTTTTACTAAAGGCAAGCATGCTCAAATATAAAAGTTATTTTTACCTTAATTTCTACCAGAAATATTTTGAAATGGTGATTCTCATGCCATAGTAAATCTGGAAGAGTAACAAATAGATACTACACTAGTTTCATATTATGAAGGGACTTGTATGACACGTTCAGGAGGCTGGACTATGTTCTGAAGGCAAAGAAAAGCCCTAGAAGGATTTGGATAGAGAATGACAGTCTTTTTTCACTTGCCCCTCTCCCTCCAAGATAAAAGAAGTCAGAATTCTCAGAATGAAGCACTGTTTTCTAGTACCTTTTGTTTCTGTGGAAATTAAGAGGATGACAACTCTAGACACAGTGAGACTAGCTCTGCATTATTTGGTTTTCTTTTTATCCACACCTGAACAGTCCCTGAGTGTACTGTGATCACCCATTTCTTTGCGTTTTCCCCATTTTTCCACTTCCTGTATGTCTCTCCCCCTCCTGATGGACATGTGACATCTTATTCTTTTACCACTCAGTTCAAGTGTGGCTTTTTGGAAAGCATTCTCTTCTCCCTTGTCTGAGTCACCATACCATTAATAAGATATCTTTATTATAGTTTTTACAGTGTTGTGGTTATTGTATGTGACCATCACATGGAAAAGGAGACCTGCTCTATGTATCCCCAGAAACTATCAAAGGCCCTGACACTTCTTAGACTCCATAAGCATTTATAGACTGGGATGAAACTGATTGAATTAAATAAGGATAATTTAATTGGCTGGCATTTTTTTTTTCTTTAAGCTTGTGAAACCCCTGTGGGATAAAGTGATATTATTAGCATCATGAGACCAATACTAGTGGACAATAAAATATCAGAGATGCATACTCTAACTCCCTAAATTTCATTACTTGTACTCCCCACAATGCTAATGACATAGAGTGAAAAAAAAAAAAGAAACAAACAAACAAAGAAGGGCTTAGGGAACAAATATGACAAGGAATTACTTCAATATTGATGGAGTTACTCCTCCAAAATGAAAAAGTAAAGAATTATATGCATGCTATCAATTACCTCAGATCAGACCTTGTCTTTTCCCAAAATTTGACCTTTATGTTTCGCATGAGGTTCTTCCTCATACATGCCATAGGATAACTTTTGGTTAGACCTCTCCCCTACTCTGCTGTCAGATACACCTCTCTTGGCCAAGCCTGCCCAGCACAGTAGTTAGTTTGGTGGTATTCACTTGTTCCTCTTTCAATTCTCGGTCCCTGATAGTCTTTTTCTGTATGTTCCTGAATTGCATTTTCTGTCAATCATCCTCTGTTACTTTGTCAATTTCTTCTTCTCTTTTCATGTGTTGTTTTCTGTATGATAATTGGCTTTCTTTATTTCAAACTGAGTAATTGGAAAACTCAGCATTCTCTATACATCATTTTTAAATAATGAGTTCAAACATTACACAGTTTACTAATTACACATGTTGCTTAAGAAATAATTTGCTCATAATAAAAGGCAAATATGTGAGATGATGTGTTAAGTAATTGATGGGAGGAATCCTTTCACAATGTATATGTATGTCGAATCATCACATTGTACACGTTAAGTATCTTTGATTTGTCAATTACCTCAATTAAACTGAGGGAAAAAGAATCCAAACTAATAAATCAATTTCTCAAGTAATTTAAAATTTTAAAGACAACCATACCTTAGCACTTCTTTATTTTTATGTATAATTGTAAATAATTATAATTCATATGGTACCAGAATTTCTTTTAAAATTCTTATGTTTGTCATTAGATTAGGTAGATGAAAAGATGATAGAGAGAAAGAGAGATAGATGACAGATATAGATATAATCAAATGATCCAACTGGAAAAGTATGATGCTTTAAAAAATCTATATGAAGTAGTTGTCCATTTTTAACTGATGTGCTTTCTTCTGAATTATATTATCTATAGTCAATATTATAATATGAATTATTATTTTTGTATATGTGACACATTTTTCCTTTTTTTGAAATCTGTCTTATAGCTATGAATGACATGAGTTAAAATTGTGTATTACACTTATGTTATTTAATTGATGAATATTGTTCTTTACTGGCTTGCTTTTAATGTCTTATTTACCATGAATCTTTAAATTCCAAGCTCCTCCCTTATTATGGGCCTTTTTTAGAATTCTAGAAGAGGGTCTAATAATATGTTAACAGCATTATAAACCTTTTCAAAAATCAGATATTTTAGTCACATTTGGTCTCTTTTTATTCTCACTTCCTCTCCATTTTACTAAGCTTCATGTCAAATGGCATCACAGAGACTATAGGCATTTAGGTGATCTAAGGGAAGTTGAGTTCACAATGCATTTTAGTGGGATGTGTTTATGTGGTTTGCTCTCATTTCTGAGTATAGTTTAGTTATTGCTACTGTGTCTATGTAGGAATGGCTTCCAGGAATAGACACAATATGTTTGAAATGTACAGAGTCAGGAGTAAGTCTGTGAAAAATCCTTCCATGTGAAATGATAAGAACAAGGTTGCATTCTCAGCAATGCCTCGTCATAGCAGAAAATTTCTCCTGATGATGTGCATAAATAATTAAAACTTGATAATGCAGTATATGTACTTTTCACATGTCCAGGCAATAAAATTATTTGTTATGCATTTCTATATGATATCAATAGAAATTATTCTGACATTAAGAAGCAAATGTTTAAAAGCTCAGTTAATATTTAAAAAACAGTTCATTAAAAGAAACAAATTTCAAATAGAAGCAGTAAATAAGCCCTAGAACTGTTTGACTTTCCAGTTAAGGAAGATAAGTGAATAATATTAACAAATTGGAAAAAGATTCATGCTTTTTGCTGATTTGTGAGGAAATATTAACATCAGGAAGATAACATAATACAAAACCATAATGCCTTCAAGGACAATTAGTTAAATGAGAGTAACCAATTCAAAAAGTGTTTTAAGATTAGACCCTACAAAGAAAACTTTAAATGTCTCAATGTCTTCTAATTTATATATGAAAGAAACTTGTTAGAGGTTTTTCAAATTCAGTAAAAATACTAAAAATTTACATATTATCCATATGTGTCGTGAAGCTATAAGAAACTTTATTACTCTGTCAAGTTAAAGAAAGTGTTTTGATCAACTATGATAGAAAATACTAGATTATCTTTTTATTCTTTCTTTAGAAAACAATATTTAAAAAATCATTCACATAAGAAGAGGCAATACAGCCCAAAAAATAAAGGAGAAAAGTGTTACAGAGTGTGTCAAGCAGTTAATAAAAATTTTATTTGTTTTTACCAGATTTTGTGATTTCTATGATATTTATCAGCTTTGTTTTGTCATTCTAAACTGATATTTTGTTTCTAATTTTGCATTCACATTTTTATATTACTTTGTTTAAAGAAAGCTCTAAAATCGATTAAGCTTGAGCTGCATGGAATTGGATACAACCTCTGTATCACGCTTAGAGAATTCTTACTAATTATAAACATGATTAATTTTCCATATCTCAAATCATTAATCAGTCTGGAATTTATTTTAAATTATGGTGTGGAATGAAAAATTTGCCTTTTTTCTTCAAAATGGTTAGTCAATTGTTTCAACACTATTTTTAAATAGTATATGTATATATATATATTTTTCCTATTGCCAATAAAGATCACTTTAGCACATATTAAATTCTTAAGTATGCTTGAAATCCTAGCATTTTCACTCCAGTCATTGTTGTATCTATTCCCGTTCTACTGTTTTAATTATATTTTAAAAATATGTTTCAAAAAAATATGAGGAAAAAAATCTCATCTCAGTCGTTTTGAGAATTTTCTTGGTTATTGCAGTTTATTTTCCTACTTGAACTTTGAAATTACTCAGTCGTATGTTATAAAAAGAAGTCTACTAGAATTCTGACAAATTTGTAATTAATTTAGCAAAAACTGATATCTTAACAATATTGAGTCTTCTCATCAGACAGCATCATTTTTTTTTTTGTAGTTGTCCATGTCCTTTAGAATAGCGGTCCCCAACCTTTTTGGCACCAGAGGGGACAGGTTCATGGAAGACAATTTTTCCACAGACTAGGGCGGGGGAAAGGGGGATGGTTTGGGGATGATTCAGGAGCATTACATTTATTGTACATTTTATTTCTATTATTATTACATTGTAATATATAATGAAATAATTATATAACTCACCAGAATGTAAAATCAGTGAGAGCCCTGAACTTGTTTTCCTGCAACTAGACGGTCCCATCTGGGGGTAATGGAAGACAGTGACACCCGAAGTGTGTTGCTTATGTCCAGTCTACTCCATAATCTCGTTTTGGTTGCTGTCACTGCAGACAACCCTACTTCACAAAGATAAGATGTTGGAAATAGAAACAGGCTTTTAGTGCTTTTGTGGCAATCTCAGGATACTCCGCCTTAACTTTAACCCAGAATATATGGAGATTTGAAGTTGTCTCGCACATACTTTTAAGGTCTCAAGTAGTTGGTCATCTTCTAGTATGGACAAAGTCGATTCACCTGGCTTATTCACAAATTGGTCGCAGATCCATTCCTTCCCAGTTAAAGGGTTTTTGTGGTTGGAAGTAAAGCTCAAACTCTTTTGAAAGCTGAGATAGGTGATCATGCGCCACCTGGGAGAAAGAAGGCCCTGGCTCAGGCTCTTTCAAAATCTCTGCTCATGTTTGAAACATGTCAAAAATCCCAGTGTTCACTCATCACTCTCATAATTTCAGTTTGGCTTTGAATGCATCCACTTTAATTGCCATCTTGAACACAGTAGTCGTTCTCCCCTGAAGTGACAGGTTGAGTTTGTTAAGCAAATTGAGTACGTCACACAAGTAAGCAAATTTGCGACCCATGCTGTGTCACTGGAATGTGCTGCAAGTGGTGACTGTTTTTCTAAAAGAAATCTCTGGAGAGGCTCTCATAACTCAAAAACTCTGGCCAATGATCTACCTTTAAAAAGCCATCTCACTTCTGTGTACAAGAGAAGACGTGTATGCGCTGCATCCATCTCCTCACAGAGCTACACGAACAGACATGAGTTAAGGGCATGTACTTTAATGTGGTTGATCATTTTAATCACTTCTCACAAAATGTTATTAAGTTCAGGTGATATTTTTCGGCTAGCCAACATTTCTCTATGGATGACACAGTGCACAGACTCACACTCAGAAGCGACCTCTTTGACCCGAGTAGTGAAACCAGAAAGCCATCCAGTCATGGCAGCCGCTCTGTCTGTGCATATACTGACACAAAATGACCAATTCAGTCTTCCTGATATGTGATCAAAGACTTGAATAGTTCTGCAGCCGTGGTGTTGGTTGGCAACAAAAGTGCACATAACATATTCTCATGCACATCCTCCTGAGAAACTGATTGCACAAAAAACAAGCATTGTTGCCTTGCCGTCAACATCGGTAGACTCATCCACCTGAATTGCATACCACGGTGACTCATTAATCCTCTCTAACAATTGTGCCTCAATATCCTCTGCTATTTCATCAATTCGTCTAGTTACAGTGCTAGCTGAAAGAGGAACACACGCCACCTTTTGAACTGCAGCCTCCCCTAAAAGTTCATGACAAATGTCCTTAGCAGCAGGCAGGATCAACTCTTCACCAATAGTAAAGAGCCTCTTAGCTTTAGCAATGTGGTTAGCCACTAGAAATGATGCTCAGTGTAGACACATTTGATGAAGTGGTAGCCTTCAATAATTGCTTCTGTTCTTTGTGTTCACATTAAAAAAAAGAAAAAAAAAAAGCCTCCAAAACTTTTTTTTTTTTAATGCAGGGTGCTTGGTCTCCATATCACAAAGCAGTTTTGAAGGTTTCAGGGCTTTGTTGGATAGCAGGTCGCTACATACTACACAAAGCAGGCTTGGAGAATGTGAATCACCTGTTGCAATGAACAGTAATTTAAGTAGGACTTGATATATTCTTTTAAATGCAGCTTTCTTTTTTTGTTGGCAGTCTTAGAGTCTTCTGCTGTCTCACCATTGGACCTTCCCCCTTTTCTAAGAAGCTTTCCAGTGACATTTGTTTTTCACTCATTTTGGCTAGGGTTAGCTTACCAAAACTGAGACAAGAGTGCAGTGCGGGAAAGAGGCACATACAGAAGTGGTAAACAAAATAATGGGCGGGGAACACGCAGTCTAAAGTGTTGGATTCTGACTTAAAGCCTGCCACCATATGCAGCTTAATTGTCACTTGCCACTCAATGATAGGATTTTGATATGAGTCTGCAAGAGATTGATTTATTATGGTCTCTGTGCAGTCAAACCTGTGCTAATGTTAACTCATATTTGCAGCCACTCCCCCAGAGCTAGCATCACCACCTCAGCTCTACCTCAGATCATCTGGCATTAGATTCTCATAAGGAGCACAGAACCTAGATCTCAGTTTACAGGAGTGATTGCGCTCCTATAAAAATCTAATGCCTGATGATCTGAGGTGGAGCTGAGGTGATGATGGTAACACTGACCAGCGGCTGCAAATACAGATGAAGCTTTGCTCACTCGCCTCCTGTGTGACCCAGTTCCTAACAAACCCGTAGCAGCCCGTGGCCCAGAGGTTGGGGACTCCTGCTTTAGAACATGTTATAAATGTTTTCTTTGTGGATACTATGTGTTTCTAATTAAATATATGTCTAAGTAATTTGCTCTTGTTGCTGTTTTACAGAGCACTCTTCTTGGTTACTGTGGTTATTATTGTTTTATAATTAATATGCCTGTTTGTGTTTTGTAAATGCTCATTTTACTGAACTTTCTTATTTATTTTAAGAATTTTTCAGCAGCAAACATTGATATCATTGATACTTCCTTTGATCTGAATATTTTATAATTTTTTTAGCTTTTCTCATTATATTGGCTAAGATTCCATCATAAAATAGTAGCTAACTGTTTAGTTATTTATGACTTCTATAGGAATACATTCTGAAACAGAGAGAGTGAGAGAAAGAGAGAGAGAGCGCTAGAGTGAGAGCCATCTAGGTATCTATGTACCTAACTGTATACATAGACATTTTTGTATGTGTATGTATGAATATATATGTATGTTGAAAAATATTCTTTCTAATTCCTTAAATACTTTGCAAACATGATTATTGAACTAAACTAGGTACTTTTGGAAGACACCTATTGATGTAGTCATTTTATTTTTTATCATCTGTATCTATTACATTATTAGATTCCTTGCTAAACCATCCTTGATTCCAAGAATAAACACTATTATGGTCGTAATTTGTTGTTCTTTTAATATATCTGGATTGATGGTATTTCATTTAGGATTTTTTTCTCCTCTATAATCATAAGTGAAATTTAGCTGTAGTTTTCTTTCATTGTGATGATTTTATCAGGTTTTGGTACAAGGTTAAAATAAACTGGGAAGATTTCCATCTTTCTTTATTCTCTGGGGGTATTTTAAATTGCAAAAGAACTCTATAATTTCAGAGACTAAAATAACATCCATAAAATCATCTGGTTTGGCAAATTTGGGAAGATAATTATCATCTTTTTCAATTTTATTCATGGTATATCTTCTACATATTGAGCCAATTTTGGTTATTTATATATTCCATGCTGACAATCTATTTTATCATGACATTCTTACTTTACTCTATAAAGTTTTATAGAGAAGTGGCTCGCAGGGTTTTGTCCTTGCCTTCCATCAAGTGAAAATATTTGAGTAAGCACCCCAATTTACTCATTTAATAATTGCATATATTTACTACTATATTCATGCATTACATTCATTATGAAACAAACTTAGCAAGAGAGAAATATAAAGGAAAAGATAAAGATTGGGTAAACTATTTTAAAATAATTTTAGTCTTTTTTTAGATCCGTAATGGAATAAAGAAAACTTTTGCTCCTTTAAAATAATCTTTTTTCCCCAACTTTATTGATATATAGTTGGCATATAACACTGTATAAGTTTAAGGTATATAATGTATTGATTTGACACACTTATTTATATATTGAAAAATAATTAGCTAATACCTCCATCACATTATGAAATTACCATTTCTTTTTTATGGTAAGAACTTTAGGATCTACTCACTTAGGAACTTTCAAGTAGATAATATAGTATTATTAGCTATAATCATCATGCTATATATTAGAGACGTAGAACTTATTCATCTTAGAACTGAAAGTTTATCAGCTTGGACCAATCTCTCTCCATTTCCTCACCCCTCACCACCCCCAGCCACTGGTATAAATAATCTTAATATTTTAATGAGCATCATATGATTAAATAAGCTTATTGTTTTTTTAATCTTGGTTTAATATTTTGTGATATGGTGACCAAAGAGTTTTTAATTCAGTTTTTTTATATATTTATCTTAAAAATCAGTTTTACTATAAAGATACTTCACTAATACACAAAGGATCAAATTGAAAGAAATAAATACATCATTATCAGGCATACTAAATTATTATATTATATTTATTTAGACTCATTCACAAATTATTTAGACATAGGTTGAAATATTAAGAACTGTTCACCTTCCCTGAAGCCAATTAGTTGGTTTTTTAAATATAATCAGAAGTTTCCAAATTTTTAAATTTTTAACAAATATAAGAAAAACCACTGGGACAGTTTATTTTGAATATTTTTAAAGAAGTTTAGGTCATTTTGTGTCCAGGTTTTTAAAATTAGCATCTATAAAAAAATTTTATAAGTGTCAATGTTTTCAGCAACAAAATCACAAAATGGTGGAAACATTTCCAAACATTGATTCTCAAATTCCTGTCTCCATAGCAGAAGTTTCTTTCAAAAGCAGTTACATTCTATTTCCCTGTAAAAATATTACCTTTATTTCTGAGTGGTAGAATGTGCTAATATTTTTTCAGTGACTTCTGAGTTTATAGAACTGACAGTCATTTACTTGCACAGAAATAGTCAATGAATTAAAAATATTTGTCTTGATAAAGGAAATATGCATAACTCAGTGTTATCAAATTTAAATTTCAGATATCCTCTAAGAAGAAATAAGATCCTGTGTATTTCTTCATATTTTTCATCAAAAGTTCATAAATTTGCAAAGACATGATTCATAGAATTTGGTAATTGTTGACATTTAAAAAATAAAACTTAGGAGCAAGTCTAAGATGGTGGTGTAGGAAGGCCCTGAACTCATCTTCTCACACGAGCACACCAAATATGCACTTACATAGAAAACATTTCCTTTTGAAGAACAATTGAGGGTTGCCTAAACAGCTTCTGCACAACAAATGAAAGAGGGACCACACAGAGAAGGGTAGGAGAGACAAAGACATGGTAACCATGGGAATCCTAGCCTGATGAGGCAATCCACAATAGGGAGGGATATCACTGAGGGGCCCACATGCAGACTTGCCTGCACTGGAGCACAGTGATAACACAGCAATTTAAAGGACACCTAAAAGTCTATGGCCGTGCCACCCTGAATGTGCCTGATCATTACTGATCTCAGAAGCTAAGCAGGGTTGGGCCTGGTTAGTACTTGGATGGGAGGGATTCCACTTAGGAATACCAGGTGCTGTAGGCGTTTAAAATTGATTAATTAATTAAATTTAAAAAAAAAAAGAAATTTATTATGTGTATAGATTGAGGAATAATATTGGTGAAAAAATAAGAGAGTGGCTTCATAATGTAGTAGTTAGCATGTCTGCTTTACATGCAGAAGGTCCTGGGTTTGTGCCCCAGTTGGAGCCACGGATCATACCCCAGGTGCACCAGGACCCCTGAGTGCACCAAGGGGGCCAGGCTCCGGGTGCACCTAGCCCTGGGTGCACGCCAAGAGCGTGTGGCAGGAAACACCCTGCCTTCAGAGATCCAGTTCTTAAGGGGAAATGGCAGCATCCATAGGTCAGGGGTGGAAGTTGGAGAAATTAAAGAGGGGGAAAAAATTAAAAAATAAATAAATAAAATAAAAAAATAAAAGGCACCTAAAAAAATTCATTTACTACCCCCAAGGCACCTGACTAGTAGGTAGGGAATTGCAGGAACTCTTTTGAATCTATAAAAACTCTCTGGGATCAGAGATGCTGGCAAACACAATTGTTTCTGTTTCCCCTTCACCTAGATAGCATGAGCAGAAGATGAGTTCAAGCACTCAAGCCAACTGCAAAGCTGCAAAAGTATACAAGTTAACTTGCCCTGTGTCAACTCCAGACTCAGCTAGATGGCCTACCAGAGCACCCTTGGCAACATGCACCCTGACATACCTCAGACAACGTCCACCCTAGTTCCAGCTAACCAGCCTGCAAGGACACCACTGGCACTGTTAGTACTTACTGCAGCCTCAGCTGGCCTGCCAAAGATAACTGGCATGTGTAACCTATGCAGAGGTCGTTCCCATACAAAGCCGCTACTTCAAGATCAAGAGAGGTAGTTGTTTTGTCTAATTCATAGAAACAAACACTGAAAGTCAAACACAGTGAGGATAGAAGAAATACATTTCAAATGAAAAAGTCAAGAAAAAATTCCTAATGAAATAGAGATAAGTAATTTGTCTGATAAAGAAATCAAAGTAATGGTGATAAGGAGAAAAATAGAGGAACACAGTAAGAACTTTAAAAAAGAATTAGAAGATACAAAAAAGAATCAATCAAAGCTGAAGAATACAATAACTAAAATGAACAAATATATATACTAGAGGAAATCAACTACAAATTTGATAATACAGAAGAATATATTAGTGACCTGAAAGATAGAGTAGTGGAAGTCACCCAATTAGAAAAGAAAAAAGAAAAAAATTATGAGAATAATTTAAAGCAAGTATCCTCAACCCCCAAGCCGTGGACTAGTGGCCTATTAAGAATCCAGTTGCACAGCAGTAGGTGAACAGCAGCAAGGGAGTGAAACTTCATCTGTGTTTGCAGCTACTCCCCAGCACTAGCATCACTGCCTCAGCTCCACTTCAGATCATTAGGCATTAGAATCTCATAGGAGCACCAGTCCCTGGTTCCAAAAAGGTTGGGGACCGCTGATTTAAAGGACCCCTGGGACAATATCAAGCATACTAACATTTGCATTATGGGTGTCTCAGGAAGCAAGGATAGAGAGAAGGGGGTAAAAAAACTTACATGAAGAAAAAATGGCTGGAAATTTTCATAACCTGGAGAAGGAAACAGATATCCAAGTATAGGAAACAAAGTCCCGAACAAGATGAACCTAAAGAGATCCACACCAAGACATTAAAATTAAAATTGCAGAAGTTAAAGATAAAAGGAGAATGTTCAAAGAAGCAAAAGGAAAACAAATAATAATATACATGGAAAATACTCTAAGGTTGCCATTTGATTTCTCAGCAGGCCAGAAAAGAGTGACAGGATATATTTAAAGTGCTGTAAGAAAAGAATCTACAACCTAGAATACTTTACTCAGCAAGATTATCATTCAGAATTAAGGTACAGATAATGAGTTTCTCAGAAAAGAAAAAAACAAAGGAGTTCATTACCATTAAACTGCTGTAACAAGAAATGTTAAATTGTCTTTTTTTAAGTGAAAAAGTCCATAACTGAAAATAAGAAAATATATAAAAAAAAAATTATCACTGATAAAGGCAAATATGTAGTAAAGGCAGCATTCAGCCACTTAAAAAAGCTAACAAAATCAACTATAACTACAGTAAGTAATTAGGGGATACACAAAACAAAAATTCTAAAATATGGCATCAAAAATATAAAGCATGTGGGGGCAGTCAAAATGCAGTGCTTTTAGAATGCATTTAAACTTAAATGCCTATCAGTTTAAAATAAACTACTATATATAGGTCAATATATATGAACTTTACGGTAATCACAAACAAAAACCTACAAAAGATACACAGAAAATAAAGAGAAAGAAACCCAAACATAACACTAAAGAAAATCACAAAGGAAGAGACCAAAAGAACTACAAAATAACCAAAAAACAATTAACAAAGTGGCAATAATTATACAACTATCAATAACTACTTAAAATGTAAATGGACTGAATTTTTCAATCAAAAGGCATAGGGTAGCTGAATGGATTAAAAAAAACACAAGACATCTATATGCTGCCTACAAAAGACTCACTTCAGATCAAAAAAGACACACAGATTGAAAGTGAAGAGATAGAAAAAGATATTCTGTGCATATAGAAATCATAAGAAACCTGGGGTATCAATACTCATATGAGACAAAATAGACCTTAAAACAAAGACTGTAAAAAAGAGACAAAGAAGGGCAATACATGATGCTAAAGGTGTCAATCTAAAAAGAGATATTAACACACACAACATAGGAGTACCTAAATACATAAAGCAAATATTAACAGACATAAAAGGAGAAATTGTAAGTATTACAGTAATAGTAGGGGACTTTAATATTCTACTTACATCAATGGATAGATTATTCAGATGAAAATCAATAAGGAAACATTGGCCTTATATAACACATTAGAACAGATGGAGTTAATAGGTATATACAGACCATTTCATCCCAAAGCTACAGAATATACATTCTTTTCAAGTGCCCATGGAACATTCCCCAAGATAAACCACTTGTTAGGCCACAAAAAAGTAATAAATTTAAAAAGATTGAAATTCCATCAAGCATTTCTGACCACAACAGCATGGAACTAGAAATCAATTACAAGAAGAAAACTGTAAATGTAGAGACTAAATAACATGCTACGAAACAACCAATGGGTCAATGAAGAAATCAAAGAGGAAATAAAAACCACCTTGAGACAAATGAAAATGAAAGCACAACTTTCCTAAATCTATGGGATACCAAAAGCACTTATAAGAAAGACGTTTATAGAGGTGCAGGCCTGCCTCCAGAAAAAAGAAAAATTTCAAATAAACAATCTAACTTTACACCAAAAGGAACTAGAAAATAAAGAACAAAGAAAAACCAAAATTAGTAGAAGGAAATAATAAAAATCAATGATGAAATTAACAAAGTAGAGACTAAAAATAACTATAGTAAAGATCAATGAAACGAAAACCTGGTTCTTTGAAAAGATTAACAAAATTGATAAACTTTTAGCCAAACTCATCAAGAAAAAAAGAGAGGACCAAAATAAATAAAATCAGAAATGAAATTGAAGTTTCAACCAAATTAAATAAAATCGAAATGAAAGAGAAGTTATAACCATCACTACAGCAATACAAAGGATCGTAAAAGAACATTATGAACAATTAAACACCAACAAATTGGACAACCTAGAAGAAATGGCTGGATTTCTAGAAACATATAACTTTCCAAGACTGACCAGAAAAAGCAGAAAATAAGAACAAACCGATTACTAGCAACAAAGTTAAATTAGTAATCAAAAACTCCCAACAAACAAAAGTTCATGACCAGACAGCTTCACAGGTGAATTCTACTAAACATCTAAAGAAGAATTAATACCCATTCTTCTCAAACTATTCCAAAAATATTGAAAAGGAAGGAATTCTTTCAAACTCATTCTCTGAAGCCAGAATAACCTTGATACCAATACCAAACAGAGACACTGTAAAAAAAGAAAATTAGAGGCCAATATCCCTGATGAGCAAGATGCGAAAATTCTCAACAGAATATTAGCAAACCAAATTAAACAATACATTAAAAGTATCATACATCATGATCAAGTGGGATTTATTCCAAAGATGCAAGAATGGCTTAATATCTACAAATTAGTCAATGTGATACACCACATTAACAAAACCAAGGATAAAAATAATGTGATCAACTCAATACATGCAGAAAAAGCATTTGACAAAATTCAACATTCATTTATTATGAAAACTCTCAACAAAACAGGTATAGAGGGAACATATCTCTACATAATAAAGGTTATATATGACAAATCCACAGCCAACATTATACTCAGTGGGGAAAAGCAGAAAGCTTTTCCTTTACAATCAAGAAAAGAAAAGGGTGCCAACTCTCATCACTTTTATTCCACATAATATTGGAAATCCTAGCCACAGCAATCATACAAGAAAAAGAAATAAAAGGCATGCCAATTGGATAGGAAGAAGTATAACTGTCACTATTTGTAGATGACATGGTACTATATGTACAAACACTAAAGATATCACTAATAAACTGTTAGAACTAATAAATGAATTTAGTAAAGTTGCAGGATACAAAATTAATACACAAAAATTGTTGCATTTCTATACACTAATAACAAACTATCAGAAGGAGAAATTAAGAAAACAATTTCAGTTAAAATTGCATCAAAGAGAATAAAATACCTAGAAATAAATTTAACCAAGGAGGTGATAAACCCATACTCTAAAAACTATATGAATCTGATAAAAGATACTGAAGAAAACATAAATAAATGATAGAATATATCGTGCTTATAGATTGGAAAGATTAATACCATTAAAATGTCCATACCATCCTAAGTAACTTACAGATTCAATGTAATCCTTATCAAAATATCAATAGCATTGTTTTTCAGAACTAAGACAAATGATCCTAAGCACAAAAGATTCTAAATTACCAAAGCAATCTTGAGAAAGAAGAACATAGTTGGAGGTAAAGTACTCAAAGAATACTACAAAGCTACAGTAATCAAAACAGTATGCCACTGGCACAAAAACAGACAGATAAATCAATGGAATAGAATAGAGAACCCAGAAACAAACCCACATTTATATTGTCCAATAATCTATGACAAAAGAAATAAGAATGTACAATGGGAATGATAGTGTCTTCAATAAATGATGCTGTGAAAACTGCATAGATACATTCTAAAAAATAAAACTGGACCACTCTCTTATATCATATATAAAAATAAAAGTCATATATAAAAAAAAAAGTCAAAATGGATTAAGACTTAAATTTAGTAACAGAAACCACAAAACTTCTATAAGAAAACATAGGCAGTAAACTCTTTGACATCGCTCTTAGCAATATTTTTTTGGTTATGTCTTTCCAGGCAAGGGCAACAAAAGCAAAAATAAACAAATAGAAGTACAACAAACTAAAAAGCTTTTGCACAGTGATAGAAACCATCAACAAAACAAAAAAACAACATACTGACTGGAGAAGATATTTGCAAATGATATATCCGATGAGGAATTAATGATCAAAATATATTTAAAAACTCATAAAAACATCAAAAAACAAGCAATCCAATTAAAAATGGGCAGAAGACTTAAATGGACATATCTCCAAAGAAAACATACAGATGGTCAAAAGACCAATAAAAAGATGCTCAGTATCAGAAATCATCAGGGAAATGCACATCAAAATCATAATGAGATATTGCCTCACACATGTCAGAATGGCTATTATTAAAAAGTCAGAAAATAACAAGTGTTGGTGAGGATGTGGAGAAAAGGGATTCCTTGTGCACTGTTGGTGGGATTATAAATTAATAGTCCCTATGGAAAACAGAATGGAGTTTCCTCAAAAAATTAAAAAATAGAGCTATCATGTGGTTCAGCAATTCCACTTCCAGGTATTTATCTGAAGAAAAACAAAACACTAATTCAAAAAGATATATGAACCCTTATGTTCATTCCAGCATTATTCACAATAGCCAAGATACGGAAGCAACCTTGGTGTCCATAAATAGATGAATGAACAAAGAATCTGTGGCATATATTACAATGGATTTTTATTCAGCCATAAAAATGAATGAAATCTTACCATTTGTGATAACATAATTGGACTTAGAAGATATTATGCTACATGAAATAAGACAGAAAGAGAAAGACAAATACCATATTATTTCATTTGCATATAGAATCTAAATCACAAAACACACAAACAAAATAAAACAGAAATGGACTCATAGATTTGGAGAACGAATTGAAGATTGACAGAGGGGAGGAGTGAGAGGGTGATGAGTGGAAAAGGTAAAAGAGAATAAAGAGATACAAACTTCCAATCATAAACTAAATAAGTCACAGGAATGTAATGTACAGCACAGGGAAGATAGTCAATAACATCGCGATAACTTTAGTGACAGATAGTTACGAGACTTATCATGGTCATCACATTATAAGGTATATAAATGCTGAAACACTATGTTGTACACCCGAAACTAATATAATATACTATATCAAATATACCTTAATTAAAAAATAGAAATATAAATAAATAAACAAAAATAAAATAAAACTTAAATTACATCTTACCCAATGGCATCTCAATACCATAATCATTTGATACCTACCACTATTCATTTTGAAAAATATGTGAATCATAGTTTACTTAACAATTGAAAATTGGACTTCATCCTTTTTCCCCCTGGACTTGTATTTCTAGCCTACTTCCCCAAATACCCCCTCCCTCAAAGCATTTATTTTAATGTGTTTATTTTTGAAACTCTATGTTAATCACCATTATTTTCTACAATGAAAATATGCATATAATTTAAAACTTAATTTTGTAATTACCTGTGAACATAAGGCTCTAAGTGTTAATTGCCTCTTGGATAGAGCTATCATTAAAATTGTTAGTAGTACATAATTAGTCAAACAAACTTAACTATATTACACATTTCTATAAATAATCATAAAATTCTTTTTAATCATTGGGAAAAAACTCTTAATGACATGAATGAGGTTGGGTTACACTGCGTGTATCCATGGGTAAATATTGTTTGTGGCTTGAATGAGACAGGGTTTACATAAATTCTACTCATGTATTTCATGTTTCTAGAACTAACCCCTGAGAAACCTTGTTCATATAAATAAATAGGAATTGTTATAGCAATGCTGCTCAATTTGTTTAACCACTTCTGTATCATATGCCAAAAAGTCACCTACTGATGTAATTACTTTTAATAATCTATCTTTTGACAATTCTAATTCATTCTTCAATTTCATTGAAAGCAAAGAAGAAATATGTTACCCAGCCATTAGAGTTCATTCAGTTAGGCTTTACTGAGATCTACTTAATGATTATTATATTAGTCAGCCTCTGCTGCATAACCAACAAAATCTCAGTGGCATATTACAAAAAGCAGTTATTTCTCTCTCTGGCAAGTATGTAGGTCAATTGGGGCAACTCTAATTCAGGTTGTGAGAATATTCTGCTCTCTTTCGTGTGTCTCCTTCTGGGGTCCAGAATGAGGGTGGAGTGGGCATGTTCTCCAGATGTTAGCAACCAGAAGAATGTGTCATATCTTAAAACCTAGACTCAGAGTTGACATGCTACCCCTTCTGCCCACATTTCATTGGCCAAGAAAGTCAGATGACCAAGCCCAGCTTCAACAGGGTGGGATAAATATCTTTATGGATGTGTGAGGCGAGGAAGTGAATGTTTGCTGATCAATAATCTAATCTGTCACACCTATTAGCTCTTCTTTCTGTTGTTTGTTTTTATTTGGGTTTTGTTTTTGCTTAGTAGTAACTCGTTCAAAACAATACATTAAAAAGTGTTGGTAGATTAAGGGAGGCATGAGGGAGGCTTCTGAGATGCTGGCAATTTTCTATTTTTTACATGGGTTGTAGATACACAGGTGGATTCACTTGGTGATAATTTATTGAACGGTACATTCATGGTCTGTGCACTTTTACTACAAGTATCTTACACTTCAAATAATAGCTATTTGAAAATAAGGAGTTGAATTTAAAATTAAATTCTTTTGTGTTTCAAAATCTTTTTCCAGTGCAATATTTTTTATAGAGATGCTTTTAAAACTTATTACAAGATTTAAATATGTATTTTATTAATGTTGTTAGAGTTATAGATTTAGGGCATTCAATTTACCAAAAACATCTGCTATGAAACCTAATTAACAAAGCCATTCTTCATTTTCAGATCTATCTACTAAATCAGATTTATTTTGCATCAGAAAAATACTACCTTTTTCAATTTAAATAAATATGTTAATATTTATTTCAAGGAATGTTATTTTTAAAAATACTACAAAATAAATTGTGGAATTCATTTCGTAAATATAGTTAACTAAAAGTGATTAAGGTTAAAATTGTGTAAATTTAATATGATGAATTTATTTGCTTTATTTTAGAAAGCAAGAATAAATCTAGACACTTTTTTAATATCTTAATTTCTGATAATGCAGTTCGATGTAGCTAAGATGATGTTATTATGAAGGGGAAAATATAATAAAAACCTGGTATTTATTAAATATTGTGTTTATGCATGTATTGGACTTTGATATTTGACTTTTTGAAATAATTAACAAAATCATATGTAAAGATCCAAAAATAACTTCATTAATTTTTTTCACATCATGAGCAAACATTTTCTATATTTAATGAAAGAAGGTTTTATATACCACTAAAAATTTAATTGTTCCAGCAGTTTTCCTAATAACTTGAAATTTTAGTAAGTAGAAAAATGTAAACAGTTTAGATTAGATCAATATTTTTAAAATGTGATTATAAAACAGCTTTTAACCAATAATTGAACAATATACACCAAACCTATAAAGAAAAATTCAGAATAACTTGAAAAATTTGAACCTCAGTTACTTTGAAAGCAAAGAGTACTGCTACTCTGTACTTGGTCTTTAATATGTTTTCTTTCCAGTCAATGACACACCCTAGCTATGAGTGTTGAGAATTGTGAAGAAAACTGCTTACATTTAAATAAATGAAAGAAAAAAGTAACAGTCATTTTTAGCATGAGTATGTCTTACCTATGTTTCTTTGCTTTGCCCACACTAAACTCTCTCTCAGAGACCAATGCACTTTTGACAGTCCTTTTGAGAAGTAAGAAGGGAGGTTGTAAGGATAATTGCCATCACGCTTCTCTCCCTGAAAAGTCAGATTTCAGAAGAATCCACCACAGGCAAAAGACTTGTTTTTAATACACTAGCTGTACTTTTAAAAAGGAATAGTTATGAAAGAGGAAAAGACTAGAATCCCTGTGGACTTTTATTGATTCATGGACTAATTATAAAGAGAGGCTTCCCAGATAACAGTATTTCCAGAAGTACTTTTGTTTGGTGTCCTGAAGGTTCCTTTCATTTACGGGGCCACATACCACTACAATAAAATTCAGGGAGGATGAGCAGAAATCTCTCAAGATAGATAGTCTTAATGCCATTCAGTGAACCTGTCATGGCTCTCTACTTTGTGTGCTCATGGTAGGCTCAGCTGAATCAACCAAATGGTCTGGCCAATCCCTTGTAGAGGGAAATGATGTGTGTCCTTTTTAGGCGGGAGCATTAAGTGCTATTGCAAGATGCTCCAGAGTTCTCTTTTTCTTCTGCCAACCTTGGCAACCTATGGTCCAGTGGATGGATACCTGTGTTGCCAAGTGAGGCTATGTGATACAAAGATCCAAACCTTCTCTGGTTGAATGGGCAACATAAATGAGAAATAAACATTTGTGTTTTAAGCCACTGTGATTCCGGGTGGCTTATTTCCCAGAACATCCTGACCAATTCAACTTTCTTTAGTGAAGTGGGACAAGGCTATTTCGAAAGGAGAGATAAGAAAAAGAGAACCCACATTATCCTAGGGAAGCATGTATACCAACCTTGTGCTCTGCATATTGAGTCCTTTAAACTATCCACAAAAGACTCTATTTAGACCAGTGTGAAGGTTTAAAAAAAATTATTTTCAATACTTTGCCAAAAGGTAACTGGGGAATCTCTGTGAAAAATAAGAAATTCATGATCATTCCTCATCTCATTTCAGAGAATTATAAAATTCAATTATTTTAAATAATCTAGCCTGAATACCATTCAGTTAAGTATTTATTAAGCAAATATGTCACAATACTCAAAAAATGAAGAAAAACCAAGAGCATCCATGTCAACAATCAGCACAGTGAGACCCTCACTTCCCTTCACCTACCAAGGAGACACAGGCCTGACATACAGTTTGAGTAAGAGTCCACTGTAAAATATTAGGTTTAGTATTAGGAAAGTTTACTTTCAATTTTTTAGTTAAAAAACATAAAAGTAGATTTTTCAATATTTTATTTGGATCATTCCTTAGGCTGCATCTACATCACTTTATAGAAAACTAAGAAAGTATTCACTCCTAAATTTTAATTAAATCTTTTTAACCTGTGGTTAAATATTTTTTATCATTACTAATTTTAGGTATTTTTAGCTTTGTTCTTGTTTTTCTTAATTGACTTTCTTATTGGACTATTTAAGAAACAGTCTCTTGTATTGATTGCCTTTCTATTCTCCTGATTATTACACTCATGTTTAATAATTATTTCCTGTTCTTTTTCTTAGGTTTATTATGTTGCGATGGTAGCTTTCTTGAATTAAATACTTATTTTTTTAGTTTATTTTTTCTGGTTTAGTGATAAAAAAGTATTTAAGATTTCAAGTAAAAGATAAGTAAATTCTGGGAATGTAATGTACAGTGTGGTGATTATAGTTCATAATACAGCTTGACATTTCTTAAGAGTAGATCTTAAGTTTTCTCACCATATACACATGTAAAAATGGTAACTGTGAGGTGATGAATGTTTTAATCAGCTTTATTGGATAATCATTTCACAATGTATGCATGTATCAGACTATCACATTGTATATCTTAAATATATATAATGTTTATTGTATACTGCAATAAAGCTGGGGGGGAGAACATTTAAGATAACTGCTTTTTTCCTCAGCGTATAACATTCATTGTATTGATAATAAATGTTTTCCTTATGGTTAATATCTTAATATATTAATAATGTTTAAGTCTGTAATTACATATTTGATTTCTTTTTTGACTCATACGTTATTGAGAAAGATATTTTAATATTTTCAATTAGTTGGATTTAAAAGAAGTGTTTTGTTTGTTCATTCGTTTTCTAATTTTAAATCTTTGGTTGCATATATAGTACTGTGTTCCAAAAGTTTATCTATATCACTTCGCTATGGGGGGTTAATTAAGATTGTTCTCAGATTGATTTGAGAAATAGGTTATCATGGGTTCTGTGGGAAGTGTCCTGAATTTTTTATTTAAATTCTAGTTCTTTCTCACTAGGTCTATGTATGGCACAATTCTTAACAAAAACAAACAAACAAACAAACAAAACCCTCTCATGACTGATATCAAATTAGTGTCACTATAATTAATTGAGGACATTTTCAAAGATAACTTTCTTCTGCAATGAACAAAACTCATGGAAACATGATCAGTAATGATTTGGATTCCTATGCTTCTTGGAACAGTGCTATAATCTGACATCTGTAAACTAGAGACCCAGAATAGCCCTTGATTTCTTTGAAATTGTCACTGGCAATTGGCTTACAAACCAAGAAAAAAGAACAGTATAGAAGTCTTCCCTGTGGGTCCAGGATGTTTTGTTTTGTCTCAAAGCCAGTATGGGGTGGAGGAATGTGGTAAAATATGGGTGACTAGTTAGTTGTCTCACCCACTCACGAATGGTGCCTACACAGGATGTGAATATTCTCAAAAACAGCTTTCCTAAAGGAAACAAAAATATAAGCTCTCCAAAACACCTGCTCAACAATTTTGCTCACTTATTGTAAAAGTAACCTTTATTTTATTTTTTTAACTTACTTTGTAATGGTACGATGAAAATAATCCTTCCTTAATTAACAACCAGTCTGAGGGGAAGAACATTGACTGACAGTTCAAGATTTCTCTTAACAGGTCACTGTGGGAACCTGATTCACTGTGACCAAAATAAACATTCTGCCATTCTGTGAGTACTATAAAACTAGAGACACTCCATCTTTCTAGGGAACAAAGTTTTATTTATATCTATTAACCCATTACTACTTAGTATAACATTAGCTCTTTCATATTCGGACTTACATCATTGCTTGCTTGATGTTATTGCTTGCCTCAAAGACCTAGTTGAGAATTTAATTTTAATTACAACGGTAATAAAGTTCATTGTGAAAGTTAAGAGATAATAGAAAATTTAAACATTTTTGCCCCAGTACCCTCCAGGTTTTTCTCTTCCTTAAGTGTTAACTCAATGTTTGGAATTTGGGGATATGTTATTCCACATCTTTCTCTGTTATCAAATACATACAAACAAATACTGAGGGTTTTTTTAATGGGATAATGATTCCACAATGTTCTTTGAAGGCAAATTTTTCTAATATTCTTTATGTGTACATTTTATGCAAAGTTATTCAGCATATAAAAGCTTTGACTTTAAAAAAGGTTTTATATAAGTATAAAATAATCTATTTGGATCTTACTTTATGCTTATCATCTTTAATTGATATTTTAAAAATAGTTTATTGAGAAGTAGTTGCATATCATAAAATGAATCTGTTTTACATATACAATAATGAATTTTAGTATATTTAAAGAGTTATGCAATCATCATGAAAATCTGATTTTAAAATATTTCCATCCTAAAAAAAAAACCTCATGTCATCATTCCCCATTCTCATCCAAGGCTTAAGGAAGAACGAATGTAATTTATGTCTCTAATTACTTGCCCTTTTGTCAGACAGACCACATAGCACACCATTTTATGTGGTATATCATTTTGCATAACTGGGATCATACAATATGTATAGCTTCTTTCACTGAATAAAATATTTCTGAAGTTTATCCATGTTGTAGCATTTATCAGTACTTCTTGCCTTTTTTATTGCCAAATAGTATTCCTTCAATTGATCTTTCTCTGGCATGTATTTACGCATTTACTTATATTTACCTTTAAATCATTGTTTAAGTGTCTTATAAAGAATAAAAGATTAGTTTTGTCTTTTATTTAGTTTGAGAATCTTTTATTTAAACACTATAGTTTAATTCATTCACATTTTTATTTTGATACTAATAAATTTACACTTGTTTCTGTCATATTGTTTTATGCTTTCTGCTTTATATTTGATGCTTTACCTTTTTTATTTTTCCAGAATTTTTCTACCAAACAAGATTTTTTGTGGTTATTGTTGTTTTCCTGCTAAATATTTGGAAAATATATAACTTCCTTAAAGATGAATTTATATTTCTTTAAATACATAAGATTGGCCTGTAATTTTAGGTTCACATATGTATTTTGGAGCGAGGTTGTTTTGACCTCATAAAATAAAGAATAGTCCTTCTATTTTTACTCTTTTTAAAAATTTGGTAAAAATTAGTGTCATTTTTTTTCTTAAAAAATTGGGAATTTTTTATGAGAAAGCTTTTAATTATGAATTTAATTCCTTTAATAGAAAAAAGACTGCACAGATGTTTTATATCTTCTTGTGTCTATTTTAGAGTTTCTGTAGGAATTTGTCTAATTCATTTACATTTTCAAAAATATTAGGATACTGTTTTCCTTAGTGTTCTCATTTTTCAGGATTGGATTATTTCATTATTACTTTTTATTCTTGACATTGGTTATTTCTGCCTTTTCTCTTTTATTCTTGAGCAAAGAACTAGTCTTTTGTCTTTGTTGGTTTTTTTTTTTTACAGTGTTTGTTATCTATAATTAGTATTTGCTCTTTCTTTTGTTATTTCACTCCCTCTAATTTTTTTTTTAGCAAAAGTTTCATTCAATATAAAAAGCATCTGAAAATAAGGGCCTCACAACATTAGAGAATAACCAATACATTTTTAAAAAACAATAATCCTTGAAACTCTAGGGAGAGGCTCTGGAGGTGGGGTAAAAGAGTGACATTGAGAAGGTAAGGACAGAGAGGGACAAGAATACCTTTGAGGGAATTCTAGGGAGCTTATGGAGCCCTGGTGAATCATGGGATGGGCTGCTTGCTGTGCACGTCCCCCTTTCTCCCACCAGATCAGGTCAGCTTGGTGTGATCTCATCTCTCCAAATGGAGAGGCCCTGAGGAGGGCAAACCTCTTCAGTAATTTGAAACTTTGCTTGGATTTCTACAGTGACCTTTGAGATCTGGGTCATTAGGGACGTTATGAAATCCTGAAGGTGAGGAATGAGGACTGGTCCAGTATCACATTGGACATACTGGGAATCAAGGGCTTTCATTTACCTTTGGGATAAGACTCAACCTAAATCTGTTTTTTGGGAAGAAGATGTATGTTCCCTCTTCATTCATTCACAGTTAGACATCCTGATAGAGCTGGGGCAGAGTGAAGGATATAGATAGAGTTCAGAGTAGCCTAGACAGATTTTATCTATTTGCGCAAGAGTAGATTCTTGTCCTTCTACCAAAGGTTAACAATGAAAAGCTTTTTTAAAGAATGGTTCTTTAAATGGCACATCTTCCAACAAGAGTAAGTCAACAAGAATGTCCTCTTTACTGGAGAAAGAAAAGGTTAGGGATCTAGCCTGTCTTGTGTTTGCACAGTTACCAAAAAAAATCTTCATGACACTATGATTTTATCACTGCTCGACTTTCCCCCTTTTATTTATTTAATTAGTTATTTTGTTAGTTAATTAGTTTAGTTTAAGTTACTGTTCTTTTTTCTAACTACTGAAGTAGATGTTTAGCTCATTGATTTCAGCCTTTCTTCATTTCTAGTTAATGTATTTAGAGCCATAAAGATCTTCCTAAATATAGCATTAATTGTAGCCTACAAGTTTAATACATAGTATTTTATTTTAATTTTCTAATTTTCATTGTGATGTCTTCTTTGACCCATATGTTATATAGATTTGAATTTCTTTATTTCTTAGTTTCCAAACACATGACATTTTTTTCCTATTCATCTTATTTGAGTTGTATTACCATTTAATTGCACTGAGTCAGAAAAAATTCACTATATGATTTCAAAATTACTATAATGTACAATTTTGAAAATGTTCCGCATGTGTTTAAAATGAATTATGTTCTGAAATCATTTGATTTTGTGTTTTATGTGTTCATCAGATAAAGACTTTCAATTGTATTATTCAAATTTTCTATATTCATGCTTTTAGTCTGCTTATTCTATCGGAAACATGCTAAAATCTGAGTATGATGGAAGAAGTTCTGCCAATTTTGCTTTATGTATTTTGGGGCAATATTGGGTGTATGTAAGTTTAAATTTTTTATATTCTCTCTGTTAATTTAAATTTTATCATATAGTGCACTACTTTATCTCTGGTAAAGAGAATAGACTTTACCTTAAAGTTTCATTTGACTGATATAGATCTAGGGATACTAGCTTTTTGGGTTGATAGTTTATGTAGCATATCTTTTTCTATTATCTTATCGTCAAACCATTATATACCCTTATGTTTCAGAAGTGTTTTTATAACATGTGAACTCTGCTCTAAAATTAGAGAAACCTCATGCACCTTCATATAAACATCTATAGCACGTAGTCATTGGGAGGTATGGAGATAAAATTGCATCAAGGAACTAGTAGCCCATTCCACAGAGGCTGCACCTCTACAATGATCTATAAGATCAAATAAGAGCAGAGAGAGTTAAAGAGTTAGTTCAAACCAGCAGCAAGATGGCTAGCGCTGAATCCTGTTTGGACAGTAGGTGGCCTTAAGGCATCCCATGAAGGGAATAACTTACTATTAATGAAGACATCACACACCGTTTTATATAATCATTATCATTTCGAGTTTTCTAATAGGAAATAATACATCTATTTGATTTGACCTATAGTGCTAGCAAGATTAAGGAAATGTAAGTATATGAAATCTCCAAACAAAATAAAAAAATAGGAGAAGCTTTCAGACAGTGAGTCTTTGTACTGCAAGCACCTTGACCCTGAGCTATCTTTACAATGAAATCCAAGTCTGACAAAGGTTTAAAGCCACTTATTCAACAAGTTTTATCAAATGCCTAATATTTGTGAGTAGTTTAAAGAGATATAAAATAATCATAATAAATCAGATATAAGAGCTTTCTTTAAGGAAAATGTAGACTTATAGGGAGTAAGGTAAGCATTTTAGTGATGGTAGTAAATCCTCATAAGTGATGGGTACCATCTGAAAGTGTGAATTCCAGAAATTCAGTGGAAAGTAGGATTGGTCAATGTTTCATCAAAAGAGTATCACCATCTGATCTTTTTGCATAAAAAGTGACTTCCATGAGGGATGGAAGAAGATGGAGGCTATTTCAGTATTGGGACATCAGCCCAGACACTGAAAATGGAATCTTAAGTAAGAGTCTTATATTTGGGGACAACAACATAAAGGTTGACAGGATACTAAACAGGAAGTGGATAACTAGCTGTGTGACCCAAGAAAGTTACTAAGTCTTGGTCTCCATTTTCTCATCTGTGAAATCTAGGTGTTAAAGTTGATCATCTCTAAGTTTCCTGCCAGTTCTAAAGTTCTGTAAGGCTTAGAACAAAACACAGTAATATTTTCAATCATTAAAGAGAGTTGTTATAATTTCATTTTTACTGCCTATCATTGGTTATATCCTTGATTTACTTAACATCAAGTCATTGTTTGGGAATGCAATAGCTAATTATAACACTAAAACTATGGGAAAATATGATTTGCCTTACAATATATTTTAATGGGACCTCCAGGAAAGCCTTGTGGTAAACAAAGCAGAAACTTTATGCATAGTAATGTATACAGTAAAAATTTGGAAAATATGATAGGGAAACTGAATTGTTAGATATACTTATGATATAAGAAAGCCATGCTTATAAGTAGAAGAAAAATTAAGGATTTAAAAAAATGTCACCTTAAGTGTAAAAATGAGACAGATTACAGAAAGATGAATAAAAGAAATAAAATTTTTGTTGAAATTTGATTATGCAGAAAAGGAAGCTTCAGAACTTGTTAATCATCTTTAGTTTTGCCTATAATAAGAATAAAATCAGAAAGAAGTGAAACTTTGAAGTTACACAGAATAGCTGAGGCCCACTTGTATGCATAATGATTTAACAGTCTACTCTGACTACAGTAGTCTATAAATTCACAGAAATATATTCAATTATTATTTTTAGTACACATAACTTTAAATCTTTTAAAAGTATTTTGATGGTATTTCTGATACCTCTAAAGGCATAATTAAAATCTACATTTAAATTAAACCGCAAAACATTTATGATTTAGCTAAAGTAGTGGTCATTACCAAGAATATCTCTAGAAACTGTCTGTAGGTATATAAAGTATAACTAAGTTCATATGTATATTAAACTAAAATGTGATAAATTTTACATATTCTCTAACTTCCTCCTGAACTCTGACCTTCTTTCAATAGCCTGGGAAGTCTGTTATTAAAGAATCTCAAGGTGAAGTGTTGTCATTTTACATTAAAATGTAGGTTATTGATTTTTTCTCTCACTCATTGTCACTGACCCATATTTTATAAGAGAGCAAAAGATTTCTAACCTCAGATAGAGAGTAAGGATAATAGAAAAAAGATTTCTAACCTCAGATAGAGAGTAAGGATAATGGAAATACTATGCTGGAAAAAAAATCAGTTGATCAATATGTACTAGGTTAGAGAATAAGTTCCTGGCTGGATAACCTAGAATTTCATTCAGACACAAGTAAAATATCACACAAAGGAGCTGGACTCATTTTTTTAAAAAAAATCAGACATATAGTTTTCCTATCCTAAAGCATATTTGTGTCTGCTGGCAGACAAGTACAGGTAATTGCCTCCAGGTGTTTGCCTGCAGGAAGTCATTGAAATTCAGTGCTAGTACTGGCAGTTTCCTCAGCAGCAAAAACTAACCTGCAGGAACCTTGTAGGCATAGGTATATTTTAGAATAGCGATGCCAGGCAGCTGTAAGGCCTTAAACTCAGAAAGCCCAGCTTAACAAGAAACAGATTAACTAAAGCAAGAATCGGGACATATTTTTTAACTATTAACAAAAATTTGAGATTTAAAAATTTGTTCTTGGTTTTTAAAAATGTTTTAAAAGTTGTTTGTTTTTCTTGAATTTTACTTGTTTGTGGTAACTGCCTAGCAGGTATCCCACTCCCAGAGGAAATACGAATTACAAAAATAACTATACATTTCTTTAAGTTCTGTTTTTATGGAAATGCCTGTTAAAAAAAAATCATTGTTAAAAAATTATCTGGATCTCTTTTTTACTGTGAATAGATGCCCTAGGATATTTTATTAAAAATAGCAGATTAACCATTAACATTTAGCTCATTTCCTCTACTCAAATGACAGTAATGTTTTTTTTTTCTTGAAAGGTACAAACCTACAAAGACAAAATAAACAAGAATGGAGACTACAGCAACAAAAATTTGGAAGCTAAGAGCAGATCTGAGAAAGCTAAATTCTAAGCCAGCTGTGGGAAAAACTAAGAAGTAGTCTGATATTTTGGGAAATTTTTTAAGTAAAGATACAGGAAAGGGCATCATCAAGTGCATCTGGAAGTTCTGTTGTAAGTAGGATTGTTTAGAGAGAGCTGGAATTCCAAATCTCCTCCCCTATTCCATGCCACAGATCAACTACACACCCCAGAAGATGACTGGGGAGGATCGTGTCCTGGAGAAGGACACACAGAGGGTACAATACTAAAAACAGGCAGATTTGGCTTACCTACTGAGTGCTAGAATTTCCAGTATTTCTTGCCTTTTTCTGGTATGGAACACTAATGGAGAAACACACACACACACACATACAAACACACATACGCCAGCAGGTGATTGGAAGACTTCTCTAGAGAATTTGACCGGTATAAGAGGAAAGATCCGAAAATACTGGCACTGAGGGCTCCACAAGGAAAATCAAAGCCAAGTCACTATACAGGGAAGTCCCTGGTTAATAAAAATAAGCCACATATTCATCTAATAAGCTTTTAGTGTATATTCTTGATAAGAGTAGCCAGACAAAGAGCACCAGGATCTGATTCTAATATAAGAGAGACTGAAACAAATAACCAGGGAAAAAGCAATGGGAGAAAACAAGGACTGTGTAGGAGAATAAAAATTAAAAACTATTATTGATATACTCAGATATGCTATTACATATATAAAACAAGAAAAAGATGCTATTTAAAAAATATTTGGAGAGAAAAGAGAACTTAGAAATTAAAAATAAAATTCTAGAAATAAAAAATTCAATAGAAAAGTTGAAAGACAATTTAGAAGAAAGCTTCCAAAAGTGGGGCAAAAATGGAAAATAGGAGATGAAAGATAAGAAAAATAAAGGATATGTCCGGGTGGTCCAACCTCTATATGATAGGGGCTCCAAAAAGAGAGAACTGAGAAAATAGAGAAGAGAAAATCACCAATGAAATAACTTAACACTTCCCCAAATACTTTGTCCTTAATACACAAGGACATGAGTTTTTAGATCAAAATAAATCCAGTGCCAGAGATAACAATAAAATTACACTAAGAAACATCATTGAGAAGTTTCAAAACTCTGGAGATAAAGAGAATAGATAGAAGAGATTTCAAAAAAAAGAATAGAGATTTAGAATGGCATGAAATTTCTTAATAGTAATGCTGGAAGCTAGAAGACAATAAATTAATGTCTTCAAAATTCTGAGGAAAGGTTATTTTCATTCTAGAGTTCTTAACTCAGACAAGCTATAAATTAGTGGGAAGGTAGAATAAAGACATTGTCAGATGTTCTGAGTCTCAAAAAATTTTTGTTTTCCTCAAACCCTTTCTTCGGTAGCTCCTAGAGGATGGGCACTACTCAAATAAGGGAGTAAACTAAGAGGAAGGCCTGGGATCCAGGAAATGATGTCCCACTTGAAAAACAGGAGAAGGCAATCTCCAATATGATGGTAAACGGAAGCTGTGGGGAAACAAATTGGTTTTAAATGGAGTAAAGATTTCACTTAGGAGGAGGAGGAAAGTAGAAGAGTAGAGGAAGGTGGAGTAACAGTGAAATTGTGGAGAATCAAGGATTAATAGACTTCTCATTATAATAGACTTAACTTTCTCTACAAGCTAGTCAAGGACTTCTGCTAAAAGCAAGATAAGTGAGTAGGTGAGGGGAGATGTTAGGAGTCTGTGAGAGGAGCAGACAAGTTTCCAGTCATTGGCAGGTAGAGAAACAGACCCAAATGTGAGAAGGCCCATTAATTGTAAATGTAATCAAGCTTGTTGAGGCCAAAGAAACATACTTATATATTTCATATTGCAGATACAGTTTATATATCGCATTACACTTTTTGAACAGTTGTTTTTTAAAACATTATCTCACTCGTCTTCATATAGTATCACTATTAACAAAATAAGGACATTGAAGCTGAGAAAGAAATAACTTGTTCAAGATGTCAGGGCAAGTAAGTTCTTGTGCCACATTGTAAAAATTTTAATCATGTTTGGCCATTAGTGGGAAGAAATCATTCTATTTATGTTATGAAATAGATATTCTTTCTCGGGTAGTTCCTTGGTCAGCAAGAAAGTTGGAAGCTTCACAGGGCTGAGATAAAGTCAATACTAACCAAATATTATTTGGGTTAGTATTATACAATGTATGTGTTTGCAATGAATGAACACAAACTTCTCATAATTGCACAGAAAAAAATTTTTTTAAAGAGACTATACTAACGCCGATTAGGTATTTAACATAGGTTTATGTTTGCACAGAAATATTCTCATATCGTGTTCTACTTTCCAGTGCTTTCATGGTTAATCATATCTTGAGTACAGGGGCTGTTAATAGCAGGGGTGTTTAATGTTAACTTATTTATAATTAAGCATCATAGTTTAAATTGGAGTAAAGGAAGGTCATTTATAGTAAAATGCTTAAATTTTTAAAGATTCGCAAATAAAATAAGGAATTTCCTCTCAGAGGCCTTTCAGGATAGGCCTTCCAGAAAAACTGGATAAAGTAACAAGGAAGAAAAGTAGTGTCCTCTATCTTTAAAGACATTATAGAAAAAAATGCATTGAGAAGGCAACAGTTTTATAAAGGGTATATATATATATATATATATATATATATATAACATTAATTAGAACCCATAGCTTTTTAAATACATCAAGTTTATTTTTCAGAGCAGTGTTAAGTTTACCAGAGTGCTTCTTCTCATTCTTCCCTAATTTTTCTCTATTATTAACATTTTTCATTAGTGTAGTACATATAGTGAGTCAAAATTGATAAATTATGAATGAAGTCCATAGTTTACATTGGCGTTCACTCAGTATATTATACAGTTCTATGGAACCTGTGGCTTTTTAATCTACCATTTTTAATTGTGCCACCTAGAAAATAGTTTTGATTTATTAATATTTAAGTTGAGAAAAACTTTCAAATGATTAAATAAACATTTAGATATTAGATTTATGGTACTGTTTCTAGATAGATAATTTCTAGCCAGAATTTCAAAGTAGTCATAGAAAAGATTTTACTTGTCTAGTAATACTACCTTTTGAAAAACTTCCAACCAGTAGTCTCTAATCATATCTCAATATTACCTAAATAAGAAGATATTTTTAAATTTAAGTTTTTACTGAAATGCAGTTAATTTAAATCTAAATGCATTAAGGTTTGGAGAAATTATCATGTAATTCTTGTAGGTATAACAAAATTATATAGTACAGAAGAAAGGGGCAAAATGCACAGATTAATTTTGTTTTCAAATATATATTTTACAATGAATGCAATTACATCTAGCATGTTATCTCAGATCGAAGATTATTTGTCTACATGAAAATAATATTGAATTTGACAGGGCCATCTCAAGTAGGTCATGATAAAAAAGAATTAAAAAGCCCATAGTAAGAGCATGGATTAAAGAAAGTCTAAAAAGGTAAAGTCCATGATTAAAGTTTGTATTATCACAAAGTACCTAGTTAGAAAATTGACTATCTTTGAAGTAGAAACAATAAAATTATAGAGTCCTTACCCTAGAATGGTCTTCAGGGAGCTAGTTCAACACAGTCACTTTACAAATAGAAACTAAAACTTAATGAAGTGTCAAGGTTAGTGATAAAAGATTATCTATGTTTCTTACAAAGGAAAAAAAAGTACTGAACACAACAAATAATAGTTTATAGATCTCATTTTCCTAAAAGGATGGTTCATGGATAACACTCAAAGTTGATTATTAATTAATTAATAAGAAAGACTAAAGAGAGGGCTATGTAGAATAATAAGATAAAGTTATCTGTTCTAAACAATTTAGACCAGAAGATAGAAGAAACCTAGAAAAAGTAAAACAATAGTACTTAAAGTTGCTGGCATGATTGACTACCTAATTCAGAGTATATCAATTTTATATGAGCCTGTTGGACCACTTCATGGAGTGGTCATGGAAAAGAGACAATTCATCTAGATCCTAACGAATGATGAGCAGAGAGGAGGGAGGCAAGCATCTCATTCAGTCATGATTGGAAATACGGAGGGAGGGAAGCACCAAACTTATTGCAGAAACAGTCAAACCATTAGGCTGAAATGAAGACTTTATTTAGGGAAATAGCTGACAATAATACTGGCAGTGTTCATTTCAACTACTTTGTGATTGGAAAGGAGCTAGGGATTATGGACTTCATCTCGTAGTTAGAGGGAAGCTATTTGGTTTCTTCAGTGAGAGAGTTATATGATCAGTGTTATTTCCTGTTTAAGAGAAGCTAGGAACGTTTGGACTCTGGCCCTATTTTCTTCCAAGTTGATGTCTTGGTGGACAACTGCTTTCTATCCCCAGACACTCTCCAAAGTGAATATTGGCAACACTGGATTAATTTACTATTGAGCAGCTTTTGATTAAGTGTGATATAGAGTGTACTTCTTGTCCATCTTCAGCAATTTTTTTTAAGAAAAATGAGGAAAAATTTAAGAATATATCACATCGCACCTCTACATTTTAGGGTAATAATAATGAAATCCCACATCTTCTAAATGTGGGGGAGAAAGCAGAGAGTTAGTGTTGGAGAAATAGGCAGGAAGGTGTTGGTTAAAAAAATTGAGGGAATCAGAAAAATATGGTTGGAAATGATATCAAAATTGGTGATTGTAAAGAGCTAATTTTGATTTTAGTTAGAGAATCTATATTCAAGAAGCCAGATATCAGGGCAGTATATACTAGAACAAAAAGAAAGACTGTGTAGTATTTTTTATCCAAAGAATTTAACGTACTTGTAAATATTAATAGAAGAAGAATTGTAATTAAATTTCAGAGAACAGATGTCCAGTTTACAGACTTCATAGAACCTAAAAGTAATATTGTCCTGGGTTTAAGAATAAGCCATTCATTTCAAATTCAGAAGTAACAAAGAGAAAGAAAATAGAGCAGTAGAGTGGCAACTAGGGAAAGAAATGCTTACTTAGAAAGGAATCCAATTACTGTGTAAGCAAAGAAAGAAGGGAGGAGATAATGAAGAGGCATAGAAGAATATAAAGGAGACATTTTACCTAGTGGACTGATAAAGAGAAGGAACTGTTTATACTTTTATAGAAGTAGATACATTCAGATTATTTAATAAGCTCTTGTTGCTCTTTTGTAAAGCATCCATAGGAAGTAGATTCTGATTATCACCCTACTTTACATATGAGGATATTGTAAAATGCTCCTTAGTACATTAGCTAATTAGGAGGGTATCTCAATTTTCATCTGGCTCTAATATGAGCATTAATATTCTTTCTTTTTTTCCCAGGATCTTTAGTTTACCCTGGAGGAATAATTCTTTTCACTTATCTGCTACACAACTGGCCAATATTCCATGATGCCATCTCGATATTGCCATATATTTTAGATTATCAGAAAAATCAAGCAAGCTCCAAGGAAATCTTAGTAGCAAAAAATCCATACTCAGCTGCTCATATTTCTGCAGCATCTCAGAATTTCTTATTTAAGTACTGGCCAATTTTTTTCTGGTTTTCTTTGAATTTGTGAGAATAGATACAAATAAAATATCCTCTTGTGATTTATTGCAGAAAGACAGCTTGGTCTTTTGGGACTATGAATCATAGGCCGCTGTCATAAAGTAACTTATGTTTGAGAATTTTAAAAAATAATAATTGGTTTGGGACAAAATTTTCTTCCTAAATAAGAAAATAAAAGATTTCTTAATAAGAAATCTCACTAGAGATCTGAGTGAAATAAAAATATGTGAATTTGTTTTAATGGTATCAAAATGGATACAAGATCATCAGTTGCTCAGAATACTTAACGGGAATTGTTATTGAGAAGATAAAAGTTTTTTGAAGAAAATCCAGATGCTAATTACCTTCTTTCCCTTAATCAAATTTTAGGATAATGGAAATTATGCTTTTAGAATGAGGGAATGGATAAGAGCTACTGTTAGAGAAATGTCTGATTTACCTTTCTGGAAATCATTTTATTTTGTTCCAGAGAGGTGAACTATGGAACTTTCTGAGAGAACGTGGTTACGAAACTGTTTTGTGATGAAAGCACAGGAGGGAGGGACTGTTTTGACTCTTGTTACTATGTGAGGGATGGAATTTTGTAACCAGAAGGTTCCACAACAGTTGGGAATGACAGTTGTATGAGTAGCAAAAGCAGAAGACAAATGTGTGTGTCCTGTTACTACTGCTCTGAGCACCGCATACCACGACTGTGCCAAGATTTCCTGCTTGCATCAATATTTTTTATAATTACCAAATCTCTTATGCGCTACTCATTAATAGCAAAAAAATTTTATAATAATATCTAGACTGTCTTTAGGTTAGACAGACTTCTAGTATGATTGATATTCACTACACACACACACACACACACACACACACACACACACACAGTCTTATTTAGATGCCTTATTATAACCCTTGTTCCATTCCCAATCATCTACTATAAATCAAGCTCCACATCCTCTTGCAGAAATTAAAATAGCTGAAACTTAAAAAGCACTCAAAACATGTTAAAGTTTACCATGACCTATTATTGTCCTATTTTTAGTGGTTGGTTTACTCTTGCCTTTCATTCCCTTGCTTGTCCTTGTGCATTAGTATTACTTTCATTTTCCTTAGCCTCTAGGAAGTCCATTCTATCTATTGCTCTTTCTAAAGCTTGTCCCATTTTGGACTTTGACTCTAGATTCTTAGGTTCTTTTACATTTATACCTGTAGACATTTTGGCATAATAGGAACTACAATGAAAAGAAGATAACAATAAACTCAAAGTCATTAATTAAACCACAAGCTTTCACAAACAGAAAATTAAATAGTATAGAATAGTACCGCATTGAATTTAGGGAAGGAAAAAATGTTGGCTTTAAGAGTTGTTTACCAGAAGCAATTCAGTTGTGAAATTTCATTCAATGAGCAGGCATCTAGAGAAAACTTCTTAAAAACCAAACTGCACATTTAAAAAGCCAGGAGTTAGTGAATTTGGGACTTAGTGAGGTCTGGGGAAACAGAGACATTAGTATAGGAGGTAGACATGCGTAGTCAAAATGTGCTTCGAGAAAGAGGACACTTGTTAAGCCATAGGGGTGGAGCTGTGGGGTTGGCACTTTATGTACATGAAGAAAAGGTTACTCATAACCAATGATTTAGAAGGGAAAGTTTAAAGGCTTTAATGTGTTGAATCCTGTCCTGTAACTGGTCCACAGACATAGTACATCCCTGTGCTGATGCTGAAATGTCATAATTATAGACATAACCTCATTAAAATGAGAGTACACCAGGGATGGATGGATGGATGGATATATATATACACATATATATATTAAAGTTTGATATATGGCATATATATATACATACACGTATACATATGTATATATACACACATATATACATATATGTATATATATATACCTATATATGTATATATATATGCCATATATCAAACTTTAAACCTGAAATATAACATACATATATATTCATATGTATACTTTAAACCTGATATCGAGTTCTACTAGATAGATCAAGTGGAAATAAGTCTCAAAATATCAAAGAAGAGAGAGGGAACTTGAAGAAAAACACTATCTGCTTCATAACGATGTTTAGGCCCTACTTGCTCACCCAGATCTTAGACTGCTGCTAATGAAAGTATAGAGGGAAGTGCAGACTCACTGGGAGGCAGAGTGGTCTAGGGTCTCAGGACATGGTCCCCTCTGCAGATGGTGAGGGTCCTTGTGAGGCCTTGCATGGTTGTACCTTGGACATGTTATTTAACCCAAGTCTGACTTCCTTTATCAGTAACATGTAGATAACAATAGTAACTGTAGTATTGGGTTATTGTTTTTTTAAATAAACTTTATTTTAGAATATTTTAGATTTACAGAAAATTTGCAAACATTGTACTGAGAGCTCCCATATACCCTCACTCATTTTTTCCTCATTGTTAACAGCTTACATTACCATAATACATTTGTCAAAAATAAGAAACTACCATTGGAACATTACTATTTACTAAACTCCAGACTTTATTTGGATGTTACCAAGTTTTTCCATTAATGTTCTCTCTCTATTCCAGGATCTCATCCAGGGCACCATATTATATTTAGTTATTAGGTTTCCCCAGTCTCCAGAGACTTATTTCAAGATTTAAAAGGTAATAAATGTTAAAGCTACACTTAGTAGAGTGTGGAAATGCAAAAAAGAATCGATCAACACACACACACATATATCTATAACTGTATGACAGGTACTGTTCTAAGTGCTTTAGAAATACTAATATATTTAATTTAATATATTTAATTATATATAATTAATTATATATAATTAATTCTATGAAGACTCCAATTACATTCACTTTAAAGTTGAGTAAACTGAGGCACAGGACAATCAAATAAATTGCCTAAAATTATGCTTTTGGCAGAGCTGGGATTCAATCTAGGTTTGCTGGCTTCCAAGTCCATATTTTTTCTCTGATATATATATATAATATATATATATTACATATATATTATATATATATATGTAATATATATATATAACACATATATATACATATATATTATTACATATATATTACATGTATATATTACATATATATAATATTACATATATATATTATATATATACATATATGAATTTTATACACATACACACCTACCTTTCCCTTACTCTCTCCCTCCCTTTCAACATAAAATGCTTAAGCCCCAAAACCGCAATCAAAACTGTAGCAGAGGAGAAACTTTTTTTTTAAATTTAGGAATGAATATTAAAAACAAGCAAAAAAGCAATGGAGTTATTGGTGGGTGAAAATCAGGGAAGGATATAAAAGAAAAAGGATTTGGGAGCAGGAAGAAGGGGAGGAGTTCTCCAGTCAAGCTCTGCCAGTGGCAGCTTAGCAACACTGTATCATACACACAACCATGTTGTATTTCAGTTATCTAGTCTATAAAATAAGCAGATCCCTTTTAACCATATTATATAACATCAAGTCAAGAAATTAAACATTCCAAGTTGTTTAAATGAAAATGCAAAAGTAAGAAAACAGTAAAGTTGACAGGAAAGCCTTAGTAACTAAGCTGAAAGATGAGCAAGACTCATACTACAACAAAGCTTTTAGTTTGGGGCCATTTTAAGAGCAGGTCCTGGGCATGAATAAAACAGAATCTGAAAGTAACTAGCAGAACTGCACTCAGTTAGAAAGAAGTTATGGTCCTCTCCTTCATTTGCTCATCAAACATTTATTGCAACACCGTTCTGGGTGCTGGGGATTAAGTAGGTGAACAAATCAAGCCTCCTTTACTCATGGCTCTCATATTTTACTTGAGGATTGGAATAGAAAAGGCAAGTAAATGGATAATTCTAGAATGTTAGATGCTGTAAAGGATATCAATGGAGTGATGAAAAAGTATGTTATAGGGAAAAGGATTCGCACACTAGATAGGCTAGACAGAGAATGCTTAATTTACATATGTTCAGATTGTGAACACGCTGGGGAAAATGAGACCCTTAAATCCTTTGGCAATCCATACGATGGCTTTTCTTTTTTTTTATAATGCAGTAAATGTGCAGGAACAAAAATAGTTTTCCATAGGTTGTTTGAGAACTATTTTGCTAGAAATGTTAAAAAGTAGAGTTATTTAGAAGTAGTTATTCTTGGAAATAAGGGAGACTAGAATGAAGTCCTTTTGGCCTCTGAAACGATGATAAAATCAAGTTAAGCACCACCCAGCAGTGTTTAGCCTTGGATATAGGAGCTTGCAGTCTAACGTATGGCTTCCCAATTTCCATTTTTTTTTTTTTTAATGTGATAGCATTACCAAAATAGTAATGATAGTTACAATAGTAGCTAACATCCATTGAGCACTTTGGGCAGTTCCAGGCATTTTTATTTAGTATTTCACTCAGTCTTTTCCAAGGAAGATATTGAGTTACTAGTGTCCTTTCTGACTGAAACCCAAGTATGTCTAAGCCCAAAGCCCACGTCAACTTATTTCATCTTCAAGCACCTGACAAGCCTGTTTCCTAGGTCAGTATTAATTCACTGTGCATTTCCATGTAAAAATATCTATATCTTGTTGTCTGCTACAGACTGAATTGTGTCCTCATCTCCTGCCCCCAAATTCATATGTTGAAGCCCTCCCTACCCTCACAGTGACTGTATTTGGAAATAGAGTCTTTAGAAAGTAATTGAGTTAAATGAAGTCATGAGGGTGGGGCCCTGATCCCATAGGATTAGTGTTCTTATAAGAAGAGACATCAGAGAGCTCACTTTCTCTCTGTGTGCATTCCTGGAGGAAAGACGCTGTGAGGACGTAGTGAGGAGGTAGCTGGCTAGCTGCAAGCCAGAGGATTCTCATCAGAAACCAAATTAGCCGAACCTTGATCTTAGATTTCCAGCTTCCAAATCTGTAAGGAAATAAATTTCTATTGTTAAAGTCACCCAGTCTATGGTACTTTGTTATGGCAGCCCGAGCTAACAAAGACAAAGCAAATTATGTGATTTTTTTTTGGTTTCCTAGTGCATATAAAAGTTATATTCACGCTATACTGTATTCTACAAAGTGTGCAATAGCATTATGTCCAAAAAACAATGTACACACACCTTAATTAAAAAATACTTTATTGCTAAAAAATGTTCACTATCATCTGAGCCTTCACCAGCTCATAATCTTTTTGCTGGTGGAAGATCTTGCTGCGATTTGATGAAAACATATTATCTGCAAAGTGCAATAAAACAAGGCACAATAATATGAGATATGCCTGTATTCTCAGTATCATGTCTTAATTCCTTCATAATGATGCCTAAAGTTTTTCCCTGGTTGCCTCTTGTTTGCCCACTCTGTCTTCATATCTCATTACTAGAGAACCCTACCTTCCTGTTTGCCCAGTACAGTCCAGGTGCATGTCTCTCATCTGGGTATAGTTATTAATAGTTTGTTTCCCCTCTCAGGTGTCGCGTTTAGATACTACATTTATATGGCCACCTACTTTTCTCACATTTGAGTTTTCACTCTAGTCAGAAAAACCATCACACATAGCTTAGTTGCTCTCACCTTTAAGCTATTTCTCTTTGCCTGGAATGATGTATTCATTTACGCTATTGCTAAATCATGAACCTTTCTTCAAAATCCTACTCAGAACTCGCCCTTACTACTGAACTTTCTCTCACAATCCTGCCCTTCACCCAATCTAGAAAGCTCTCAGCAATCATGTAAATAACTCTGTATAACTTTAATTGGCTTTGTTTATAAGCTTCTTCTTGTATCTATTTTCCCTCTAGGTATTTTTCCATGTGTTTATCCTGTCTCTATTAATTTGCAAACTCCCAGAGGGCAAGGTCTGAACACAGGATGCTGTTGGCATAAAGTGGATGCACAGTTAGGCCTGAATGGTAGACAGTGAAATCCATCTTGATCTGTTAAAAAAAAAGGAAAAAGAAAAAAGAAAAAGCATCCTTTGTTAGTGCTTTGTTTGTCATGGTACCCAGACTGCTAACCTAATGTAAAAATATATCTAGTTTCTGGGAGTGTCCAGTTAACTAAGATAAAATAAATAGTTACAAGCTTTCTATAATGTGAGGGGGTGGTGCGGGGCATTCTGCCGTATGAGACTGATATATGAAAGTCATGCTATTATGGAGTTTATTTTCTTCAGAGGTATAGTCTTGTCTCGTCAAGGCCACAGGTCTAAGAAGGGAAATAACATTTACTTACCAAACTGAGATCTAAAAACCAAAAACAGCCTTGTTCTAAGTTTGTGCTGATAGTGGAGGGAAATGAATCTGATTTAGAAGGCCTTTTTCGAATCTCACATACAATACCGTATCATCCAGCTCTTCAGGATTACCAGATAGGTGGATTGCTCATTTTAGTCCAGGTAACAAAAGGAAGACAGGGCAATATGTTCCATTCTCGCTGCGGGGTTAAGAAGTGGGGATCCTTTACCGTGACCACCTGCTTCCTTCTTTCAATCTAGCATATAGAGTGCCGAATATCTGTATATCATTCTCGGCTCACAGCCCAAGGTATAAACCAACGTAGGCGGTGCACTAGATAACATCAAAGCCCGAGGCAGGGGCCAGAAAAGGGGGGGGGGGCGGCAAAAGCAGCCGAGGGAATGAAGCGCCTCCCCCTAGCATTTCCTCTCACGCCCACTTCCAACCTAGGAGGCTTTTGGTTTCTGCTTTTGTTGTTTTTAAAATTAAAAGTTAAACCCAGGAAGCTTTGGATCAGACTTTTGCGTTGCAGTTCGGGTAAGTTTTCTCTTGGTTCTTTTGTCTGGCTTGGGAAGAGCTTGGGTGTGGGGCAGAGTTGGCAGGACGCGCGAGGAAGGTTTTGTCGCCGAGTCGCCCCGAGGAGGAGGGGATTCGGCCGGTGGACGGGAAAGCCCAGCGCGCGCTGAGGGCGGAGGGCGGAGGGGAGGGACGGGCGGCGGCGTGACCCGGTGGCTGCCGGGGAGGAACCTCCGGGATCTCCGCGTGGCGGTGGCGCAGCCGGGCCGCGCACAGGGCGGAGGGCCGGGGCCGCGGGGCCGCGCCAGGGGGGAGCCCGAGCCGGTCGGGCGGCCGCGTGGGAACCCCGCTAAGGACGCGCGGGCAGCGGTGGTGGCGCAGAACAGGATGGACGCGGCGAGACGGCAGAGTCCCGTGACAAAGCTTTGGGGTGGACTTCTGTCCTCCCATAGCTGCTTAGCAAGGAAAATGTATAGAACCTCTCAGTGACACTGTCCTCACTTGAACCTCAGCCCCCGAGGGGACTCCAGAGGCGTTCACAGGGCCAATAGGTATGCAGCCAGAGAGAAATGGGCCCTAGGAACCCCCTCTTTTTTTTTCGGGGTATGGTCACCACCCCATTTGTTTTAGAATTTTCGACAATTCAAACTGCTGTTTACCAGTCACATTTATCTCGTTCAAAAAAAAAGTTTCCCTATATTTCGTTTATAAGATACAATTTGAGAAACTGTTGAATATGCCACAAAATAAGCCGCAACTAGCTACTTTATAGTTTAGCTAGCTTTCCTTGCTTTCTGATAACTAGGAAGTTAGAACTGGAGGCAGAATTAGGGGGAAAAATGCATTTAGAAAATTAGTTCACAAATAGAAAATAGGTAAGTTTTCGGTATTGTATATATTTCAAAGAAAAGTTTAATATTGATTTTCTGCTCAATAAAGTTATGAGTAGTCTTTTTAAGCAAAGTTCTTCAACAAATTGAAATGACGAAATTGGATGTTTAATTTGTTAGAAGGTTCAGAGCAATGCCAAATCCTTTATAAAACACTGTGTTCACAATATGTTTGTTATGTTCAACAACTATCGTGTTAGAAATATATTCATTCAGTTAGTATTTTTAACTTACAGGTGACACAAGTAAAAATAATTAGGAGCTACCTTCATCTTTATCCTGACAGAGTAGGTATACTTTCTCATGTAAATCATGTTTATTTTTTATTCACATACCGAGTTGGACAGTTATATTACATGCTGTTTGTGACTGCAATCCATTAAATGTCATTTCATAAAAGATGATTATATTACATAGAAAATTTAAAAAGTGCATTATTTCACCGCAAGATTGGAAGGACAGTATGGTTAATATTTCAAATTTAGGCAGTTTTTCGATATTGCTCTTTTGACTGAAGTTAGTTTTTAATAGGCATGTTCCCCCCTTTGGCAGGGCATACACGACGTTATTTTGGGGTACAAGCTCGCCATTATTGAGTATTCCACTTTTAATTATTCCCATTTTTGTGCATTAAGCTTTTCTTAGCTCAAATGAGCTAGAGATAGGATTTTCTCGGGGGGATTTTCGGGGTGAACCCTAGCAGGAAAAACCTAGACGTCTTTATGGAAGCCCCAGGGAACAAAACAATTGAAGTTTGCGCAGATGGCCAGCGTAGTGGGTGTATGGTCTTTCAGCATTTTTATTCCTTAAAAGGAGAAAGCAGTTTGGTTTAATGAAAAAATTTTCTGTATCAAAATTTTTGTTTAATCTTATTCCTCCCCATTTCAGAGTGACTCCTTAAACCAATTCCTTCTGCCAGCTCTTTAGGTGTACATGTGGAATTTGAGCCCCAAACTTTTACCATTCTTTAGGTCTATCTCCGAAAACCTTCGTTTTCCTCGTCCAGCCCCTCCTGATTTCTTTTCCATAGATTTCTAATCCTTTCTTTCTCTACTGCGTTCTAGCAGCCGGGGTCAAATTCTGGTTTATGGTAATTACTCCCACTAACCCCTTCCTCTTCTTCCTTTCGTCCCTGAAGCAGTTCGGCGGCCTAGCCCCGCACCCCGTTTTTCTGACCTCAAACACCCCTCCCCGCCCTCCCCTGCCCCAGGCTGTTAAGCGGACAGGCAAGGGTTAACTGCGCTCGCCGCTCCGGCTCTGGGAACCACCAGCGGGCTTTGGAGCGGCCTCTGGAATAACCTTGGCTTTCCTCAATCTTTTAATAGAACATCCGCCACCAAAAAGTGGTTTCAGTTCAGGGTTAATAACATGTCCCCTTCCACCCTTCAAACCAACACTCCGCCCCGCTCCCGGTTTTTTTAAAGTTGTTTTTCAAAGTTAATGAGTTTCAAGTTTCACAATGACTTTCCCCTTCCCTCAACGCGTTGCTGAGGAAACCCCCTTGGGGTGCCCCCCTCTCCCTTCCCCACCCCCAATCGGCCCGGGCGCGGGGCGGGGCTGGGAGACCCCATGACGTCACCGGGCCGGCCCACATCCTGCTTTAGAAAGTAAAGAGACGGTAAAGAGAAACTACCGCCGCCGTCGCCCTCTTCCTTCTCAGACAACCGCCCCCAACTGCGCGACCCGGCCAGGCCTTCCCGAGGCCGCGTGACCGGCCTGGCCCGCCCCTCGCCGCCGCCGGGCGCCAGTTCTCTGGCCGGCTCGACCCCGGGCTCCCGCCCCTCGCGCCCCTCCCCCGGCCCTCCCCCTCGGGCCGCGCCACTGCCTCCTCCCGCCCCCCTTCAGTCCCTGTGGCGGCCCGGCGGGGCGGAGCCGCGGGTGGACGGCGGGGCGAGACCAGGTCTCGGGCCCGCCCCGCCGGGGAGACCCGGGGCCCTCCGGGATCCACGCGAGCCCGAACGGGGCACCCACCCAACCCCTACCCCAGGGCTGGTCTGGCGGCCGCGCCTGCCCAGCTGGGCCTCCGCGCCCGGGGTGACCCCCGCCCTTCCCCCTCAGCTCCGTCCTCAGTCGCCGCCTGGGGACGCCCCATCCCCCGCCCGCGCGTAGCAGCCCGCGGCCTCCCCGCCTCCCGCCCCCGGGGATCCCCTGCCGCCCCGCCCACCCGCGGGAAAGCCTCGGACCTTCGCCCTCCCTCCCCCGCGCTGCCGGGCCGCGCTCCTCCCGTCGCCCCTAAAGACGCTAAACGTGCCCTACTCTGGCCCGGGGAGAGGTAAAGCCCGCGCCCGCCCTCCTCACCCCGGGCCCCACGTTCCCAGGGGCCCCCCTGCCTCTCCTCGCCGCTGTGCGAGCCCCCCAGACGCCCCCTCCCCGGCGGCGGTCATGCCGCGGCCCCGGGCGCCGGCGAGCGCGGCCACCTTCCCCGCCCGGCGCCTGCGGCCCCCGCCCGCGAGCCCCGCGCTCCCCCCCACCCCCCGGCCGGCTCCCCTGTTTAATATTTCAGCGCTGGGTGGTGTGAGTGCCAGTCGCCGGCCTCTAGTGTGGCTGCTGCTGGGGCGGTGGCGGCGACGGCGGGGAGGAGGGACGGAGCCAGGGGCCGAGAGCCGGGAGCAGCCGCAGGAGGGAGGTCATGTTTGTGTTTGGGGTTGTCAAGTGAAGGAGGGATCCCAGGCGCCGCCGCCGCCGCGCGGGGGTCGCGGAGATTCCGAGCTGCGGCCGCCATCAGCAGCGCAGCTCTAGGGCCGGCTGCAGCGGCAGCGGCTCCGCCGGGCGTCCTGGCTGCAGGTTCGGCGCGGGCTCCGCGGCGGGGGCGCCGCAGCGGGGAGGGCAGCGGGGAGCGGTGTGGGGGGGGGCAGGACCCACATCCTTTCCGCGGAGTGGGGGTCGTGCGGGCGCCCGTGTGTGTGTGTGTGTGTGTGTGTGTGTGTGTGTGTGTGTGTGCAGCCGCCGGAGAGCCTTTTGCAGAGGGGATGGCTGCGTGCGGGAGACACTTGCCACTTCTGGGAGCCCTCGCTGCGCGCGAGCGGCCCGAGCTGCGGTCCTGCGAGCTGAGCAGGTACGGAGGGACCTAGCCTCCCCACCTGCATTCCAGCCGCAGACGCATTTTGCAAGAGGGTGGGGGGTGAGGGAGACCAGGCCTCGGCTTCCCAACCTCCCGCCTTTGTGGCTTTCTTTTCCTTTCGTTCTTTGCGCGAAGTGCCTGTTTACTCCCAGCCACCTGGGTAGTTTCTTTCCGGGTTGGGAGTACGTGCCTGCAGCAGTTGGAAAGAGGGCGGTGGGTTTGGGCGCGGGTCGGCTCAGGCTCGCTTTGGGGTCGGGCTGGGGAAGGAGTTGCTGCTCGAGGGGTGGGGGCGCTGGTGGAGCTGGTGGTGAGGAGTCTCAGGGCTGCCGCGCTCGCCTCATCTTGTCCTGCTCTCCGCACCCACTCCGGGCTCCTTCCTGAGCTGGCACTTCCATTCTCCCCCCCCACCCCCCGCATGCGAAGTGCTTTGTTCAGTGCAGCGTTGCAGAGGGGTTTTCCCAGGCTCCGCCCTCCACATTCATTCATGTTTTTTCTCCCTGCAACTGTCTTTACGCTTTTTGATCGTGTCATGTTTTTGCTCCATGTAGTATTTCTTTCCTGTAAAGGAACGATTTGTCACTCGTCCTAGTTGCTACAGTGCTGCTGTCTCTGAACATACCCACTTCTCCACATACAAGGATTTAAACATGGGATGGACAGCTAGAGACAGTGGGTAGGCAGTGAATGGGGTAGCAGAAAGCTGTTATTGATCGGAAATTTGCATGTTTTGCATTTTATGCTCATCATCTTATGGGAATCACGTGACTATTACAATCGGAGTTCACGCTTTAAAACTTCCAAATATCGTGACCATTTTAACAGCTTTAAGTTTAACAAGGAACGTATTTAAGTATACAGTTTGGCCCTAACGTCTCTAAATTTTCTACTGAGTCGGAAGCTACGTGGATCCGATGGTGGATGTCATTAATGTAGGGAGTTGAAGAATCATATCTTTTATAGATCATTCAGCACAGTGCTGGATGAAGTGTATACATAGTATTGGACCATCATGTTTTATATTCTTACTCATGCACTTAAAGAAAGCTACAAATATAAGATACTGGAGCTAATTGTAGTTTTCTTTCTTATTTGTTTTTGCTTATAATAAAACCATACATTTCGAAAATCTTATACTGGGATATTATAGATAGTCTTTCCCTTATAGGCTTTCTTAAGTAGAATTAACATTTGACTATTTTTGTGTGTCAAGCAGTGGCACATTGTTTATAACTTACACCCTATGAGGTGGATACTATTTCCTAGTTTTACAGTTGGGAAATCTGATCTTCAGAGAGGTTAAGTACCTTGAACAAGGCTACACAATAAGGGGTAAAGCCTGGCTTTGAGCTCATTCTGGTTTGACACCAAAATATGTAGTCATGACTTGTGCTCTACAGCTTCTTTAATAAAATCCTGAGAGTGGGTATTATCTCCATGGAGGAAATAAGCACTGCCAGTAACTGAGTCACGTGGTGCCACATTCCTTAGTTGCTGACCATGGACACGTTAATTAACCTCTCCCTGGCTTAATTTCTTTTTTTTAATCTATAAAATGGATAAAGGATAGACACCTTACCAGTTATTAGGATTAAATTAGGTAATGTGTAGAAAGTAAATAGGCACACAGCAGGTGCTCAGGAAGTATTCTTTTGTTTCTGCTACAGTACTGGATACAACAAAAATTTTAACCAAAGCATTTCTGTTCTATTTTTGTGTCTTTGCTTAATGATTAAAAATTTTATGTTTAACATCATCATAATGGGCTTTGCTTATCAGCCATATTGCAGGAAGTTAAAACTAAAATTTAGCTCAAGGATCCTTGAGAGTCTTGTGGAAAAGGAGACCAACATGCTGATTTGAGGAGAGAGATAATATTAGGTTTTGGATTATTATTGTCTTGGTATATTTTACTTTAGATCATCGTTTTTAAAATGTATAAATCAGGACAGACTAGGTTCTGCTGCAGTAACAAATAACTCCCAAACCTCAGTGACTTAAAACAACAGTCTCTCATGTTTGTTTTACATGATTATACTGGGTTAGTGGGAGCTCATCTCCATGATGTCAGACTCACTGTCTAGAACAGTGGCTGTCCCATGGCAAAGAGAAAAGAGCTCTGGATGATATTGCTTGGGTAACTAAGCGTTCCAGCGTAGAACCAATGTATGTCTCTTCCGCTCAGGTCATTAGCCAGAACCGGTCATACCTTTTAGCAAAACACAGGGAGGCAGAAAGTGCATTTCTTTCATGAACCTAGAAGGGGGAACTGGGATAATTTGGGAGTGTCCACAATAACAACTACATACATTAACTGAACTCAGTTAAACAAGTTGAATAAGATGTGGTTCATGTTCCCAAAGTTTATGTTTGGGCAGACATGTATATAATACAACATAACCCTTATATAGCCTGATGCTATATTTTAATTATACTTGCTATTGTTATTTTTACACAAGTCAGTGAATTTTTTCACTCTTCTTTGATAAAGGTACAGTGATTTTTTTCCTGTTTTCTTAATGAGAAAGCCCAAATATTGGCAAAATGACATGTCCTGTGTTTAATTAAAAGTTAGTAAATAATCCTCTGCAGCAGTCTCTAGCTTGGTTACCTTTTGTTGAGTTTAGATTAGTGCTGTATTAAGCCATAACTTTTGAAGTGTCTTTTTTCTTTGAAAGTTCTAAAGTGTGATTTTTGTTTCTTTTTCTTTTTTCAGCAAATGGATTAATTGATGGACATTAAGTTTATGGAGCTACCTTTCTGTGACCTGCTCTTCCTACAGTTTCTAAGAAGAAAAAGGGGCCCCTGAATCAAAGAAGATGCCTCGGACTAAACAGATTCATCCCAGAAATCTAAGAGGTAAGGCTCTGCATTAAAGAGAAGTTAGGTTGACAGTAAATCTTTTATTAAAGTATCTACCTGCTGACAGGAATGGCACCTTGTTAGATGTTGACCTTGCTCCATGATGAGCTCCAGGAGCATTGGTTTCATTTTTCTTGTTCACTTCCACTTGCCTTGCACAATTCTTCTCTCTTCAGGGATGCATAATAAATATTTGTTGAACAAATTAATTGAATTTAACAAAATTACAGTGCCTTCTCAACCATTAGGTGGGGGAATTAAAGTCTAAGATTTACTATCTCTTAATGGGAACCATATTTGGAATAAGGGGTCTGAAATAAATGGTTGAATATTTTTTGCCAATTGGATCACTATCAATTTTTTTTACCCTTCCCTCATATTTCTTTTGAGATTAATTTTTGTGTTCTGTGTAATGTACTCTGTACATTAGAGGAACAAAAAGTGAAGACAGTTGTAGTTGACATTAATTCAGACCATTCTTTTTAGAACTCAGAGTTAAACTGACCTAGTTTTCATGAGGAAGTAATTGCTCAAAAATGTGTATATAATACATTTCTTACAGAGGTGCAAGAGCGAGTGTTTCCCCTTAACTGTGAGAAGATAAATAAGCTTAACTGTGAGAAGATAAATATTTTAGCCGATTGTTTTAAAAGATTTGTATTGTTCAAATGTGTTTTATCAACTGGGAATACCAATTATCTTTTATATTTAACTTTAGTAGATAAGTGTGTAGCATTGCTAAGCAGTGAACTGTTAAAGCAAATAATTTCAAACAGATTAAAGTATTTTATGAAATATTTACTATTACAGAAAAATTCTCAAGCTTGTGAAAGTAAAAAATGACTTAAAATCAAACTGGTGAATTAAGGATATTTCTTGGTGAAATAAATTCGGCCAGTCACTGTAAGGTGATAATTGAAAATGTGGTCAATTTTGTGTGCGGCCTGCTTGAATCTGGAAACAGTGCTTGTTCCTGGCCTAGAAAAATACTAGAATTCTCTGCTGGCATAGGTGGCTGCGTTGGCCCAAGTTCAGATTGACGATTATAGTACCAGTATTTAATGAGATGAGGATTTATACGGAGACTCTTAAGTGTTATGTGTCAAAGTCTGATTTTTCAGTCACATAGGAAATGTTGAAAATTGACTGTTTGCCTATCTCCCTTACTAGAATCTGAGCTCCCCAAGGTAGGGACTTTCTCTCATTTATGATTGTAGGCAGAGTCTCCATACTCTTGGTTGTCAGCTGAAGTGGTCATTTGGAGGCCTAGGCCCAGCTTTTATAATTCATCTGCCCAGAGAAGGTACCCTGTTCTAATATGTGCAAAGGCTGCCTAAAGGCCAGCTAGTGCCCTGGCCCCGCACAGTTCCTGGCAGCTAATAGGAACCCAGATATTTGTTGAAGGAGTGAATACATGATTGATCTGGAAGTATTATTCATTAGGTCATAAATATTAAATGTATTTTGTATTTAAAATACATACCATTGACCCATGAACAACATGGATTTGAATGGTGCAGGTCCACTTATACGCAGATTTTTTTCAATAAATACAGTAAACATTTTTTCTTTATGATTTTCTTAATATTTTCTTTAGCTTACTATATTTAAGAATACAGTACATAATACATTTAACATATAAAATGTGTTAATATACTGTTTATAATATCAGTAGGACTTCTGGTCAACAGTAGGCTGTTAGTGGTTAAGTTTTTGGGGAGTCAGAAGTCATATGTGGATTTTCAACTGTGAGGGCTGTTGTTGCTCCTAATCCCAGCATTGTTCAAGGGTCAGCTGTACTTTATAATTTAGATAACATAACTGTCCTGAGACATGCAGATTTTAAGACCATAGACTCATTTTCTTTCTGTACAACTCAACGTATTTTTTGAACAGCTTCTTGTGCCACTGTTTTAGGTGGTAGGGATAAAATGATAGTCAGACATGGACCTTGAAAGGAGTATGGAATTGAAGAGGGGAGGTGGGTAACCATATCACTGTGCTACTGTGGTGAAGGAAAAACAGAGGTTGTGAAGGGGTTCATTTTGGAGTGGGGCAGGGTAGTGATTTAGGGAAGGAAAAGTATCATCTGACCTGGGTTCTTAAGGCTGAGAAATTATCCAAGAAGCTGACAAAGCAGGTAGGAGCTTGCGAAGTAACTTGGGGAATCTACGCTACTCTGAGTTATTCTCCAGTACTAGAGCATAAAACTTTCTATTCAAGGGGGGCAAGGAAGGAGGGAGAGAGGTAGGAGACTAGAGTGAGAATTAGGAGGAATCAGATTGTGAAGGTCCATCAAATCTGAGGCTAAATTTAGTATGTACAATTATAGTTTTAATAGTTAAACTTGCTTGTTTTCTGAAATTATGTTTTTAAAATTTTCCAGGAGACCTTGAAATAAATTGGGTTCTGGCCAGTCAGTGGAAGTCTAGAAAATTGCTTGACTAAGGCAGTTATGAACTCCCAGCCACTAAAGAAAAGATCAAAATGGATTAGCATAAGACAGCCTACTAAAGTCATGTGGGTGGGACCTGCAGCCTTACCAAGCCCAGGGGAGAGGTCACCTGGACTGGGGAAGGTGGGGAGGGAGGTCTTCAAGGAAGGGGTGGTATCTGAGCCAGTTAGCTAGCTCACTCAGCAGAGAAGAATGACAGGAAGTTGTTCATGTTGGAGAAACCTAGTAAGCCAAGGCAAGCACAAAGGCAAGAAAGTGCAAAGGTGTGACACTTTTAATGTAACTTTCTGGAATATGAATTTTACTTCAGGGAGAAAATGTATACACGTGTGTGTATTCACCTATTAAAGTATTATACAAAAAAGTACAATATCATGGATGAGTACAGAGAATTTGCATGGATTTTAAGTTTTGCATGTGTAGACTAGGCCCCCATAAGGAGATGGAGTTTATTCTCTGATGTTAGAGTTTCTTCAGTGTAAAAGTATGAGAACTGATATGTTAACTGCAGGACATGAATTTGGGGCATGATTGAGACAGTTAGACCTGTTAAGTGATCTGTTCAGTTTGTAGGACTGGGGTTTGTTGAATTCTAGTTTTTTTACCCTTGGCCATATAAATCAGAACTTTTGTCTTTGGTGCCTGTTTGCATGATGCAGATGGGTGGAGTTTAACACTGCCATATCCTTTGCGAGGCTGAATAAGAATTTCAGAAGAACATTAGACATGCACTTGGTGTTCAAAAGAAAGGCTTTGTATGTTGCCCGAGGTCTCCAGTCCACTATGTGGCAAACTCCTATGTGTGGTTGTGATGACTGTGACAGGGCAGTGCCGTCCTCCTTAGCACTCATTCCTTGCTGACCACTGGTCTCCACCACCTTTTAGGTCTTTGCTTGGGTAACATGGATTGGAGGAACTGGGGTCTTGCAGGGGTTCCATGTCAGTCTCCTTATGATAAAAGGCTATTTTTGTGCTATGCCAGTCATCATTGTGAAAATGTTTCAAAGCTTTGGAAAAAAAAAATAGGTGTTAACCTATTTCAGTTGAATTTGGGCCGAGAGTTTCAAAGAGTCATTTAAGATTGAAAATCAGTATGGAAAATACTAAGTATTAATCTTTTGAAAAACATATTTTGAGAATTTGGTGTAGCTGTGTTTCATTTTTATTGGTTGAGTGCATTTAGCTCTGAACATACAGCAAAAAAATCTTAGTTTCCCCTACTGAGAACCAGCTTTATTATAATGTGAGAAGTAGCACTTAGGAAGGTGATCAGAGCATAGCTGGAGAGCCACACATGAGGTCTATGGCTGCCCATTGTTTTATAAGATGAAGTCCTGAAGTCCAAATTTCTGAGTTGGGCTAGGACAAACTTTCCATGGTTTGATCTTCTTGTTCTCCAGTCTGTCTGATAAATAATCATTTGCCATTTCAGGAGCTCAGCATGCAAATCCAGTATTTATTTCTCTTCTTGCTTTTTTTTCTGGAAAGTCTCCTCCCTTTCCATTTACACTCTTGTTTTCTTACTCTGTGTGGGAGGTGTCTCTGCTAAAGATTTCACTTCTTTGAGTTTTTCCCCCTTTTTCTCCTTGTGCCCCACCCCCCCCAACGTATAGTGGGCCTCCACTACTTGTGTCTATAGGTGCCTTACTCCCCTTTTGATATTGCATCATAATTATTCTACAGCTCTATCTTAGCTGGATATAAATTATATGTCTAAAGAGAGTTTTAGCCATGTATCTGTACTCAACAAAAGAATATTTATGTCAGCTCTTTAGCAAACTAGAGGGTTAAAGTTGATTTGTTTTCATGAAATTTGTTTACATTTTGGAACCTTCAGTAGCAGATGCCTCTTCAATAATTGGTGTTCTTCAGTTAAGAAACCTGTTATAATGCAGAGTTGTCTGAACAGATAAACTAAACATCCTCACTTTACATCATCAATAGGTTCTGCAACTTTAAGCAAAACTACAAATAATGAAACAGATTTTACCATAGGCTGATTGATATAAATGAGTTAGATTCCTATAGCATCTCATCAACATTATCATGAAACAACTTTGAACAAAACTAGGTTATTCAAGGATCCGCTATAGTTATTCTTAACTTTGTTTTGCATGCGATTTCGCCATAGGATTTCTAGAGTTTTTCTCTTGGTACTTCAATTAATATAAAGATAAAGTGTTTGGCTTCAGGCTATCAAGGACTGGCTCAGTGGCCTTGGGCAAGCTGGATTGTTGATTTCCTTGATTTCTTTGTCTGTAAACTAGAGATAATGCTTGAAGATTAGATGCTGTGTAAAGGATAAGTAAGCATTTGGCAAAAAGCCTGACAGGTAAACACTCAATACAGAGAGTCCTCACTTTCTATAAAAAACTGGTTTATATTAAACTCTTGGGTTGCATATGCTTTGCAAACGGGACACGGAGGGATACCTATATAAAACATTTACTTGCATTTTGATGCTGCATAAAGTGCTCAGCTTTGATTACTGGTATGTGTCTTTCTTGTAACTACTCAAGGCTTGAGATTTGGAAGAGATAGGTCAGTGTAGAAAGTAATTTTAGAAGGAAGATTCTTACCCATTGCTCTATCTCCTCAGTTTGTCCACTAAGCTCATTCAAACATTGCCTCATTTTTTTGACAACATTGAATGAAGTTAAACATAATATTTTGTCTGCATCTAGTTCTCAGGAAACTGATTGAGAGGTCTTCTATTTTATTATCATTGAACTGTTTTTAAAGTTTCCATATCATGATCACGTGTGATTGAAATGAAGTGCCCAAGTCATTGTTCTTTAGGTTCTGAGATGGTACCATGTCTCTATCCCCTGCTTCCCTCCTGTGTGAAGACCAGAGAAACCCAAATGAGTTTTCAGGATTAATATGAGTAATATAAATATTTTCATTTGCTATCAGTGTGTGGGCCCACTGCAGTGGTTGTTTTATAAAATCGTCTTTTGTTTTCTTGTTATGTGAGATTATTTTGTTGAGTTTATAAGTAGAATAGGTTTAATTTTGATGATTTTCAGATAGAATTCCAGCTGTTTATGCATTTTCACATTTGAATGTTAGGTCAGTAGTTCTGTGCTGATAGCCTCGAGATTTGAGACATCAGAAATCTTGTAGAGAATACAACCCCATAGCTTATTTTTTAAAAATTGTATATGATTGTAGTTAGGAAATAAGTAATAACTTAGAAAAAATGGTTTTTGATGCTGTAGGTGAAAAAGCTATTTGAAGGTATTAGGAACTGTCTTATAAGTAGCTATCATGATATTCAGTTTGACTAGGATAAAAATAGGAGAAAAAATTGAATATAGCATGCCTCCCATTTTTTTTTCAGATAATTATTTTTCAGTTCATGTTGAGAGCTTATTTGATGCTTTTTGAATGCTTATTAACCAAGTGCTTTTTTCTTTTTAGAAGCAAATATAAAATGTAATAACATGATTAATCAGAGTAATGATTTTATTTTAGAACATCTTTGCACAAAATATGTTCTGATGAGGTATAATTTTATCTTACTATACAACAGAAACAACATAATGTGCATAAAATCTCATATTACATACATACATTTTTAAGCTCCACATTTAGAATGCAATCTTGTTTGAACAAATCTAGGTTAAACTTGATTCTTGTGTTATCTGAAAAAATATTTTATGGATAAATTAAGTGCCTTATTTTTTTCATTCACATATTTGATCTTCTAAAAAGTTTAACAGTATTCTTTTGCTATTAAAAATGTGCCAATTATAAATGATGTTTAGGTAGTCTTATAAAGCAATTAGTGTTTATATTACTGTAAGCCATTATTTACTATAGCACAAAAACTCATGACCAAATAGACTCCTCTATTCCCAATACTCAAGTCACTCTTTCAGAAGAAAGGTATTGACCATTAGCCTTTAAGGCTTATATATAGTGCACATTGCATTAATTTTGGCTTTTTTTTTTAACTCTTTTTACAACCATTTCAGAAGATTCTTAGAAATTTTCTATGATGTGTTTTGTTCTAGAAAATATTCTAAGGATATGCTGCCATGCAAAAGTATTAAAAATATATAGTGATCACAAAATAGTTGACTTACTATATAATTAACTAGAATAGCAGTTGCTAAATGTGAAAGTGAACCATAGTAGTCTGAGAGTTATACCTACTTTATTGATGCAAAGCTTGATTTTTATGGTACTTAACGTGTTTATGTGCACATGATATTTCTGGGTGCCTGTATGATTAGAATATGAATTTACGTGAATATACTTATTGTTTTGCATTTTGAAGTGTGCTTATAGGTGCTTATCTTCCAATTCTTTCAGGTTGGCCAGGGAAGAAAAAGATAAAGATCATCAGATAACTGCTTAATAATTACAGTATCCAAAGTGACATAGATTAAACATACAATTGGTACAGTGATTGATAGTTTAAATAAAAATGAACTGAACTGATACACAGGTAGTTAAACGATGCCAGTGTACCAGGGAGGTTTCTCTTATGTTGCTAGTTTCTTATATGTGTCTCCAAGAGAATTATCCAGTTTTTACAGCTGAGAAGGACGGACTTTGTCATTTAGTTCATCTTCTTCACTTTACAGATGAGAAAGTTGGCCAGTGATGTTTAAGTGAATTGACTTTGAGCAGCCTGTTTGTTTCTTGTTTGAGATATTTGTGGTGTGGTCTTAAGAATTTTTTTAAATCACATTGATTCTCATATGTTATGGTTTGTTGTGGGCCTGTGACAAGAGGGAGGTTGCGTTATATTATTTTTGTGGTGATTTTTATATTATTTTAAATTTTTGTGTTATATTTATTTTTATGGTTATATTTCTAAGTTGTCCATAGGTGTGTGTACTAGGCTCTATTCAAAGTGCTTTTTACATGTTTGCTTATTTAATCCGAAAAACCACGTAAGATAGGAACTATTATTGCCCCAATTTTATGGATGTGGGAATGAGGCACAGAGAGGTTGCCTATTGCCCAGGATCCCACAGCTAGGAGTCTCCAGTGCCTTTGCTATTAACTATCATGCTTATACTTGTTAATGTTGATAGTAGAAAGAGCTTTCCTGATTCCTAAGAGCTTGGAAATGCTCTTCATTCCAGTTACAAAATGAAGCTTGTCAAGCGTACATAGCACACATGAGCCGAGGTTACTCCGGGAGGTCAGAATTTGAAGGATGGACTTTTTCACCCTCTAAGTCTTTAATTGTTGCAAATCCATTTCAGAGTTGTGTGTGTATACATTACTCCCAAGTTGGATTTGCTATCACAAATAATTGAGGAAATTTTCAAGGTCTTCAAGAGAGATAAAATAATTGTTCCATCATAGGTGTTTGCTTACATAATTTGCTGAGTAATATGTAGTCAAAAGTGAAGATGTCTCTTTTAAAATGGAGAGTGGCATTATTTAAACGGGAGTCTCAGCATAACAGTTGAAACTTTTTGGGCATAAAGGCTTAGAAACTGTTTCTTGGAAAACTAATATGAAAATATTAAAATTCTAAGTAAAATATAGAAGCAAACATTTTATAATTTTTTCCTCATGCATGAGATACAGATATATTTTAGATATATGTGAACTCTTTTGGGTTTCAGATGTAGATAAAGGCCAAGTGAAGAACTACTTTGAAGGGATCAGGGTTAGGAGATTTTATTAGTCTTCCATTTTAATTCAATGAGCAATGAATATGCTAACATACTGTGCTTAGAAATAAAACTCTATACCTCCTAAGAGTTTTAAAAATATCCCTGAACACATGAAAAAGATACAAGGACAATATAAAACAACAAATATGTAATTTCATATTAATATTACCGTTTCATGCTGTATGGAATTCTCAAAGGGAAAATGGAGCAAAAAAAATCTGGGTGGGATAAAAGCAATCAAAATACTTGGAAGAATTAATTTTTTTCTCAAAACTTTCATGAGACAGTTTTGAGATGGGTTTTTAGAGAAAGAAGGGATTGATTAGCAGAGTAAGTTGTTTTGAGACTGGCAGAAGAAAGAATGGGGGGCAAAATCATATAGAAGTGGGTGTTGGTCTAGTTTGCTTGATGAGAGAGTATTTTTCTCAATGATCTTGAAACTTGAAGAGGAAAGGAAACTAACATGTATAGATTTTATTTATGATAATTATAAAGTTACCAAGTTGAGTTCTCTTAAACTAAGTTAAGTATTTACAGAAGATACATCAGAGGTTAGGGACTATCTTATAATATTTTGAAATTAAAAAATATCTTCCCCACAGAGGATTTCTAGAGCAGTGAAACTATTCTGTATGATACTGTAATGGTGGATACATGCTACTATATATTTGTCTGAATCCGTAAAATGTACAACACCAAGAATGAACCTTAATGCAAACTATGGACTTGAAATGATAATGACGTGTCAGTGTATGTTCATAGTTGTAACAAATGTACCACTCTGGTGGGAAATGCTGATAGTTGGGGAGGCCATGCATGTGTAGGGGGAGAGGGTATGAAATCTCTTGCACATTCCTCCCAGTAGTGCTGTGAGCCTTAAACTGCTCTAAAAAATAAAGTATATTAAAACAAAAAACAAAAAAACCCCTCCCCCTAGAGTTAGTATGTTTTGTTGACATCCAGGCAATAGGATGGTAGGTTTAAAGAATGAGGCCATCTCTCTCTGTCTCTTTTTTTAATTTCAGAAAATCATCTTCATGCATATGAACAGAGCAGCAAAAGAGTAATATATGACCTTGAGCAAATAACTTGAATTTAGTTTCTTCATTGAGAACAAGGCATGGGAGTGGGTGGAGGACCGGGTGATGTTGATATGTAATTTCCTTTTTAGCTTTAAATAGTTGTTATTCTAGGGCAAGGTCAGCAAACTACAGTCTACTGGTCAAATCCAATCTTTTACCTGTTTTTTAAAATACAGTTTTATTGGAATGCAGCCGTGGCCATCATTTACATGTTTTCTATGATTACTTTCATGCTCTAGCAGCCGAGTTGAGTAGTTGCAGATGGCTCACAAAGCCTAGAATATTTACTGTCTAACCCTTTACAGAAACAATTTGCTGACCCCTGTCTAGGAAATAGAGGAGAATTGGATTATTTATTTAGAAACCCATTTGGGGAATAAGTAAGAATGCTCCATCTTTCTGTGGTGAACACTGTAGGAATGACTTATAAGGGAACCTAGAACTACTGCTCCAGTATGTGAGGGTCTGCTGCCTGCCAAGTATGATAGGAAACTCACATTTGTTAGGAAGAAGTTCCTTTGCTTATAGTTCTCAGGTGAAAGGAGAGCCTTAGAGGTTGAGTTGGTCTCACCAGAAAAATTCACTTGTTCTTGATGTTCTGATGCCAAGATCATGGGTCTCCACCCAAAAGCCTACCTAGATTGTCAGGGAGCCAGCTGTTCTGTCAGAGCACTGCCTTTTTTCTAATTATATTGTCTCCATTAGTCACTTCTATATTTAACTCACAGTGGTAGAAAAATATCATAAATGATGATTTACAGTGCTGTACACCAAACATTTTGTGAAGGATTGTTCTTTGGAAAAATAGAGCTGCCTTTGAGAGGAGTGTCTTCCAAAAAATGCACCCAAAGAGGCCATCCTGTTACTTGTGAGTGGTATGCTGAGAATGGGACCTTGAGTAAGGGATGGGTCATCTGAGTGATAACTGCCATTAACACATTAAGCATTACAGTTTGTGTGTAGGATTTTTGAGAACACGATTAAATTTCTGGTACATCTAAATTCTTAATAGTCCCTGCAACACTTTCTTTAATCTCTAATTAATTCTTTAGTTCTGCTGGTTTTGGGGAAGTATGATGAGAGTGAGTGAAAAAATATTTTTGTGTTCTGGTGTGTTTTACTTTATTTTTCTTAGGTTTAAATACCCCATGTTAAGGATAGGCTTGACTAAAGTTCATAATAATTATTTGAATATTTTGAGAAAATTTTTTGAAAGCAATATTGATTCTTCACAAACACCTTCAGCACTCTGGACATTCTACTATCTCTGGCCTCCTTTGTTTCTGAGGAGAAGACAGCTGGTTATCATGTTGTTTCTCTGTGTATGATGAATTATTTTGTTTGCTGCTTAAAGTTTTTCTCTTTGTTATTGTCTTTCAGCAGTTTGAATACTATGTATTTAGGTGTTGCTCTCTTTTTGTTTACTTGTTTTGAGTTTTGTTGAACTTCTTGGATATGAAGATTAGTTCTTTTGCTTTTCATCACTTTAGGAAAGTTTTAGGTCATTATTTTTGAAATATTTTGCCATCTCTTTCTCCTCCCATTATGCATTTTGTTAGTAAACTTGATGTTGTTTCAGGTCTCTGAGGCTCTGTTCATTTTTCTTTGATCTTTTTTTCTCTCTGTGGGTCAAAATGTTTAATTTCCATTGAGCTGTAATCAACTGTACTTATTTTTTCTTGTGCCAGCTCAAATTTGCTGTAAATTTGTAGTAAATTTTTATTTTATTTATTGTGCTTTTCAATTCCAGAATTTCAATTTGGTTCTCTTCATTATAATTTATATCTTTTTACTGAGTTATCATTGACATACTTTAATTCTTTAACATGGTTTCCTTTAGTTCTTTAAATGTACATGTTCATATAATAGCTCCTTTGAAAGTCTTAACCTGTTAAATCAAATCCAACATTTGGGGAGAATAGAGACAGTTTCTCTTGACCACTTTTTTTCCTGAATATTGGACATTCTTGAGTCTCTTCATGTCTCCAAGTTTTTTGTTAGATATTTTACATTTCAGATAATAGATTTTAACAATTCTGGATTCTGATTCTTGTTGCTCCTGAGTTATTTGTCTTGTTTTGCTTGCTCGTTTGTTCAGTAATTTGCCTAGAAGAATCTCTGAAGGCTCTTTCTTCCATTTTGCTGCTGATGTTAAGGTTTGTTTTTTGTTTTCTTGTTACTTTTAACCCTAGCTTCCTAGGGGTCACCCTTGTGGCAGCATAGTTTTGTGTTCAGCTCATTCTTCTCAGTGGAACCATTGCACTGATGAAGCTAGAGGCAAGGGGTTGGGAACAGCCTCTGAATGGGAAAATATATTTGCAAGCAGAAATGCCATAGGCTTGTGCTATGTTGGTCTTACCTGAAGTTCAAGTACTTTTCACAGAGAAACACTTTCTCAGCTTGTATATGGCTTTGGTTATTTCCAGAGTGCTAAAGTGATTGTTTTTAAGTTTTGTCTAGCTTTATAAGTTGTATTTTAGGGAGAAGGTTTATCAATCTCATTTAATCAGTGCTGCATTTACCCTGAAGGAATTCTGAGCATTCCCAGGTGGCAGGCAGGGTCCTGGGCCCTGAGAACATCAAGTTGCACAATATATTTTGACAAACTTCTTATTTAGGGCTGCTCATAGAGACCCATTAAGCTGACTGAACATCTAGTTACTTTTTAAAAGATATAAAGTCAGGATTGTGCTGCCATTATCAATATTTTATTATTAATTATTTTTATGGTGACAGTGGTTAATGAAATTCGGTAAGTTTCAGCTGTACATTTTAACAGGCGCGCGCGCACACACACACACACACACACACACACACACACACGTTCTGCCAACTCCCATAGTTATTTTAGATTTCTTTCTCACCATATTTGACCCTTTTGCCCCACCACCTTCCCCTTCCTGTCTCCCCTCCTCTGCGGTGCTTACTGGTCTGTGTTTATGTGCAAGGCAGGTCGTGCGTGTGTTCGTGCGCAGTTTGTTGCGCGCAACGCAGGTTCTGTGCGCGCGCGCGCAAGTGCGCGTATAGTGCGTGCAGGTGCAACCACTTTTTACGTTTATGTCCATGAGTCTCTGTGCTGTTCGTTTGTTGCTTTTAGGTTTATATCCCACATGTAAGTGATGTGTGATTTTCAACTTTTTCTGTTTGGCTTATTTCGTTTACCATGATTATCTCAAGGTTCATCCGTGCTGCAAATGGCAGTATTTCATCTCTTCTTATGGCTAAATAATATTCCATTGTATATATGTACCACAGCTTCTTTATCCAGTCATCTATCATAGGACACTTTAGTATCTTCCATGTCCTGGCCACTGTGAATAATGCTGCTATGAATGAACATCAGTGTGCAAATATCTTTTTGGATATGAGTTTTCAAGTCTTTGGGGTAAATACCCAGTAGAGGGATTACTGGATCATATGGTAGATCAATTCTTAGGTTTTTGAGGAACTTCCATACTGTTTTCCATAGTGGCTATACCAATTTGCAGTCCCACCAGCAGCGGAGGAGGGTTCCTTTTTCTCAGCATCCTCTCTTAACACTTGTTACTATTTGTCCTGTAGATAACAACTGTTATCTAACAGGTGTGAGATAGTATCTCATTGTGATTTTGATTTGAATTTCCCTAATAGCTAGTGATGTTGAGCATCTTGTTGGCCATTTGTATGTTCTCTAGGGAGAAGAGTCTGTTCAGGTCTTCTGCCCTTTTTTTGATTGGGTCGTTTTTTTGTTGTCATTGAATTGTGTGAGTTCTTCGTATATTTTGGATATTAGGCCCTTATCGGAGGCATTGCTTGCAAATATATTTTCCCATTCAGATGGTTGTCTCTTTATCTTGTTGACAGTTTCTTTTGCTGTGCAAAAGCTTTTTAGTTTGATGTAGTCCCATTTATTTATTTTCCCTTTTACATCCCTTGTCTTTGAGGTCAAATTCATAAAATCCTCTTTAAGTCCAAGGTCTGAGTTTAGTCCCTATGTTTTCTTCTATGCAATTTATTGTTTCATGTCTTATATTTATGTCCTTAATCCATTTCGAGTGAATTTTGATGTGTGGTGATAGATTTTGCAGGTGGCTTTCCAGTTTTCCCAGCACCATTTATTGAAGAAGCTTTCCTTTCTCCACTATGTTTTTAGCTCTTTTGTCAAAAATTGTTTGCCTGTGTAAACATAGATTTACTTCTGGACTCTAGATTCTGTTACACAGGTCTGTGTATCTGTTTTTCTGCCAATACTATGCTGTTTTGATTATTGTCGCTTTGTAGTGTAATTTGAAATCAGGCAGAGTGATACCTCCAGCCTCATTCTTTTTTTTATCAGGATGGCTTTGGCGAGTCATGGCATTATTGATATTTTAAATCCATACTACTCATAATATTAGCTCACTAATAAGTTTAATTACTCCTATCACTGAAAATGCGGTTTAGTTAAAAAAAAAAACAAAGAAAAGCAAGGGCTTTGTTGTTTGAACTAGGATTGAATCTTGATTCTATGACTTACTACGTCTGTAGAATGTTATTGGATTCCTATAAGTCTATGGTTCCTCACCTTAAATTGCGAATAATGGTATCTACCTGATAAATTGTGAGGAGTAAATATAACATAGATAAAACATCTGGCATGTAGTAGATATTCAGTAAATATTAGTGTACCCACCCAAAAAGTTGTGATTGAGAGTGTATTTTGATTACTTTTTCTTTATCATATTATCTGCTTTTACCTAAAAAAAAAAAAAAGTTGTTTTTCTTTTTTTTGGTAAAATAATGTTGGTACTTTATGTAGTAATGAAAGCATGCTGTGTATTTTCCTCAGAGTACATTTTGGTTGAGTACTCTTTCCAGACATCCAAATGTTCCCAATATTTCATAATGATTTTCTTTCCAAAATCTAAATTTTATGTGCGTAGAAGTCACAAGTTTTTAATGGCCATTTTATGGTGAATGAGCTCATATATACAGTAGATCCTTGAATAAAATTGTTTTGTTATAACGTTGATGAGATGCTATAGGAACTTAATTCTTGTTTATATCACTTAGCTTATGGTAAAATTGGTTTTATTAGCCATCGTTTCAATTAAAGTCATAGTACCTATCAATAATGGTAAGTGAGGACTTACTATATATGAGAGTGTGGAGAGGTCTGTAAAATAAAAGACAATAGATCATTATCTAGGCAATCTCAGGACATAATTGGAAGGAGCAAAACAGGGTATCTAATAGAGATAGTTAAAGACTTTTACAGGAAATATTCTTGGATTTTGCTGGACCAGAGCCTCACTCTGTTTACCTTCAGAGGCTCTCTCTTATGGTATTTAAGTTATTATGGAAGAAGTGGTAACTTTGGTTACTTCAGGTTTTAAAGTGTTTGGTTTTAGAGACACAGTATTGGACTATGGCACATCCAAATCTTCTTCATAATAACCATACTTTTATATGATTCTTAGAACTGAGAAGTTAACAATTCCACTTAACAGTATACTTAACTTTAGTAGAAAACCTTGTGCCAGAATATTTTATAATGCTTTTTAAAAATTTTCTAGACATCGTCTCTTCTTTTGGAAATCCTTTCATTTCTTTCGAAGACTGTGTTTGTTGCGGATAATGTGTTTATCAAGAGTAGTTCTTGAAAGTAACATACTTGGATAGCTATATATTTTACAATATTTACCTTGTAGAATCTAGACATACAGGAAATTAGGATTCAGAGATCCTTCGTTGTAAAGTGAAATCAGGAAGTTGCTGGTTCCAGGGTGGATGGGATTATGCAGCTGTTTTTTAGGCAGTCACTTCGTACTTGGAGTTGTAGCCCTGTGCTGTGTAGATTGAGGTCTGATTTAACAACTCATACATGACTGTAACCAATATGATATAGCCTAAATTCTATAGTTAAATAATGGATTTTGTAAACATTAAATGGTGTTTTTGCTCCTGCATTTGTTGTAGGAATAAAGTGTGGAGTTATACATGCATGTCATTTCTATGAAACACTGATACAAATGTGCCTCTTGAGACAGGTCTACAGCAGGTTTATAAAAATGATTACTCCTTCCCCTTAGGCTTTGAAAACCATATTTTTGGCAATAGTACATATGATTAAATTTTTAGAAGAGTTCTATTAAGTGAAGTGAGGATTAGACTTTTTGTTCTGTGTAGATTGGATGCTGCTTTTCCTTGTGAGCTCAGGAAAACCGTGCAAGGTGCCCTACCTACCCTGTGAGGCCTGTGGAGGATGCCAAAGTGACTCTGGCAGAAATGCCAGACTCCTGTTGAATAGGAGTGGTAAGACAAGCTCCCAAGCATAACAAGTACAAAGCAATAAGTGCCATGGGGTAACTAGAGCTGCCAGGAGAGAGACTGGGAAGGGAGGCAGTGTTTTTTGGTTCAATGGGAAAGCTATCCCCCAAACTCCAAGAATTCTCTTTACTTTCTCTGTCCATGTTGAACTAATTCTCCAAGTCCTCATTTTAGTGCATAGAACATACATTGTGTGTGTGTGTGTGTGTGTGTGTATGTTTTTATCTGATTTTTATTGCGGAGCCTGAAAGAGAAGAAAGAGGAATTCAATGATGAGAGACTTGGCTAAGGAGAGTAGCTTGGACAGTTGGTGTGGTTTCTCCACTTGAGAATTGAGCCAGGCTGCATGTGGCATCTGACCTGACATGTCACTGGAAAAACCCTGTAAGTGCAGGATTTTAACAAAAATATCCTGGAAAAACAGCACGAGAAAGCTCTGGAATCAGATATATTAGATTTGGGAAAAATAACATTTGTGTGAATCAAGACCTTGCTACCAAATATATGAAGAACTACTGACACCTCATGGATGTGAATATTATTATTTTTAGTTACATAAAGTATGTATGCATATATAGCAGCGTTTATCCGTGTATGAATACATACACATGTATGGTCTTGGCTCAAATTGACCTGTGAATTTAATCCGTGACAGTAAAAACTATTCAGTTTATTTCTAAGTTATTTGCAAAATAAAGTTAAGTTGGAGTATATCTGTTCAGTTGAACAGCTAAATCTTTCCTAAAGTATCCATATTTCTGTAGAATTCTGCCGATAGGACTTACTGAAAATGAAAACAAGGTAGCATTTAAATAATTCATTGTCCTTTTCAAATTTATATGTATTATTGTTTTAGGAAAGAATTATGATCATGCTTTTCTTTTTTTAATGAAATAATAAGAACAGTTCAGAAAGGTAGAGTATCAGGACCCATTGAAAGGTAAATCTAGATAAATCTAATTATAGTGAAAAATTGTATATGTTCATTTTACTTTTCATGTATCCTTGCTCTGTGGTCTTGTGTATATATCAGCAAATAGGTTGTTTCCAAAATCTGTTTCTAAAATGAATTTTATTTTCTAACATTTACAATTTTGGAATTTTTCTCATCTATACATAAACATAAACACATAAACAGGGAAGGATCATTTAAAAATATTGGGATTAACTGAATAGGTGTTTGTAGGGTATAGTCCTGAAACTTCACCCCAATATAAATTTTAAAAAGTAAATATATAGAAAATAAAAATATAGAAAAAAGTAGAAAAATATAAAAGAATGTTCAGATTTCTGGAGAGATTTCACTCTTAGATTTGGAGAATTAGAACTCATATAAAAATGTGAAATATTTATCTCAGAGTTGATAGCTAATATTAAAAAGGGAACTTATTCTAATATATAAGAAGAAATAGTAGGTAAATGGACAAAGGAAATTTTATATGATCAATAATATGTTGAAAAATTAGTAATAAAAAGTGAAAATGGGAAGTGTGGAGGTGTAACAGTTTTATTTACAAATACATTTGATACTTGAAAAAAGTAATACCCAGTTCACCTGAGGTCGTGTGGAATAGATATAATCATTTGTTGTTGATGGCATGGTAGAACTTTATACCTGAGTATAAACCCCTTTAAATAAACCCCTTTACCCAGGTGTTCTATTTCTTGAAATTTATGCCAAAGAAATTATTAGAGGCAAAAAGATATTTACTCAGAGATACTCATTTTAGTGTTGTCTTTAAGAGAAAAATAGTGGAAATGACTTGAATGCCCTTTAATGTGAAATAGTAAATAGATCCTCTGTACCAACAGACTTTTAAAATGATAGTTTTTGAGATCCTGTGGAAACATGAAGAATGATATATGTAAAAATATATGAATAGTTTAGAATACACAGTTTTATGGTCTTTGTGAATATGCTTTTGTTAAGGTGACAGCAGTATGAGAATTTTAAATTATTACAGACATCGACTGAGCATTTGCTAAGTAACTCAAGTTTAATTCATCAGGCTGTGTTCTGGGCACTGCTCTAGACCCCAGGGAATGTGAAGCTCCTCAAGTGATTTTATATGGCTGTGTAGATGGACATTTAAACAGCTAACAACAGTTTAAACAAATGGCTTTCCAGAGAAAACAGTGTGTGAGCTGGGTCTTGGAGGATGAATAGGAGTTGGCCAGATCACCTGGGAGGATCCTCTGAGCAGAGGCAACTATGCAAACAAACACAAGATCTATGAGTTATGGGGGGGATGTATATATTTACAAAGACCGTCTTATTCCCAGGGTGAACTTAACAGTGAGGAGTGGTGTATGGGGCACAAAGTAGGGGTGAAGACCAGGTCATGGAGGGTGTGGTGTGTATATCATTTGAAGGATGAAAAGGACTGCCTCATTTTCACTTCATGCAGCTTTTTCTTCTTTCAGAGTACAGAACACATTATTTGTCTTGTTAGTCGTGCCCGATCTCATAATTGTTGAGCATTTCTGGTTGTCTGGCTATTCAGTAAACACAAATGAAGTGCACAGAATCAAAACACACTCACATGTGTAAATTTTCTGTGCATTTGCTACTGTAGTCATATATTGATTAGTGATGATTTTCTTGAGACTGTATCTGACTCAGTGACAAAAATTAAATTTTCTGACTCCTGATCTATGAAACTATTCCCTTCTGTATTTTAATGCTGAGCTGTAAAATTATAGTCGAGTATAAATATATTTGTGGATAATGTAGTTTTACGTATTTGGGAAATAAGTTTTATTGGATATCACGGGAAAGTATTTTGTATATGCAATAGATTGTAGCAGTGAGTGTTATGCTGGTTTTTTTAATTCAACATTATAAAATCTAAATGATAAATTCTACCATTCATTGTTTTTCTTTTTTTAAGCATCCTGTGTAGGGGAAATTAAGGAACATGATATATCTCTTAGGACATTTCATGTCATGCAAATTCACTATGTTTTAATGTTTTGATCTGTTGATGTTCTTTCTATTGAAGGCAAATAACAGTGGTTATTAGGTGCTCTATTAGATCTTATTTAATGCTTTCATAAAGAAGCACAGCTATTACAATTTCTCAAATGTACTTTTTAATATTTGAGAACTATATTTTGGTGTAATTGGTTTCCTTTTTTTTTATCCTATGTGTTTTATGCATTTAAAAGCACTCTGAGAAGAGGTCCATAGATGTTACCAGACTGCGGAGATGTGTATAGCACACACAGAGAAAGTTAAGAACACCCCCACTCCACACTCTTGTCCTCTAAACTCCAGAGCTGGGAAGAGAAGGGACCAGGATGAACTTTAGAAATGAACAAATAGAGTTTTGAATTTCTACTCTGCTTCTATGAGTCTGTGGATGAGACATTTAACTTCTGAGCTTCACCGTTTATGTTATGAAATGATTATGATACATCCATCACAGGTTTGTGTCGAGGATTAAAACAGATGCTCTATTGAATATACCTGGCAGAGTATTTGGCACATAGAATAAATGTTACCCCTTGGTCCTAACTCTTACAAGAAATTAGTTGTGTGTCCTTAGGCAAATGATCATTTCTCTCTTTTTTTTTTTTTGTCATATATTTATCCTAACTAAAAGAATTTAGACTTGTCTATTTCTGTTTCAGCTAAAAAGAATTCTGAGATTATTTTGAAAATCAGGGTTGCTTTTTCAAATTGGAATATTCGATCAGCTTGTCCTCATGTGGCACCCCTAAAGGGAAGAAGGCACAGGCCTCTATTTTGTTGATTAAAGACATGCATGTATTGATGGACATTGTCCTTTGTTTTTTCTTTACCAGTCTTCTTTCATTAAATGTTTGCCTATCACCTTTGATTGAAACCATACCTGTTGTCTTAAATACAAGCTAGAGCGATATGGAAGCTATCCTGGTAAACAAGCCTCTTTGGGGTTGATTTGTTGGAATTCTGCTTTAGTTCTAATAATGATATTCTTGCATTTTGTGACTGGCCACCCTCCCTTTCTTATCTTCACTTCCAGTAGCCTTTTAAACCTCATTTGATCCATCCACTTCAAGTTGATAAGAAGGACATAGGATTGGTTAATTGGGGATGAGGGAAGGGTTGGTTGGAGGCTTATATTAAAGTGGAAGTTTGTGATGGCAGAAATAAGAAATAGACCCTAACTCAGAGAAGGAATTCATTGGAATGATATCGGATAGGTCACATAATTGCCAACACAGGTGGCTATTTGTTTTTAAAAGACAGGTAGGAAGCTGTGTGTTCAGCCAGAACATGCAAGGTCATGGCAAGGAGCAGGCTGGTTAGGTTGCTATGCTGGGCACTCCTGGATCCTGGGCAACATTTGATGGAGAGTACCAACTGTCTGAGCACCCCGCTTTGGGAGCAGTATGCAGGAGCATGCTGTGGTGGTCTGACGCAGCCCTAGGGCCAGACTTGAGGAGGGCAAGCATCTGGCCTTGTGACCCTGGGGAGAGGAAGGAGGGCCTGGCCGCCCACCAGGACTCACCCAATGGTCCATTCTCTAACTATAGGGTAAGCATTCAGATGCTGGGCAGCCAAGAGGAAATACAAACAAAAAGGAAAATGTATGTTTTGTATTGCTGGATCCAGGAGTATTGAAAGTGCTTATTATTTGTGTATTTGAGTGTGTACCTGCTGTGAGTATGCATGCACAAGCCTGATTTTGGAGAGGAGGGGACCCAGAGCTTTTATCAGAGTCCTAAAAGAGTTTTTGGTTCAAGACCCAAGAAATGCTTTCTAACAGAGAGATTTAACTGTGTTTGAAGCTTTGCTTTCCACCAGGTGGTGCAAATCTTTTATGATGTTCACAGAAATTAATCCTCTTAAAAGATAAGAAAATTTAAAAATTAAATTATTTTCTCTCAAGAATTTAGTTCTACTACACAACGAAGAATCATTGATCTGATTCTTGCCTTTTTTCTGTCTTTTATAAAGAGGTATGTGGATTCACATAATTTCTTAAAAGTTGACTGTTGATTTAAATTTTCCATAGGTTTTTGAGACTGTACCACACTATTTTGTTTTGTTCTTTCTAGAAAGAAACTGACAACTGGAAAAGTAGTAATATGTATACCAGTAGTTTCATGCTCTTTATGAAGCAAGAAACACTTGACTTTTATAACTTTTTGCTCAATACAGGAAACTTTTGTGAATTAAGTTTTTGAACATAAAAAATGCATTGTAGCAGATATGTCAGACATTTCAACTGTCTTGTAATGTGGCCCAAGTGACAATTAGAATTGTAATCAGAGAACAGGAGGGAAAGCTGCTGGATGGAACAGTTCCCTTGACTAAATTTTTCACTTGTTTGAGGTAGTAACAATTTAGGATTGGGTCTGTGTAAGCAAAGTATAAATATTTCATTATCAGGGTAAAGACAAATAAAAGTGTATTTTTAGTTCGAATATGTTTAGAATTGTCTTAGAAACTCGGAAGTTTTTCAATTTGGACATGTTTTGAATATTTTGGGGAAAAGTATTTGGATATACTTACTAAATTTAGATATTATATGTACACACCATTGCAGAGTTGCTTAAATCCGGGGTCCCCAAACCCTGGGTCATGTACCAGTACTGGTCCATGGCCTATTTAGGAACTGGTCTGCACAGCAGGAGGTGAGCGGCAAGAGAGCCTGGAAGCTTCATTTGTATTTGCAGCTGCTCCCCAGGGCTCCATCTCAGATCATCAGGCATTAGGTTCTCATAGGAGCACTGGCCCCTGGTGCCAAAAAGGTTGAAGACTGCTGGCATAAAGTATGCATTGTTAGACTAGTTTTTAATAATTCAGAGGTAGTTTAACATTTGAATCTGATTAAATAGTTTGGATGTTTATACCAGTGGTTAGTAACAATTTTAATTTATACCTAACAACAGTTAAAATATTCCAAGTCAAATAGATAGGTCTATGCTATGTGTCTAGAGTTTAGGTAAAAACTTATTTAATAAGATCCTTTTTATGTTACTTGTAACTCTTTTAGGTGTGATCTAGATTAGTATATATCAGAATTTTTCATTATCATCCCATTAAGGTGAAAAATTAACAGTTAATTTAAAATTAAATTTCTACCTAATGAGGAAAATGAAATACTAAGAAATAAGATTTTGTTGAATAGTGCTGATATTTGAAAGGCCACAAACCATGGTAATAGGTAAGGTATTTTTTGTCCCTCGAAGAAGTAGTTTTTTCCTCCTTTGAGGCAATATTGCCCCATAGAAAAAGCATGATTTGGGCTCTATTGTACTTAAAACCAATTCTTTATTTGTGGCTTGTCTGTAATTAAAGTCAATGGCTGTATTTTGCTTCCAGAGGCATTGCAAGTGAGTTACTTATATGGTGAATTCATTTTAAGGGCTGGAAATTAAATTTGTTTTTCAATTGTACCTTACTGATTTTCCTTGAACTCAGAGAGAGAGAGGTTGAGGGTACCAGGTTCCCTGCCTCCCAAACTAATACTGCCCCCAAATAATTTAATTTTTGAAAAAATTTTCACAAGTTTTAATAGAGATGAGTGACTTTATTTCTATTGTACCTTCTTTGGACTTGTGTTTAGAGGGAGAAAGCAGAATTGTGTTTTTTGTCTGTTTTGTGATAAAGTTTGTGTTTTACCAAAGAATAAATCATGTAGACAATTTAAAGGTTATACCGTAGTGGAGTCATTGTGTCTGTCAGCTATCCCAGTGACAGGGGCAGTGCACTTATCCTCGCACCAACCACACGGGGCTCCTTCTCAGCGTGGCTGCAAAAAAATCATACATACATACATACATTCATACATACATACGTACATATATAAATAAATAAAGATTATAATACTTTTCTTGCAGTTTTATAAAAAGAACAGAATTTTGAAAAGGGATCATGTAGTCCAGTTTTCTCATAAGAAACACAACTCTAGCCAAAGATTTAGAAAACATAACTGCTAGTAGCAGAGTAATATCTCAGATCTAGATATTCTGACCTGAAAAAGGGTAGCAGAGTTGTATAACCTTCCTTTGAGGAAGAAGAGGAATTCTAATTTTATTTATTCAAAGAAAAGATCTAAATGATTGGGCAGTGGATCTGTAGATTTATCTGGCTGTCTGTTTTTTCTCCTTTGAGTTGTTAACAGCTTGCTCTATCGCCTTCTACATCTTTCTGTTTTTTGCGGGATCTGCTCATTTTTTGTTTTTTGACTAAAATGATGGGATATTAGATACATTACACTCTTGCTTGCTTTGTTCATTTGATATGGTCATCCTTCACCTCATCATGTATAGGTCTTAATTCAGTTTAATTAGTTACATAATCTAAAATATGAATTGACCTGATTTAGTTATCTTTGATAGAATAAATAAATTGGTCTTGTTTTTATTTTTGCCATTATAGACTACCACAGTAAACATCCTTGGCATGTAAATTTTATTTACTGATTTTTTTAGATGCTTTTATTTTTTATGGATAGATTGCCCAAATTATAATCACTAAGCCAGTTCACACTTTTAGATTTTAATAGAAGCTACTAGATTTTTGGATAAAAGGTTTTGTTGCAGCACCTCTTTTTCTATTTTCTCTTTATCCTCACCATGACTGGATTTTATTTTTACTAACTGTAATGACTAAAAATTGGTGACTTGTTTAAGTTGTTCTTAATATGTCTATTTGTTATTTCCCTTTGATCCTCTGTATTGCATCTTTACATCCTTTACTCACTTTCTCTTAGATTTTTCCTTTTTTTAGCTGGTAGTTTGTTATTTTTCAGAGGCATACAAAATAATGGTTTGCGTTATAATTGATGCTTTGAATTCAGTATTATGTGGTATTTATTGCATTTAGAACTTTAATCTGTTTAATCCATCATACCACAAGGTAGAGAATCTTTATTTTTTTTCCTCTGGAAATAGAGCCAGTCTGCCAGGATCGTTTATTAAGTGAAGAATCTTTTTCTCACAGAATTGCCATGTAGTAACTTTCCATGTATACTTGGACTCCTGGCCTGGTCTACTAATTTATTTATTCCTGGTCTACTAATTTATTATTTATAGTATGTGCTAACACCATACTATTTTGGTGACAGTATCTTTTTAGTGATTTCTATTTATTTATTTATTTATCTATCTATCCATTATTTATTTATTTATCTATCTATCTATTTATTTATTTATTTTTATTATTTTTTTAGTGATTTTTAAATTCCTAAAGGGGAAGTTAGACTTCACTATTAAAAAAAAGTAACGATTCTTTATATTGCATTAAATATCCTAAATTTTGTTTCTAAAGTCTATTTTTACATATTCTCTTTCCTTAAAAAAAATGGTTAATTAGAGGCATTTCCTATCATATTTGTGTGCTCGTGCGTGCTCATATGACAGTATATCCCATTTGATTGTAGCTTGGGAGGCGTTGGTTGCTTCAGTATCAAGTGCAGAAGAGGTTCCCATTGAAGGAGACACTCCCCAGTGTTTTCTTGGATTATTAGTGGCACTTTTAGAATTTTTATTTAGAAACTGTCTTAGGCTTTGTGGCACTTCTAACAAGTCTAATGTTTGTCCTCTAAATGCCAGTGGCATTCCACTCAATATGACAAACAAAAATTCCCACTAATTTTTGCTGAAGATAATCTGAGGGGTGAATCTCAGGGATGGTGGAGGAGAATGGATAATTGCTGAAGATGGGTCAGAATGAGAATACTGGGTTATTACTGTTTTCTCTATTTTTATATAATTTGAGATTTTCCATGAAAAAAAGGTTGTGTTTATGTGTTTGGTGCCTCACACATGTTAATGGTGTTTTCTGTGGGTGGGCCTGCCCCTGCTGAGATCACTATTTCAGCACCACAGATGGTAGCCAGGGAAAATGGGTTTCCGGCTTCCTGAATAAGAATTCCAAATGAATTTGTCCTCCCCACAGAACATTGTTATAATGAGTAATTGGAATCTGTATTACTATATTGTTATTTTAGAGGGCAAATTTATCGACTTTTCTAATGAGCTGGTCAGTACACTAACCAACAGGTATAATTTTTTTCTACCCGAAAATATATTCTAATATCTAAACAAACAGTTGAACTTTAAAACTGTGGCTTTTTAATTAAGGTTTCACCATGGGCACTGAACTATACCTCTGGAAGCTTTAGTGTACACCCACCCCAACCCTTGTCCCATTACCTCGTTAGCTCCCCCTAAACCACGTGTCTCTGACTACAGGTCTCTGCCTACAGCTGTGCGCTTGCTGTGCGGGTGTAGTTTACAGTACGAATGCCAGCAGTTTCCCTTCCCAACCAGACTGGCCCTATATTCCTCATACGCATTCATTCTGGAGCCTCTACTGTGATGCTTATATTTAATTGTCTATAGAGCTAAGTTGAATTTGCTTTGCGAGGAAGTCCATGTTTCTCTTCTGGTTATAAGGCTTCTGTGGCTATTTAGCTGAGTTGTTGGGAACATTAGACTAATGAAATCAGCAGGGCGATGAAACATTGTCTGGACCTTCAATTTTAGCACATTCTTCTCTCCCTGACTCTGGTCATTTACTGGGCATTTTATGCATACCATTGGTCAGGTTAGATTGGGTGTGTGTGTGTGGGTGCAAGTAAATTCGTCTTCCACCTCAGACAGGCAGCTTGGCCTCTGGTCCTTGGAGGGTCCCAATAATTGCTTGGTAGATATAGAGGAGCAGGACAGGTGTGCTCCATGTAGAATAGGCTTCTGACATGTTAGATTAATCTGAAAGAAAGGTGGGGCATATTTAAATTGGTTTGACTTCTTATGGGAGGTTTATTTGGTTTGTATACTTCCTTTAACATGTCAAGAGTTGGACATATTTTTCGAGGTATTGTCACAGTGGAAAAGTGGCCCAGGATCCCTGTGTTGCCAACTACATACAAGAGTGTGAATGGCGTTTTTGGAATTGTGCAATGGGTACATCCTTGAGAAACCCCTTAGTTTCTTCAGTAAATTCATGTAGAGTTAATGCTTGCTAATGAAGCACATCCCTCTATGTTAAGAGAACGATGTTAGTGGTGATTGACCTACTCCAGCTCCGGTGGGTGTGCTAGCACTGGTGTTCATAGTATATAAACACCTTTTTATAACAGATCTCAAACCTCGTTTATTAACAATTAAAAATGCATTATAATTTTAACAGTGCGTGCCTGTTAAATGCTTTCTATAACACCTGTAGTGGCAAAAACATGCCTAATAAAAATTTGATTATAGCATTTACAAATATTGGAAAGCCATGCCTTACAAATGTCTTTTAAATTCTACCAATTTGAAACCCAGCAGTTAATTTGTATTTTTAATACTTAAAGTTTCTTTTTATAATTGAACGTGATTTTCAAAAGAATGTTAGGTAACTTTTGTAAAACATTGACCAAAGAGATGAAATACATGTAATTTAAATTGCCCAGAATTCACCAGAAGATTTTTAATGATTTAAGCAGTATAGAAACTAGAAAAATTTTACTTTGATTGTCCGGACTATCTGAACTACCTATGTAGACTTTATAGACTTTAAGATGTATTCAAATATTTTTTTTCTATTATTGCAGTCACTTCGATATTCTAAACTTGAAGAGTAATTTTAAAATTAACCATGTGCTAATAATACCTTGTGTACGTTATTAAGGATAATGGCTTTTATTGAGTTGTTACTGTATTTGTGGACCTGTCCTAATCTCATTACCTCTTTTAATCTTCAAAAAACTCCTGTAGCATGTTGATACTTGTCCCCTTTCAGAAAGAGGAAAACTGAAGTGTATGTGAACAAGAAGGCACAGGATCCATAGGAACCGAGTGGCAGAGCAGAGACTGAACATAAAATTCTGATTATCCAAAGCCTTATACCTCATCTTATTGCCGCCACACTTTTAAGTTCATAAAATGCCATTCAAATACTTTTCTCATTATTTTCTAAATGACAAAATAGTAACATAATTCTGAATGCCTATGTGATATGTGTAAGTCTTATAAAATTTAAGTTTGGGACATGCTACTGTAAAGTATTATGTACAGTGATGTACCAGGACTCTAAGAGACTGTGCAGTTTTCAATGACTAGGACACTTTGCCAAGGTCATTTTCAAAGGAATCAGAAAGTTGTACAGTTGGCCAGTGGGTGAAATAGTGTTTTTGGAAGTAATCCTAGGGAAAGTAAAAAGGTTAGATTGTATCGAGTGCTCACTTTATGCCAGACATTGTGTTAGGCACTGTCCCATGTTGCCATGTCTTAATGCTCACAGTACTGGGAGACAGGCTCATCACAGCCCCTGGCAGCTTAGGTAACTTGTCCCAGATCACTTGGCCACTGGTACAGAATTGTTACAGGTGCAGGTCATCTGCCCACAGGGCCATCTTTTTTCCTCCTCTCTCACATTGTTGATTGCTATGGCACTGTTTAGCCATTTCCTCACTCTGCTTTTGGGGGGTGTTGTCTGAAAGTGGTGTTTCTTTTTGTTTTCATCCTTAAGTTTATGAAGCTTTAAGTCATTCCATGCAGCTACCTTATCCCTATTGATGCACTGAGTAAGAAGCATTTTAATTTATTGCACTTCAACACTGTTCCTGAAAACAGAATATCACAGAACTCAAGAGTCTAAATCTTTCTCCTTCTTTGGATAAGGGGATGCAATTTTGCTTGAATAAAGAATTATGATCATATATTTCTGAAATTTGTCACCCAGACTTTAAGAGATCATTTAGTGTTTACAAGAGATGGCTTATATTTTCAATACCTCATCTCTGTTACAAATATCTTTTGGCCTTCCAACTGAAAATGCACACTGTCCCTCCCAAAATTCTTACCTTCTTTTTTAAGTAATAAAGAATGTTACTTGTGATTCATAGGACATTTCAAAATATGCATGATGAATATTGTCAGTGGTACCAGGATATGTTCTCTATTCTATGTAAAGGTCCAAAATAGAATGTTTAGTTTTCAAAATATCTGTCCAGTTGTGTTGAAGAACTCTAGAAGTTAGAAACAGATTTTTCTCTTTTTTATTATTATTTTCTCTTTATTATTTAAGTAAAAATGCTCTCAGTGTTTGTGAAACTGGCATACAGGCTTGTCTCGTGACGTTTTCTTCCCAAGTACTGACTGGCCTTTGAGTAAATGGTGAAGCTGTTCTTTCTGCTTAGGAACATTTTTGTATTATTTTCTTACCTCTAGTCTGCTCTATTCAAACCAAAATCAGTCTTCAAAATGTTTATGTGATATTCATTGAGCACACTGCATTTTAATACGAATGTCAGTAAGAGCAAATGTTAAAATAACTATTCACTGTGTTTAAGATTTTGGATTCCAACATATAGGCAAATCCTGCTTATCTACTGGAGAAAAGCAGAGGTGAGAATATTTAAAAAAAAAAAAAAAAGATGCGTATGTGGAGGCAGGGTGATCCTCCCAAACCGTTTGTAACATTTATCATGGGGTTTAGATTATCAAGTAATAGGAGTACCACTGAAACAGGTGCTAAAATATAGGAATACTTTTGGTATATAGAAGTTAGGAATTAATGATATTCATCTGTATTTAAGGTGCAAGGTGATTTTCACACGTCTCTTATCATGAGCAATCTCCCATCTGAGAGATTTTCTTTGTGCTTGCTCTCTCTCTAAGATCACCTGATGGGTGAGGCATCACCTTGGGGAGGGAGCCCAGAGATAATTGACCTTGTCAGGCAGTGTATGGATGATTGTGCTCTGTTTCTGTGTTGGGTGGAGCGCGTGAGGCTTTGACTATAGAATATTAAAAATCTAACAAGTGCTTTTCAGTACATAAATGTCACTGAGTTCTCTGTTCACAGATCAACACAAGTTGCGAAAGAAGATATTCTGTTTCCTTAGGTAATAAATGCCATTTATATGTGGTATGGTTTACAGATAATTCAAGATTATTTAAAACAAATTTGTGGATATCCAACCAATAAGTATATACTTTCCTAACAAGTTTGAGTAGTTTTATTGGATAAACTTTATTTTTCTAGCCTGTCCTATTTGAGACTTTAACAATTTTTGTCATGTAACGAGGGAACATTTCTTTTGTGATATTTTGCTTCCTTTTTAGATGTAACTTATAATGAGAAAGACAGCTGGAATTTGACACTCTGGTTAAAATGAGGATAAAAAATCAGGTATTCACTAGGAGAATGCTTATGACTGGGTTAGATGGGTTTTGGTGGGTGTCGTGGGTTCTCATGTAGGCTTTAGGTCTATATGTGCTCAGTGTCTGTCCCTTTTGCTCCAGAGAAAATGGAAGCCTCCTATCTGATCAGCTTTGCCTAGGCCCCTCACCTGTAACCTATCCTTACACTGACACCATTATCTGCCGTGAATACAGGGGCACTAGCCCAGGGGGAGTAACCCTGTCTTTAGGGAGCCACTTTTGATTGGGCTTATAATCTTGTTTTTTCCATTTATTCTGTGGCCATGTACTTCATCTAAACAGACTGTGTTCCTTTTTTCAAGTCTTTGCTCATCCTGTTTCACAGTCAGCTGTGCTCTTGCTGTTGGTTGCCACTGATGGAAATGCTCTTTTGGTGCAACCCAGACATGCTGGGAGATGAACTTTCTGGGAACCAGCCTCCAGGAGAAAAGCAGGCCAGACGTGGTCATTGCTGTTGGGTGGCCGTTGTTTCCAGGCATGTTCAGTAAACTGTCTCTGTACATAGACAAACACATGCATGTATTTTAAGACAAAAATCAGGGCCCTAGGGTTTTTACCTAACTTCTTTGATCTTACATCTATATCTCTTTTCTCTCATAATGAGAAACCTTATTCTCAGTGACTCCTGGAATGATAGAACCATTTATTTGCTTTATCCCACGATGTACACAACGGTTTCAGAATAATAACGCCAACACCAGGCATCAGCATTTTTGTGTGTGTGTGTTTTCTTTTATCCTTAGGATATTTACCACTGGGGATATGTAGTTGAAGTATTGTGTTTTAATGTCACTTATTTTTCCCTGTGTGGTTATGTCACAACTCAATATATATTGAAATTAATTTGTCACATTTTATTTTTGATTTTAAGGGTTTTATTTAAATTTTTTATTTTGTAATTACATAAAAATATTTCCATGGCTCCAGAGTATAATCTAGAAATAAAGCGATGTCGAAGAAGTCCAACTTCTTTCTCTGTTTTCCTCTCTTAAGTAATTGTTTAAAAATATCATGGTTTATTCTTCCATTTTTGTCTTTGTGTGTATGTGTATATATGTGTACGTATATATTACATATCTTTTATGTGTGTAAATATATGTATGTATGTGTAAATATATAAATTACATAACTTATAGGCGAAATATAAAAATGTAGGTATATGTATGTGTAGACTGACCTATGCTTTATATTTCCAAAAGAAAGGAATCTAGCTTAGTTATACTTTATATATTAACATGCACACTGTAACCTTTATTTTTTTTTTTTCTTTTCCCTGCGGGGAGAGAAGTTATGGGGGAGGACCATGCATGAGTGGGTATTCTAAATTTGCCTTATTAGAGAGATTGAAATTTTTATTTGTTGTTATTTTTCATCCTTCATGACTTACCCAGCGTGCTCTTTCTTTACTTTTGGTTAACTTCTCTGTCCATAATTACACTTGCCCATAATTATATTTCAGTAGTCTTGAGAGAGAACCTCTGTGGCTTTCTGAAAAATTGTTCTTCTATATGAACTTGCCCAGATGAGTTATAGGAGGAACTGTCTTCTCTGGTTTCAAAATGAGTTCAAACACTGTGAGGGGGGACTTTCCAAATGAGTAAGGCATGCCATGGTGTGTGGTCAGCCAGTAAAAATCTAAGAGACTACAACAGCTGTTGCTAACGTGTGAAACATGCCTTTGGGTTAAAAAGAGGACTGCTTTTGGAAACTAACTTCTAATTGTACAAGCTTTAGTAGAATAAAGAAATATCTTCGGATGGTACAACAAAACCATGGTATATCCATTCAAATTATGAGTATCTTTATTCTTTTCTTTTAGATGATATTTTACCTAACAAGAACACATATATAAATAATGAAATATATCTCACCAGAAGCACCCAAAGTATGCAAATAAATATTTAAAGGGCTACATGTTGATATAACAGTTGTTCCTGTGATTTAAAAATGGATGCCAAAATGGTTGGGAAAAGTTACCTTTTGAAGACTTGTAACAAATGCTCAGACAGTAATTTCTTGAAGTGAGTGATGGGGCTTCTTATCATCACAGTTTTAAAAATAACTTGATTTTCATTATTGGAAAAGCTGTATAGTTCCTGTAATTGGACTGTGTGCCTATTACACTTCACAGATATAATTTTTCCCTAGATCAGAAGACTTTGTGTACAGCTGCTTTAAATACACGTTTTGGAGAAAAATCTAAAAAGATATGTGTCCAGAATGTATGATGTCACAGAATACTGCTTTATAGGAGATAAGATATAAAATTGTTATAAATATTTCCTAATGTGGTAGTTCAGTGTTGGGATGTTCTTTGACATGTCTAGCCAAATTTTACTTGCTGCTCATTAAACTTTGAGATGTTCCGATGTCAATTTATGGTTTAAAAGAAGAGTGGAGTTTTCTCTTGGTTAAGTTAGAAGATAAAATTTACTAAGGATAAAAATAAGAGAAACAAGATAAGAATGTGTTATAAACTCTAGAAAAAAAGATCAGGAAAACATTCTTAATTATAAATTAACCCAAATGTTTGGATATAGCAGAAAACATTCCTGCGAGTCTTCGACCAATCAAAATGTTCTCAGGTCCTAGGGAGATGGTGCGGGGGAGTTCTCAGACTCTACAGCCCTAGATAAGGGCAGAATGGACTCCATGTCTTGACTGAAACCAAAGTGTTGGTGGTAGGGGATGTTGTGTGTGGGGGCTATGTACTGCTTCAGCCAGGATATCTTTGGAGAGAAAAGAAAATGCCAGTTTTCCTTTCCCAACCTTATCAAACCTGAAACAAAGCAGAGCTGACATAAGAACACAGGCAATAAATACAGTTATGTGGTGGCTTCTAATTATTTTCCAGAATAAATACTATTATGATAAATATCTTGTTACATAGTACTTGTTTCACATTTAAGATTTTTTTTTTGACTCGCAAGTCAGATAACAGAAAGGGAATATACATTTTCATCTTTCTTCATGTAGAAATAGGAGCTACAGCTTGTTCATTATGAGAAAATATGAGTTATCTTTCCTTTTTGCATTTCAAGTAGAGTCTACTGTACTTGAAAGCATAGCTTTCAAGCTCTCAGCAACTATAAAAAATGTCTGCTCTATATTGTTACTTTAATCTGTCAATTGTGATGCCAGTCAGAGGTATTTTTGAGCATTATATTTGGTTCACTCATTTGACTAATTACTGTGTAAATGATTGGATTGATACCAATATTTATGCTGTGGAAATTAAGATAGGAAGCACAGACTATAGCCATCTTTCCCCTTCTATAAATTGATTTACATAAATATCATTTGTTAATGTTTATTGCATAAAATTTGAAAGATCTACATGCTCACCAAAAGTATAGTCACTTATAATTATACCATCCAGAAATGACTACTAACAATTTGATGTTTCATACTTATATATGTATATACATGTATCTAGACTATATACATCCACATTTGTGCAAATATACATAATGAACATATAATTATATGTGTATAAACTTTAAAATGCAGTTGTGATCATATGGTATGTATTTTGCGTTGCTTTCCCTTCATAGTACCTGTCACTGGTATTTCTCAATGTCATTAAAATTCCTTATAGACATCAGTTTCAAATGACTACATGATGTTGCATCATATTACTTTGCCATAATTAACATTCTCTTGCTGTAGTATGATTAGTTTGTTTCCATTTTGTTTAATCATTATCATGGAATCTCTGTCTTTTTAAAAATTTTCTAATTAACATGCATGATTTGATGGCATAGCATATTATTTAATAAAAATGTCTTGCTTCTTGTTCTTTAAAAAGTCTGAGTATTTGAGAACCTAATTCAGGATTGCAATATTACATTCTTGTATTTATTCTGCAATAATCTTGAGAAAAAGTTTTTTGCATTTTAAATACCTGTTTTAGAAAGTTACCTCTGTTAGCTTTAGTTTGATCTACTTTCTTTGACTCTTTCATGAAATGTGCACTGAGTGTCTTCGTGCCAGGTAGTCAGACTACATACAGTGCAAAACAAGATGGGCAAGGTTCTTGTTCTTGTAGAGTTTACTGCCTGGTGGGAAAGTATAATATTAAATGCTTACATAAATTATTATCGAATTACACTTGCAATACATGTTGCAAACCAAAAGTTACACTGTGCTCTAAGAACATCTACTTGAGGAATCTAAACTAGAAAGAAAAGAGAATTCTTCAATTAAAATAATTCTTGTTAATTTTATAATCTTTTGTGGCTTCCATTTAAAATTGAAAACCTCTGTCTTTGGTATGAGGATGCTACAAACCAGAGGATACGATATAGACACTTTATTTATATGTTTTTCTCTCACCAGATACTCAGTGTAGAGGAAAATAAATCATTGATTCTTTTTAGTTGAGTATTTGACTTCTGAGCTGGAATTTTTCTGAGCTAGCAAATTTCAGGGTACAAGTTGAATTATTTCAGCTAGCATTGTGGTTTTGGAGCATGAGATTTTTATCACCATGATTAAAAAGGATTGACTTGCTCACAAAGCAAGTTAAGTACAAAATAAGCAAAATGATGTAGATAAAAATGTGCCCAAGACAGGGGTCTTGTTAAGCCAGTGCTGTTTATAAAGTTAGTACAGTGAGACATAGAAGGTTACTGTACACCATTTAGGGGAACTGTGCTTTGTGGAATATTCATGGAAAGGATGAGTTAATATTTGGTTCTTTTATTGTACATTTGATTGCTCAGCAATTTAGTTGAGATCATATATTGGATTAGGAAAGCTCTAGGCATTGTTTGGGGGATCCAGATTAGATTTAACCTTGATCCGGTGCAAAAGTTGGAAGAAAAGCTGAGATATAAAATGATTAGTTAATGAAGAATACAGAAATGAAGAATACAGAGCTGAAAATAAGTTTAAATGCTTTGGGATTTATTTGGAGGTAAAATAGGGTAAATAAACTTCTAGTAGGGTAACTGGGCAGTGTGAGAGGTGTGGAAGGGATGGGAAGTTTCTTGAATTTGCTTGCTATGCTGTATGGAGCTTTTCACTGAGGAGTGCAGTGTTCTTAAAAGCAATAAGATTAATATAATTCCCATGTTTCCTTCACTTCAGTTCACAGCTATTAATATCTTGCCACATTTGCCTTCTATTTACATGTAGTATTTTTGGTTTTGTTTGTGCTACCTTTGAAAGTACATAAAAACTACTGATTTTTGTAAGTTGTTTTTGTATATGGCCACTTTGCTGAATTCCTACTCATTCTTACCAATTCAGTTGATTTTTTTTCTAATTAGATTATCATATAGCTGTGAATAAATGATTTTTGATTCTTCCTTTACAAATTTCATCTCTCTTAAAATTATTTTTTTCTTATTTTATTGAAATGTCCAGGACCTCTAGTGAAGTAGTAAATATAGATTCACTGGTAAAATTGTAACTTTAATGGGACTACTTCTGATAGTCCACAGTTAAATTCAATGATTGCAGCTTGCTTCTTGTGCATATTTCTTACATAATTGCAGAAACGATTTTCTAATCATAATATTCTGGGTATTTTGCTAGGAATGGGCATGGAATTTTTATTACTCTGTTTTGGCATCTATATGACATTTTTCATTAATATTATCTATGTAGTGAATTGCAGGAATAGAATTTTCTGATGTCAAGCTATCCTTATATTCCTAAGATAAATCTGACTTGGTGATGATCTTTTAATCATTAATATATTTTGGTGCAACTTCATTTTAAATAGATCAATAAATGTAGATGATACTATTAATAATGGAATGCAGATTTATTTAAAAGCATTGCTTTTATATATTTTTATCAATGATATGCTTCCTAAATCAATAGATGGTAAAAGTATAACTACTATCACTGGGAGGACTGTAGAATTTTTTGTTAAATGAGATCCTCACACTTGATTCAGTAATCTAGATACTTAAAAGCACATTTCATGTTCATCCTTGCCCTCATTCTGGTAGTTTTGCATATGAGTCTGTTGTTTAGAGATGATCTTGATGTTAATCTGTGCCTTCTACTGTCTTAGACATAAAAAGTTATTTCAGTTATCCTTTCTAAATAAATTAGAATGGTGAATATAAAATTCAGTTAATCTTTGGAGGATGGAAGGAGAGTTGGTATTTCTTCAGAATCTCTCCTAACAATCAGTAATCATTATACAGTTATAAAATGTGAAGAATATTAGGTTTAGAGTTAATAAATACCTGAAACCAGCCTGTTGAATTGTCTTATGTCTTTAGTGTGGGAAAGAAGGAACCTACATAACCAGATTTATTCTGATAGCTATTGTACCTATTTTTTAAAAAATGGCTCAGTAGCTTTGGGGGGTCTGGATGTAGTCTTTTCCTCTTTTTTACATAATCCATAAGCTGTATTGTGGATTCTAGAAAGAAGGTCATTTTAAAATTAAGGTGCTGCTGTAATGTAAAGGACTTTGATTTGTGAGCATTTGCCAGTTGTCAGTATTGCCAGTGATTTGGAAAATGTTGTATAAAATTTATATTTACTGCATATATAAACTGCTTAATAGTTATTCTGAAAATTTTAGTTTTTTGAAAATAGCATTTACCCAGTCAGGTGTTTAGAGAAATGGAAATAGTCAAAAGAAGGTTAAAGAAAGCAATTGATGTAAATTACATTTAAGGCCCATTCTCAACTTGGTTGGCTCTTTTAAAGTTGATTCTTAAAATCGTAGAATAATTGCTCTTAATAGCCAGGAGAAACTTGTTGAAAATATTTTTGGATATTTCTGATGGAGCAAATATTATTACATGTTAAGGATAATAACACGAATAAAATAAGGCTTTTGCCCATAAATTCTTAGCCCGGAAGACACGTAGCCTGAACAAAGAACTAACTTTGGGATAGTAAGTTCTGAAATGGAACTTTTAGACAAGAGGTGGATTTTCCACATTTTGTAGGTGTGACTCCAGCAGTTCTGTAGGCAGCCCAGGTGCATAGGCTCCCCAATGGTGGTGGTTTTGCTGGGACTAGATTCCTGGTCTTTTGACACAGGTCCGATGATCTGGTTCACACTGAGTTGACCTGTTAAACTTGGAAAAATAAAGTTTCACCTAGAATCTTTCTTTTAAAGTAGCTTGCTCTGTGAGATACATAGACATTTCTGTTTTTTTTACCCCACACTTTTGTTGGGGGTGGGGGGAGTCCTAAACATTTAGAACCCAAAGCAATGAATAATTTGGGTAATTCTGTCTCATTGTGTTACCTAAAATCCTATACTCTAACTTCAGGATCAAAGCTTAGATCTTTTTTATAGCACTAAGTCCTTCATGATCTTGCCTCGCTGTGCTCCCTCTTCTACACTTGAACTTCAGAATGGCTGAATACCTGCTTAAGGTTGGCCTCAACTTGCTGAGCTGTTTCCAGCTTTCATGCTTTGAATGGAATCTGTTGGCTCTGTTTCTGCTTTGGACCCATACCTCTTCCTGAGCTTTGCCTCTGGGAATCTTCCTGGGACCCTCGGCCGGGCTGGTTGAGGGACAACTCCTACCACCCCATAGTGGTCCTTCAGGAAAATGCCTCATGTTTGTTCCTAAACCTTACGGTGCCTAGTACATTGGTAGGTATTTGGTAAACATTTGCTTAACACTTAAATGAAAGTTTTTAAGCTGCCTTTTTCATGGGGCAACAACAACAGAAAACATGTCCACACACTTGGATGTATTTAAAAAACCTTACTGATCATTCTGTTGTGCTGTTTTCCATGTAAGCATAACTGCTTTGAATTTTAATTAATTTTTCCTTGGAGAATACATCTTTTGAAGGCTATTAAAGCAAGTCCATTATATATCATTCATCAGCCATTGTTGGGAGCTTGTTTATGCTGTTTCAATTGGAATTCTTATTATTAGACGGTCACTGAACTAACAATTTATAAAATATGATATTTTGGTGCATCTCATGGATTAAAACATATTTTTAAATATGGCATTTTTAAATTTATCAATTGTGTTAATCATGATTCTATGGACAGGGGTTACTTTTGCTTTCCAATCTCCGTAGCCGTGTTAAGTATAAACTAGCCATTATATTTGGTTAGTTAAAGTATGTTTAGGAAAGGCAACTGTTCAAATATTTATAATACAAGCTAAACCTAATAATAGTTGAAGAATAGTCTGTTCAGTTTTTCCCTCCTGTAGAATTTTTAATAGGTAATTGATTGGTTCAAAGAGTCAAAAACAAAAACAAAAACAAAACCCTTGACTTTTCTAAATAAATACGAACTTGCAAAAGAAACAGTGCATATTGGACACTGAGCGTCTTGGTAATCATAATGGATGGCCTCTTTTTCTCTTCTCTAAGAAAGCCAAATTACAGTATCTTATATCTTAATATCTTAGAGGATTCTTATCTCAAATACTAGGATGCCCGGATACAAAGGGTCCCTTGCTGAGATACTGCCTTGGTGAATATAACTCAGCAAATCATAATCATCTTTGGATTCTCAGTCACATTATGTAAGTGGTCATACAGATGGATTTTTAACTCTGATTTTCCTAATTTGCTTACCCATCTGTTAAATGGTGGAAGGTGTTCCAAAATGCAAAATGAGAAGAATGCGCTACTGTTACTTTAAGAAGGAAATTAAGTAGGGAGGGAAAAGGGGGATGTTGTGACTGCTGACATTTGTGGCCTCTTTTCATTTGTGTAAGAGGTGGACTGGCTTTTCTGTAGCTGTGGTTGCCATGGAGAGGTAGTAGGGGAGGACTCCTAGGACCGCAGCCTGTGAGAGCGATTCTGCCTTAGAGCTGCTCCAGAATGTGACGGGAAGGGGCAGGGAGCTCAGGTGTGTGCTACGGCGGCACAGATTATGGGGGCTGGCTGACCTGTCATGGCTGGTAACGTGACTGTGCAGATACCCCTGGGTGTGACAGACATGTTTGTGGAAGTGCCTGTGGATTCTCTATGTGAAGTGAAAGGATTGTAATGTTGTATGTATTCCCACCCTTCATATGATTTCTTACACTCGAGATTTGATTAAGAGAGTTTAAACATATTAAACCAAATATACACCCTTGTTATAATAGGAAACTGACTAACTTTAGTCGGCATGTTTACAGTTATAAATGACATAAAGAGCAAATCAAATAAATTATGATGAGAATAATACACAGAAAAATCTAATATGGTAGGTTAAACTGTAACCAAAAATGAATGTGTTTCTAAGCTGGAATCATTAATATATGAATGTTATGGAGTGGTGTAGGTAGATAATACAAGAAAAATAATGGAGGTTGTAAGAATTTTTCTACATAATAGATAGAAGAAAATCAGTTGTTGTTTTTTTTTTTAATAAATATGCTTATATCTTAGGAGGTGAATTTTAGGAATTTTGTTCTTGCTGTTAGTATATCTAACTGGGAATAGTTCTATGTCAAATATAAAATTGTTAGTTTGTAGTATGATCATTTTATGGCTTTTTTTTATTTTCTTGACATGTGATAAATTGAATATGATTATATTAGTCTTTTGTTTTCTTGTGAATATCATTTTGGATAATGTTTTTGTTTAAAAACAAATGTGATTGGTAATTTTAACTTAAACTCTGAGCTACTGTTTAAAATATTTCTGAGTAAAAATATGTTTCTTTTGAGGAGGAAATCATATAATATGTTAAACTTACCAAGTATAAGGAAACTTATTTGACTTCTCAGTTTTTGGATGAAATCTGAATGAGAGCTTTTTTGTTTATATTATTGTTTATAATATTGTTTCATAGTATTTGAGTCAGAAATGGTTTATGTGGAGAATACATTGTAAGGTTGTTACAGTCATTGACTGCTTAATGTATATGATAGTTTAAGAGTAACTAGTTGCTGAATTTAATCTATGAAAGAAAAATGCCAAACTGAGTTTTTCTTTTTTAAACATAGTGTTATGCAAATCTAGACATAGAGTCATATATAGTGGCACATAGTACTACTGAAAAGCTTTGTAACAATGTACAAATTTATTATATAGAATTTACTTGGAACGTATTATTTCAAGTTAAGGTATTTTGGAAGTTCAATAAATATTTATTGGAGATTATACAGAAAACTATTTTTGAGATGATAACCTTATTTAGTTTAGTAAAAACTACCGTTTTGTGTTTAGAATATTGTTTATTGAGGATATATATTTTTTAAAATATAAAGTCAGAAAAGTTAACAAATTGTTAGGTAAGAGTATTGAAGTTGACGTTTTCATTATTTTTCTTCATTTTTAATTAATTCTGAGGTACACTTGTTTAACAGGGAAACCAAAATTAGTTTTCTTGACTACTCATACAAGTCAAAGGACTATGAGGTATAAAATATTTGTATATTTGTTAGGTAATAATAGGTCATTTTTAATGAATGTTAACTACAAGCCAAGTACTAATTCCTAACATTTACACTTGTTACTTTTTCTGAATCTCACATAAGTTTATGAGGTGGGTGCTGTTTTTTTATCTTATATTTACAGATGAGGAAACTGAGATTTAGAGATAAAGTAACTTGTCCAATATTATAGAGATAGAGACGGATGGACCAGGATTTGAACCCATGGGGATTTTTAACCACCACACTTTGTTTTTTGCATGTAAAAGCTATAGTCTGGCATAGTTGAAAAGCTTTTTCCCCAGGTATCGTGAGATGAAAAACCCAGCTTTCTATCTTAGTTAAGTAACATAGCAGAAGTTACACCTCTTCATGCCTCAGTTTTTTTTATAGATACTTAATAATGGACTATGTGGAATAACTTCAGTGCTGATGTGAAATTTGCTCCCTCCACCCCATGTTAGTAGTTATTACCAACTTGTATTAGTATTCATAATGTTAAATACAAGATAGTAATTCAGTTATGTTTTATTGCTCTGTTTGGAAACAGTCGATAGAATAAAAAATGAGTAAAGGATATGATTAAAGTAATATTGAATCCTTTTTATATATCCATTCAAATACCTATCAGTTTATGTAGGGTTTCTCAACCTAAGCACTGATGAACTTTTCAGGCTGGATAATTCTTTGTTGTGGGGGCTGTCCTGTGTGTTGTAAATGTTTAGCAGCATCCGTGGCCTCTGCCCACTTGATGCCAGCTGCAACCCCTACCCCTTGATTGTGACAACCAAAAATGTCTCTCAATATTGCCAGGTGCCGTGTGTGTGTGTGTGTGTGTGTAGATGAACATACATTAATGAAGTAAACATAATGTAATTACATAGTATGCTGAGGATGCTAATGGAAAAGACCAAGATGCTCTAGGTGAGAATAATGTGAGGGAGCAGGCTGGTTTTTGTGGCGAGTGTGACTCCATGAGGAGTGTGGGCTGGACAGCAAGGAAGGGCACTAAAAGACAGGGAGGCCAGTGCAGAGATTGTAGTAGAGGTCTCAGTGAGAGTTGAGGGCTAGGACCAGGTGGTGGAGGTGAACAGTTTGGAGAAATTTTTGGAGGGAGAATCGGAGGCCTCATGGTTTGCTAGAATGTTATACTCCTGACAACAAAGAATAAAGAACAGTGAAAGTTTGAGAAGTGGACAGTGGGCAGCCTGCAAGACTGACTCATCAACTGAGTGAACCCTCTGTGTGCCAGCTTGGCTGTGCACAGGATTCACATGTGTTTCTCAGCAAAGTTAGACATTACCAAATGTCCTAGACCTTCATGAATATTGGAAACCATAAGCCTTAATTCTGTGGCTGCCAAGTAACTACATATTTAAAACTTGAATGATTTTCCTTGCTCTGCAGACTAGTTGTGATCTTGAGATGAGAGATCTTTTTGGCAAGTGGCAGCCTCAGTACATACCATTGCTTCTTCCTGTGTTGGCTCTTCCCTACCCAGGTTTCTGTCCTTGGCCCAGAGTTTTCTCCTCCAGTGTATCAACTGGCAAAGTAAATAATTTCTTGGATATCAAATAATTATTATGCTTTTTGAGCACAGTTTTGAAGTTTACAGATTTCTTAAAGCAGTGCATCCCTGTAGTAGGTATAGTGTGCACCATAAATTTAACAAATGGTAAAAACCGAGCATTCTAGATCCTTTCTGAGGCATAGCATTGAGAGAAATCTGATGGAATTTCCCTCTTCCTGCAGCGGATAACCTCAACAGGCTGATTTCTGGGTAAGATCATCATAAGCATAACTTAATGAACTTTCGTTAATAGTGAGTAAAATCATTGAGAGTTGTAATTGCACCTTAAATGCTGGTATGACAAGATTGTTGGTATGCCAGTTATCTCAGCAGTGATGATAAAAACTTTTTTTCCAGAAAATTATGTTGTTGAAATTGTGTGTATCTGAGTGTGTCTGTCAGTGATTTCTACCATAGTAAAATGGAAATTCATTTCTGAGCCAGAACTGAGGCCTGTGGGTGCTTAGGCATAGCCTATGGTAAGACAAAAAGAGAAGAGGAAAGAGGCTACCTTTCCTGACAGCTTCGTGGGGTTTTCCTTCCTTGATTCTCCCTCCCCTCTTCCACATCGCATTCTAGTTCTATTGATTAGTTCTTGGTTGCTTTTTTTTTCTGTAGGAAAAGGACTTTTTCAACTCGATTTTCCATCCTGCATCGTTATCCCCTGTGGGCCTTATTGAAGCAGTGGAGACAGTTTTAGTCTCTTCATTCACTCTGACACACATTTGAGCACATACTGTGTTTCTAAGGTTGTGCATGTGCCATGGGGATTGGTTTTCCTATTTTCAGGTAGCTGAAAAATCTCAGAGATGGAAAAGAGTTTTATACATAATAGAGAATTTAAGGAACAAATGAGACCATAAATAATGGACAGCTGAGATACAATTAAATACAATCAAATAGATACTTTATTATGTACAATAGTATAGAATAGATAAAGTTTTGTGGGAGCTTTAGGTAAGAAACTATTGATTTTTCTGGGTTTATTAGTAGAAGTTTCTGAGAGTTGGGATTTAAGCTTGGTCATGACAAAATGGTGAGATACAGATGGATACTGGGGGCCAGGGTAATAGAATGAGTATGATAGACTGTGGTCATGGAGTTTATGAGTTTAGCACATGAGACAAGCATGAAATAAACAACCTCACACACACATGTACATGCACATGCACTTTATGCAAGAGGAGCTGGGGTACTATTGGTACACACAATAGTAGCCCCATTTGGGGATTAGGAAGGGGCTTTAAGAGCACGTGGTATTCAAGCTCAAATATAAAAGATCTGAAAAATTGCCAGTTCAGATTGGGCACCCTTTTGGTGTATATAAATAATACAGATAAATAGTCTATGTAGCATTGTATTAAAAAGTTCACATTTTGGAGACAGTGTGCCTGGGTTCAAACCTGGTACTCCTTATTAGCTTTAGGAAGTTTGATTCTGTGTGCCATAGTCGCTCCTCTGTAAAATGGAGATCAAGAGCGGTCCCTTTCTCCTAGATAGATTTTTTGAGAGGGTTGAATGAGTTAGTACGTATAAAGTCTATAGAACAGTGCCAGCACATAGTAATCACTTACATTTTAGCTATTATTGATAGTTTCTCCAACAGGATCTCAAGGAGGGTGAGGGCTTCCCAGGCAGGTGTAAGGGGAGCACTGGGTAGCAGTGCTCAGGAGAAGGAACACTGTGAGTTTGAAGTAGCGATGCGGGAAAGTCAAACTGTGTGTTGTGGGCATCCCTAAAAGGTGGTGTTGCTCATTCCAGAAGAAGTGTTTCAAGAGGAAGAATTGAAATATGTTTTCACTGTTTAAACGTTTTAAGAAATCTGTGTGTCTGTTATTTCTGTTTTACTGGTTTATTTAAATATATATTTTGAGGAGTTTAAGAAATAGTTAATTTTATTAGCTATCCAATAATCGTATCATGGTTATCTCTCATATGCTACAATATTATAACTGAAAAGAGCTTTAAATTTTCTTAAGTTATATTTTAGTGTGTTTTCACCATGATTGCCTAACTTGGTATGATGCAGTTATCCTATAAAGTGAATGACAATAGCTGATAAACGACCAGAAAGCTATGTTTTACTTGACTAAATCAGATCCATACGTATGAAATTACAAGCCTAATTACTGTTATAAGAAAGAAATTACTGTTATTTTTGGCCAGAGTCCTCGACAGTGTGGGAGTTGGCTAAGTACTTCCTTTTGAGAAAAAAAGACATTTGTTTTTAATTCTTTTAATTGCTTAAAACATGTGATTTTTTAGTGATTGGCTTATAAAGATTTAGATTGGAAATTTTATGCACTGTAAAATTTATCGTAAATCAATATTTGTTCAGAACCACTTCAGTGTACTCAGGGCCCAATACTATCATTATCTTCGATGAGCTGTTACTAGTTAACAGTGAAGACATAAATGGAGGACATATGGATGTATACATAAAATGATATGGTGGGTATATTTCAAACAGACTATGTATATTATACAAACACAGCTATTACACGCACACAGAATTGTATGAACTGTTATTTGATTATTTAGGCTAATAGCCTCAAAGACTAATAGTTCCCCAAATAATTTATTGCCCTAAAATATTATTTAATGTAATTTAATCAGCGGATTTTGTGGTGTGTTTAGTAAGTATGTTTAGGGAATTTATCTCTGAGTGTGTTAGCCAGTAATAAAAATCTAAGCTAAGCTTTAAGTTCATGACTGGCCACTAATATTGTAGATCACACAGTTGACCACCTATAAATGTCTGTATTTCTTTATCGTTTTGTATTTGTAATGAACTAAATCAAATCACTTAGTAGTTAATATCTTTTATTAAAATTATAACCTAGAATATTAGTAATTGGAAATAGTTACATGCTATAACTATTTACATCTATTTCTGTTTATCTTTCTGAAACTATGAAAATTTGGGAACTTTTCTTATACAAGTTCTTGGGTAGAAAATTATTCTAGGCCATGTATTAATTTACAGCACAGAAAAAATAAGGATTGTTTAAAAGATGTAATTTAAATTTTTTGAATTTGGATTTTTTCAGGTTATTTTTCTTGTGGTTATCAGATTTTAGTTCTTCCCTGATTTGGAGTAGCCTTAAACAGTAAAGAATGATTAGGATTTATGGCATTCATCTGATGCCAGTGTCAGGATTATTGGACAACTTTTACTGCATGTCTAGCACTGTGCTTGGGACTCAGAGGTAATAAGCTCCTGACTGGTCTCTGCCCTCCTGGGCTTGCTGGGCTCCTTTAACCAAGCCATTACTCGCAACAAAATGAGATGGCTGCTATGGTAGGGACAGTATTGCAGGAGTACCTGTCAGTGGCCCTTAACTTAGTCTTGGTGAACTACAAAATGTTAGGGGGTTCGGCTTATTTTGACTGTATTATCCCCATAAAGATTATATCTGTAGGCGATGACTAAAACTGTTAGACTTGATCTGTTTTCACCTTATGTCTCTTCCAGCAACCACTTACTTATAATTTTTCATATCCTTTTACCTTCTGATTCTTGATAGTGAGGGAATTACCCTTTGGAAGGGATGCAAATTAGACTATTTTGCGGTAAAAAAAAAAAACAGACTTCTTAACTGACCTTTGAATGTTTTTACTAACATTGAATTGGCTAAATTAAAGGAAAGGAAAGTGTAAAGAATAGTGAGTTGTCATACTCATAATGATATTATTGCCAATCAATAAATGTTAAAGTATTCTCAGTTTAGAAGGAGGTAACAGGCATCAAATAATTACCTATATTTTTATATACATAAAAAGTATATTTTTACATATACATATATTTAAGTGAGTAAGTAATGCATGCATCTTTGATACAGGTATTCTATACACTTAATTTTTTAAAAAAACAATGAGTACAGAAATAGATACAGTAAAATTAGCATTTTCCCCTTTTCTGCCCCTACTTTTTATCCTTATACTCAAAAGTAACCCACCCATGTTAACTTATCTTTTTTTCAGAAATATTTATGCAGACATGACAAAATCATTTTTTTAAATGTGCACACATGTCCACAAATACTTTAATTATATAATAGATACTGATGTGAACCTCTAATTTTTTTAAATTTAGGATTCTCATTCTCCTAAATTTGCCCAAATATCTACAGTTATAAGCTTAAATTAAAAGCAAAAGCCGTACAGTAGGAAAACATCTACTGGTGAACTAAGCACTGATAAAACTGGGCTCTGTTCAAACCTCCTGCATGATTTTAGGTTACCATTCCCACTTATCCAGTTAGCGTCTTTGTCAGTTAATTGCCGATTTTTTATTTTCTAATACTAATAATAATATTTATAGAATATGCATTTAAAGTAGTATGAGAGCAGAGTACTTTTACTTTTCTTGAGTGACCAAACATGATAAAACACAAACTAGAATCTATATAAAGAAGTTTAGAATCTTAATACCAAATCAGTATGTTCAGCCTTGATCAGTCAATAATATTCTATTTCAGCTTCCTGTTAAGTATCTCTCCTGGAATAAGCCTCTGTCTCCTCAGTCTCGTGTTCCAAGTTTATTATCTTGTCTACAAATGGACTTCCTTTCCCTGATAGACCACAGTGATTCTTTATTCATTTGTTCAATTGATTCCTAAATGTTAATAGAATGCTTACTCTGTCATATGTGTAAATTGTGCAAGATGTCGATAGACAGTGGTTAAAGGTGGTAATTTTCCTCTATAATGCATAGACTGGTACCATCATTTGTCAGGCCATCAAAACTTGAAGCTTCTCAGTCATTTTAGACTCTGATTACTAGATACGTTAACTTTGTACCACATTCTCATCTCACCTGCATATTTATTTTCTGCCATGTAACACGTACTCATTGTGCCCCACATATTCTATGCTTAATCTTACTTTATATCTTCATGCTCTTTCTTCAAAGTGCTTGTTATTTGTAATATGTACTAGAAAATAGATTGGGAATGAATTATTGCAGTTTTGTGTTCTTTAAAAAAAAACAATTATTTTAATCTAGTATTTTGAAATTTATTTGAAATAATATGAAATAAATGTACTAAGATTCAGAATTATATGAGTTCATTATTTAGAGATGGCCTTGGGCTTGGGGGCATTTTTAGAGGAGTAAATGTTTTTGTCATATATTTTACTTACACGTGTATTATAAACCCTATACTGCACTGTTGTTATGTTTGCTTTAGTGAGTTGTCTTAAAGAAATGAAGGAAAATAGTCCTTTTTATGTGACCTCCCTCCCTCCCTTTCTCCATCTTTCACTTTCTTTCTTATAAATCAGGGCTTTGCAAATTTTTTTGAAAAGGACTGATAGTAAATATTTTAGCATTTGTGACATCATACAGTCTCCATCACTCAGTCTTCTTGTTCTCTTACCCACCTCTTTTTAAAGCATTTGAAAGAATGCACAAGCCTTACAAAAAACTGATAGTGGGCTGGATCTGGCTTATGGCCTATAATTTGCTGGCCTCTACTATAGATACATGCTTTCATCTGTTATCATTTCTCATCAGCCTAAATTGCCACTTTCAGCCTTGCTCATAGTATTGGCAGTAAATTTTCCAACTTTTGTTTATCTGAAAATATTTTTATTGACTTTCGTTTTTAAAGGATATTTTCACTAGATATAGAATCCTAGTTTGACTTTTTTTTTCGGCACTTTTAAAATATGTCACCACGCCCCTCCCTTCTTCCCCACTCCCCACTCTCAGTATTCTGCAGTTGTAATATGACATGACCGTGTTGTTTCCTTTGTATTCATCCTGCTTGGGGTTCACTGAGCTTATTGACTCTGTTGGTTGATGTTTTTAGTCAAATTTGAGAAAAAGTCATTATTTCTTTAGCTATTCCTATTTTCTCTGTCTTCTCCTTTTGGGACTTTAGATTACTTGGTACTGTTCTACAGGTACTTGAAACAGTTGTTTTGCAGTCTTTTTCTCTCTATGTTTCTGTTTGGATAATTTTTGTCTTCAAGTTCACTTGTCTTTTCTTTCACAGTGTTTCATCTGCTTTACACCATCCAGATAATTTTTATTTTAGATATTGTATTTTTGTTATATTTCACATTTTATGGTTTCTATATTTCTTCTGAAATTCCTTTATTCTTTATCTTTTACAATATTTCTGTAACTTCTTTTTCATATATTATAGTTATTTTAAATTCCTCGTCTGTTAACTACAACATCTCTGTCATTTGTATGTCATTCTTTTTACTGCTTTCTCTATACATGTCACAATTTCATATTCACATGCCTAGAAATTTTTTATTCTATAGATAACAGTGTGGTTGATATGTTTTAGAAGCTCTGGATTCTGTCATCTTCATCTGAAGATTAAGTTTAGTTCTAGCAGACAGAAATTACTAGCAAATCTTATGAAATTTGTGAAAGCTTGATTTAAGGCTTTTCATAGTGGGTCTGTTTGATTTGCCCTAGTTCAGGATGTGATGTCAGTCCTAAAGCGTGGCCTTCTAAGATTTTAATGGAAATACAAGGTGTTTACCTGGCTTCTTTATCATGGCAGGACTTGAATTCGCAGTAGTGATAGCTGCTGCGGCTACTTTGCTCAGTTCTCTCAGCCTGCTCTTGGGTTGCTTTTCCTCAAATTTCTTGAAGTCTTATCCTTACATACACAGTTCATGAGTCAGTCAAGGATTCATAGATTCTGGGCTCACTCCTTTTCTGAATTTCCTCCTCACCCACCCAATTTCTGCTGTTGGAGCAGTCCCAGACTCTGCCTGTGTCTCCTCAGCCTTGTAGGACTACTACCACTTTCTGCTCGAGGCAGGCTCTTCGTAGACTAATGATTACCCTTTGGAAAAAGGCCATTGAAACGTGGATCTTATCTCATTTGCTTCTCATCCTTCAAGTCTCATCCAGTTTCTGCCTGCTTTTGCTAACTTTCTTGTACCACCTTCTTCTTTTAAAAAAAATATTTTGTCAATAATTTTATTGTATTGGCAGGAGAGTTGGTCCCATGTAAACCACTCTGTCATTACCAGAATCCAAGAGTCCTAAATGAGTAGATAATAAGTTCTTGCTATCAGTGGAGTATTTTTATATTAGACAGATGGTTATCTAAAGGGTTAAGGGACTCTGAGAAGCCTCCTAATATGGCAACATGGAAGAATAAAATAGTGCTCTGACTTTTTGGTTCATGAGTTTGGTATTCCAGGTTGACTGTCAGCTGGTTGTAGGTGAGTAGGTGGGAGATCTCACCACTACAGTGCTCTCCATTACACACTGTTGTGAACAAAAGTAGATTGACTATGAGTGCGATATATACTATGAGAACTTTGCTTTATTGTCCTTTCTTACTTTTGGTATTGTGAAGTTATCACTATTTATTGTACAGTCGTCTCCTCTTATCCACAGTTTTGTTTTCTGTGGTTTCAGTAACATGTGGTCAACCACAGTCCTAAAATATTAAATGGGAAAATTCCAGAAATAATTCATAAGTTTTAAATTGCACATTGTTCTGAGGAGCATCGTGAAATCTGCACTGTTCCACTCCATCCTACCGGGAACATGACTCATCTCTTTGTCTAGTGTATCCACACTGTATATGCTACTAGCCTGTTAGTTACTTTGTAGACAACTCAGTTGCAGGGAGAGAGAGGGAGGGGAAAAGATGGGGGGGAGGGAGAGAGAGATACTTCCCACATTCTCATAACTTTTATTACAATATATTGTTATAGGTGTCCTGTTATTAGTTATTTTTGTTAATCTCTTACTGTGCCTAATTTATAAATTAGACTTTATCATAGATCTGTATGTATATGAAAATATATAGTGTATATTTAAGGTTTGGTACTCTTTGCAGTTTTAGGCATCCACTGAGGGTCTTGGAACATATCCCCTGTGGAGAAAGGGGACTACTGTATCTTATTAGTACTTACACATTAATATGTTTTATTTGATTAATGTATTTTTATCTCTACTAGAGCTTGGGTTCTGAAGGGAAGACACTGTATCTGTCTCAAAGCTTTGCACGTGAGATGTACTGTTCCAAACACAATGCCTGATGTAATGATATCAGTAATTTTTTCTTTCCTATCTGCTTTCCTCTACTCTGTACAAAGAGGTGGTAAATATAATTGGGCTGGTAAATTAAGAGAAGGAACGGATTGTTTCAGTTACACACTTTCCCCCTCTTTTTTTCATGTGGCTAAATAAGAATAGTTTGTACTGGTAAGAGCTACATTTTTATATGTGGGGAGAAATCTAATGACTGAAAAAATGAAAACATGTTCAGTGTCACTGTGAAATGTACCTTTGAATCTTCTTCATTCAGATGCAAAAGAATAGTGATAATGTAGATTAGGTCTACATCAGAAGTTCTTAACCTGGGTTTAGTGTCTTCACAGATTGCTGCATTCTCTGAGGTTGTATGCAGAAGCGTGTGTGTGTGTGTGTGTGTGTGTGTGTGTCTCACTTCCTGGGAAAGACTGCATTGTGGTCATAGGGATTTTTTTGAAGTTTCATTTTATCTTTTTTTTTAATTAAAGTTTTTAATTGAAAATGAGGATTAACAGTGAAGTAGGGTGGAGATATTCTAATTTTAAAACAAAACAAACAAAACAGCTTGTCCATATACTTCTTGTGTCATTTTATTTTTAAAAGTGTGTGTGCGTGTACACAAATATGAAAAAGAACCTGGAACCTAGTGTGCCAGTATGCCAGTGGTTAATTTGGGAGGTTCAAATATTGTTTTCTTCTTCTACCACATATTTTTGTTTAAATTTCAGAACTAAAGTAAATCTCAGTGTTAACTGATTCAAACAGAAAAGACAGTAAAAATGTACAATGACATATATGCCTTTCTTACTTGGCTCCCTTTCCCCAGGGGTGACTGTTAACAACACACTCACATTCATTTTTAAATGTCTACCCAAATGGAGAGTAAATTGTATACATTGTTCTACTCCCTGGATTTTTTTTTTTTTATTTATTTATTTGACTTTATATTTTGGGAAGCTTTCCAGTCTTCACATTCTTACCTTCCCCCTGCCTTACCAAAAGTAATTAAGAACACTGGCTATCATAATTCTAGAAATAATTTTCTGTTCTTTTTATTACCCTATTCAGCTTTGGTATGTACAGACCTGACTCCTAGTGGTAGTTCAGAAATTACTTAATTTCCTCTGGGCTCAGATTATTTCTGAGACGTTGACCTTTATTGAATGCTTGTATGCTGGGCCTTTAGATACTTAGCTTCATTAGCTTAAACACTGTTACATATTGCTTCTTGAGTATGATTATTATTTAAACTGTAATGCTATAATATGTTAGTAATTTTTTTTTTTGGCTCTTTTTATTTCCTTTTTAAACTTTTGATTATGGAAGTTTGAAAGTGACTGCAAAATAGAATGATGTAATAAACCTCTATTTGCCTGTCATTCGGCTTCAGTAATTAATAGCTATAGCCAGAGTTTTTTCATTTACTACCTTGGGCATTTCCCCCTCCCATAATATTTTACAGCAGACCTCAGGTATATTTTTTCATTAATATGTTTTCGGTATATAGGCTTCAAAAGAGGAATATTTTTTCACATATTCACAATACCTTTATGAAACCAAAATAATATCAAATATCCTGTCAGTGTTTAAATTTCCAGTTCTCTGCAGTGTCATAATTTTTTTAACCTTTGTTAAAATCAGGACTAATAAGGTCCACACATTTTATAGGTTTGTATGTCTTTTTATGTGCTTCTGATCTATAGGTACCTTTTCAATTCTCTTTTTTTTATTTGCAAATTGTCAGAGAAACTAGGGTTTTTGTCCTATAGAGTTTTCTACTATTGGTCACATAAATAAATAGATTTTTTAAAAAATTGTTTTAAACTGATTACTTTCAAGTTTCCAGATATCCTTTAGATACCATCAGATTATATTTGCACATGTATTTGTTGTCCAGTATAGTCTATTTATGGCTTTGAGTTACCAGTTAAATACATGTTTGTAGATATGAAATATGGAATGTTCTTTGAAATAAAAAAAAAAAATTAGATAAAATTACTTTAAAGACAACTATGAGCTGTGCCCATACCTATGCAATAGATAGTTTATTGTGTCCACTAAATTTACGATAGGGACTCAAGGAAGAAAAATTCTCGTTTCTATTTTAATTAGAATATAGTCAACCATTTAATGCCATACACAGAGAGGCCTATTTAGAGTCTGAGATGTGGCATAGATGTCATGGAGATTAAGTCTTTTCATGGAGGTGAATATTGCTGAAGGGAAATTGTATCAGCTAGGAGGCCAGGGCTTGTTGAACCAGGGTAACCACACATCCAAGTTTATGAAGGGAAGGAGGGCAGAGCTGAGCTGTTCATGTGCAGAAGGGGCCATCGCAGTAATAATACCTTCAGAGGCGGGTAATTAGGAAGATCACAAGTTTGCTGGGTCTTTAGTAGAAAACTGAAATATCAGAATATTATTTACCCCAAACCGATGTTTCATCCAGTTAGAGTTCTAGACAAAATGTAGTTGTAGTCTTTCCTTTCTAGTCTTCTGTGCCTCTAAATATTCTTCTTAACCAAAAGGAGTTTGCAGTTAATCCCACTATTTCTTTCCTTTTCCCCTCACATTTGTAATCTTTGTCCCTTTTCCCCCAACTTCTTGGAGAATATAGATTTATTTGTACTTGTGGTAGTAATGTGAGATCACAGAACGGAACCAATGGAACCAGAAATCTGAAATATCAAGATATTATTTATCCCGAATCATAGGATAGTTTTGTCAGAGTTCTTGGTACACCCTGAGCATTAACTATTTCCTGATGTGACTGAATGGGGAGTGGGCTTTCAAAGTGGCAGTGAGGGGCCTGTGCCATAGAAAGAAGGTGACAGCACATCTACACCGTTGGTCACCTCTCCAGAGTTCACTATGCTTAGTTTCTATATGTTTGCTCTAGGTAATATAAATTCCTTCCCTTCCTTTTTTTCCTTTTCTTCCTTCCTTCCTCCCTCCCTCCCTCCTCCCTCCCTCCTCCTCCCCTCCTCCCTCCCTTCCTTCCTTCCTTCTTTCCTTCCTTCTCCCTCCCTCCTTCCTCCCTTCCTTCCCTTCTTCCCTTCCACTATCCTCTTTTAATAAGAGGGCCTTTAAAAAATGTAGGAAAAACTGGATGTACTATTAAGCTGACTAGGGGTGAGGCACATAGCCAGCCTCAAGAGCCAGAAGAGTTTTTTCCAATCTTTCTTTGAGATCCACACGTCCTGGGTCTCTTTCATTTATCTCTACATTTATAGTCCTAAATTCAGAATGTGAGTGTTTGTATGGTGTAAGTGTGAGTGTATGCACGCATGTGGTCAGACACGTGTATGTGTACATGTGTGACTGTTAACCGGGTTAGCAACCCAAGTAAACCTGCTGTCTAACCTCTCAGTATGAGAACGCTCTGCCAGCCATCATGTTTCTTTTTCTCCCCCTCTATTGTTACCATGACTACCCTCTTCCATTCACTGCCTGAGAAATCATCAAATAGGAAGAGGAAACCACTGTTGTCATACTCTAATTATAATATCTAAACCACAGTGGACGAAGTATTTTAATGTGATTATTAGAAAACTGTATTAATCTATGTCAGTTTGCAGTATCTTTTCACAATAGTTTATTATGTTTAAATAGTTTTTTAAATTTTCAAACATTGAATTTTCAGCTTGAAATTTATTTTCTAGTCTAGGGCTCACATTAATAATAAACATTAGACCTGTTTCTGATATTATACTTATTAAGAATATATGCTTTGGCTTTGCTTTTTAGCTGTACATCCATAGCCACTAAGCGTACATGGAGCTTTGGAGCTTTCCTTTTTTTATCCTCCATGGTATCTACAAACTCAGCAGCTCCTTTGATAAGGCAGGCAGATAATGTTCCTGCTCTGTCCCTGTTACTTGATAAAAAGTTGCTTCTAAGAGCTGGTTGATAAGACTTCCTCCTAACTACTTGAGTTTTGTACAATTTTGAATCTTGATCTGATAATATCTGTAATTTAGAGAACATTGATTTTCAAGTTTGGCTGCATGTTGGAATCACCTGGGAAACTTTTTAAAATGCTAATTTAATTGGTATGGGGTTCGGCCTCAGTATCAAGATTTTTAAACAACTCTAATATTAAGTGATTCTAATATGCAGAAGAGTTTGAGTTTTACTGTTTTGGGTGATGTATACAGGGTCATCAAACTAGGAGCTGGAAGAGTGGCACTAAGGGACTCAATTTGACTTCGTGCTAAATTGCTTTGGCAGTTTTCTAAAGAAGGAGCTTTTCAACTTAAAGCTTAACCCTTTGGCTAGATTCCTTGTGGGCTCTCAGATGGTGTGAGATTTGGGGAAGGAGACTTTAGGAGAGTGCTTTGCTTTTTCCTTCTTAGGAAATTGTGCTCAACTATATAAGCCAGTGGTCTTCTTAGTGCCCTCTAGGGATAAAAAGATATAATTACCCTACTTTTAAAAGTGTAGAGTTTGAGCAGGGGCCGGACACACAGTTCTCAGCTCTGTTGATCAAGGCTAAGTAACTGTAAAGTGAAACCTGATGTTATTAACGGACAAAAATAATTTTAGCGGGTTCTTTGTATGTCTATGTACATTTTCTTATTTTTATGGTCAGTTTTGATATCAAGATGATTTGCTTATGGAAGAATATTATATTTAGTTGATCCATAATTTTAAATGCATAATAGAACTTATGTCTACTTTTCTCTTTGAATTATTTAAGTTTTTCTCAGTGTCACAATGGAAACCTGCTTTCTGAAAAGGATAAATGAACAATTTTGCAAAGAGCAGACTATAAAACTATAGCAAGATTAGGCATTTCACATTTTAAATTTTATTATGGCATATTTTGCTCCTTATTTTCTTCACTATTCCTTGACTTATTATCATACTAAATTAGGAGATTATTCATGTCTTGTTAACTTTTATCTCCACCTTACTTTTCCCATAGCCAGTCTAGATCTTTTTGGAACCCTTGAGCCCTTTATCCAAATTGATTACAACCTCTAGCAAGAATTTTGGGGGCCCTCAGATATTCAGCTCCCCTCCTCTACCTTTGGTTCCTACATCTTCTCCTTTATCAGTTCCTTCCTAGACATCTTGTATGGTATATTTGGTCGATCATACAAACAACTCTCCAGCACCCTCATCTCACAGAATTCTTTGCCTTTCTTCCTGGAAAAATCCAAAATTGGCATTTCTTCTCCAGTTTTTCATCCAAATTGCCAAACTTTGTTAGAATAAATAGCAGTGGAGCCACATTGGAGCCATGTAAAATTCATGGATTTTCACACATATTGGAGCCTCCTAAAATTCTGCACATTGAAGCCACCCCAAATTTATGGATTTCTACGTTCACAAATCTCTAGTTGCTATTCATCACTGCTTTTATTTGTCCTTAAAATTGGTCAGCTCTTCCATTCCTATCAATAACTTTGTCTCATTTTCACCAGTCAGTTTCCAAGACCTCTTATACAAACACTAAACCCCTATTTCTATGTAGACAACCATGTCTCTTATTTCAATAAATTTGAGGTAATTGGATCTGAACTTTCTCAAAATCTTCCTTCCTCTCAGCTGACTTTGCACCTGACCTACCTTCCTCCTTTTTCCTCAGATCTCATAGAATTGCCTGGGTATTTCCCTGTTTCAAAACAACCCTCCACCTTTGAACTCTTGATGTTGTCTTCTACTCTCTCCAGAGCCTTGCCCCTTATTATCCTCCACTCTTTCCTGTATCTTTACTCTCTTTTTATTGGTTCCTCTCCTTGAGTCTATAAACATCTTTGAAAAACACACCAAACCAAACAACCTTCTCTTAACTGTGTTTCTCTCTGATTCCATAGTTTACTCTCATCTGGCTAATTTCTTTGTTTGGTATATTTATTAGAATACTACTTGGTTAATATAATGAAGTATATCCCTTTATATTCATTTTTAGAGGTTTTCATCTGTCTAGTTTTTGTTTTTTAGTTTTTCTTAACACAAGAGATACATGTGATTTAATCAAGTGCATTTTGCACATTACTTAAATTACCTTTCCCCCATCCTTATCCTTTTTGCTGTTACGGCTTATTATATATGCTTCCTAATATTGAAATGTCTTTGCATACTTATTTTACACCCTACTTGGACATGACTTTCTTACTTTTGAACATACTTTTTGGTGTATTGATTGTTACATCCCTAGTCATGTGTGAGACTTGTCTGTAGTATTGATTTTCTGCCTCTTTGTTCTCATTTTGATATCCAAGTTATTTATACCAGTTTTATGAAATGATTTAGAACTCCTTTTGTGTTATCTTGTGCTCTGGAACAGTTTAAGAAATGCTTTATTCTTCAAAATACGAAAAAATTTGATAAAACTCTCTGGTCCTGGAACCTTTACAAAAGGAAATTCTGTGTCATTCTCTGGTAATTTTTTCAAGTTCATTCATGGTTTTTATTCCAGTCGAGTTTTTCTCTTCTTGGATCAAGTTGAGTAATTTTATGTTTTTCTAAAACTTAGTAGTTAATCACAATTTTCAAATTCATTAGCACAGAATCGTCTCTGATTTTTTTCACTTATTTCAAGCAATAGATTTCAATTTGAAATATTACTAGTCTGGACTATCATTTTCATCATTATTGTAGAGTGTCCTCTTCCTCAAAGATGTAGGTCTAGAGGGGTGCATAAGATGTGTATTTTTTAGGTTAAACTGTGTTACTTATAATGGAAGATTTACTCAAACAGAGACTCATGGACATGGACAATAGACTAGTGGATAAAAATAAATTAATTAATTTAAAAAAATGGAAGATTGACTTAGCTGATTTAGTGGTGAACGCCAGGATAATTTTCATTTCGAAGAGCATGTATAAAGGGTTATGGGTATTGGATGCATTTTTAACATTACATCATTGTCGTATATTTAGTCTTATTGAAATAGCTCTGACAGTTAACAGTAAGAGTAAGGAGCTTGCACTGATGTGTAATGAAGGGACGTAGGAGTAAGGCTTATTCAGTAGTAAAAATAGTACAGTCACATATGGTAATGTTTTTTCAATCAGATGGTATCTCTTTCAGTAAATAGAGGTGCCTTTTACAGTTCATTAGGATCTACTTCATAAAATTTTATGGTTAGCATTTTCATTTTGTGTTTTCAGGGCTAAGTGAAGAGAGAGAATGTTAGAGCAGAGTATAGGTGCCTATCAAAACAGCAAAAAGGAAGGATGAGCTGATAGAATAAGATAGAATTCATTTTTAAAATTTATTTTTCAATTACAGTTGACATATTAATTTCAAGTGCACAACATAGTGATTAGACATTTATATGCCTTATAAAGTAACCACTCCAGTAAGTCTAGTACCCATCTGACACCATACGTAGTTATTATATTATTGACTATATTCCCTACGCTGTACTTTACATCCCTGTGACTATTTTTATAATTGGCAATTTATACTTCTTAATCCTTTTCAAGGTAGAAATTATTTAAATCATTGAAAGACTGAATGGAATACAGTTGATTCAGATGCTTTTATGTGCTAATACAGTTTCCCAAACATAGAAATCATTTATAATGTTAAAGGGGTTACAGTGCTGAGTTCTTAAGTAAAACTGTTAAATGCCAAATGCTAGGTATTCCTTTTTTTCAGAATATATCAGTGTTTTATCTGTGTCACTTGTCAGGTGTGCCTTATTGTCATTATTACTAATGATCATGAGATATATAGCTGTGGAGAAATGGGCTTCTTCATGCAAGGTTTGGTGGTAGCACAAGAGAATGGAGGGACAGGCTCTGAATGAGGTGCGAGATCTCAAAAGGATGTCATATAGAGAAAGAATGGAACTGGAGGGGCATTCTGGGAAATCTTAGGGATCTGACAGAGCCTGCACTCAGGGATGGCATTATACAAGATTGTTTATAGTCTTTACTATTAACAAATAGTTTCTGTGCTTTATCAGAGAAGAAAAACTAAAAAGGTATAAATTTCTAATAGTTGTAGAACTAAAATATAACCTATAATATTACTACCCCTTCTCCTTGCAAGTCTCTCTGTCAGCCCTGGGCCTTTGTGTGTCTTAGGGAAGATTGTGAATCCTTTCATGTGTTGCTGAGATCTTTTCCACATGCCAACTCTAAGTATATTTAGTAAAAACTGAATCAATTAGAACATTAACATCTTAATTTAAATACAGTAAGAACTCATTGCAGTTACAATGCATTACTTATTTTAAATTTACCAACATTGTCTGAGTGTCCATTTCGCATGTATAATTTATTTGTAATCAATAGCAACAGAGAAACTATTTATTTCTGAATGTGTAGTTCTCTTGTGAAATTGTTACCTAAGATAACAGTGACAGTGGGGAGGGCATGATGGAAGATGTCTCAGAATCTGAGATTCCATGCTAAACAACACAACACCCCCCACCCCACATTAAGGCCTAGAATGAGATGTGTTAATCCTGGGAAGTGAAAAGGATGAAAGAGGATATAAAAAAGGGGAAGATAAGAAAAGATGTGTTGAGAACTGCTTCTTATATCAGTGAGTTTCAAGCTGCAGGTTTACAATTCAGCAGTGGGTTGTGAAATTGGTATAGTTGGGCAGGGCGGCATTTTTCATTCTTAATAGTGAAGGATAAAATGTAGAGTGTGGGTAAATTTGTTTCTAAATTATGTATACACATATGTATGCACATGTAATTGGTTGGAATGTAAAATATATTTCTTGCTCTGGGTCATAGTGAAAAAAGTGATAAATATTGCTTTAAAATATTAGTAAATTGCCTTGTATAAACCAATTAGGAGCATATAATGAATGACTGCTTTTTCTAGTTTTGCATATTATCTTCAAAACATCATATTTTACCAGGAGAATCATAAAACATAGGTTAAATATAAACTTTTCATAAAAATCAAAGCAAAAGCTTTTAAAAATAGCTGCTTACAGGCTCTCTTATTGAAGACTGTGTTACCTTTTGAACTGCAGCTCTAGGTAAAAGCATTGAAGTAGATGCTTACATCTAACATGATAGATATCTTAAATCTACTGATCCGTACACTGTTATTGTCAAGAGAAAAAAAAACGCAACTTATTTGCAAAATTTAAAAACAAAGACCAGTGTTCTGTGATCAATTGTAAATTGAGGTCGTGTATGTAAGAATTTGTTAAAAGTACAAACAGAAAATGGCCAAACCTCAGTATGCTGTTAAGTAAGAGCTATTTTTTAGTATATGTGCTACTGAAGCTATTTTTTAAATATGTGTGATGTCATGAGTTTTTGTTGCTTCGAGCCACAATTGATTCTGTTAACAAAAAGTTATTTTATTATATAATGCCAAATTATGTGTGTATAAACTTAAACACAGTTTTTACTATACATATACATACATATATATATATACACATATATATATATATTTATGATTCTTAAGTTTGGAAGAAAAGCTGGCATAGAAATAACGGTGTTTTTTATGTTTTTCATGGACTATATATTCAAATTATGTGATTTGTTTATTTACATTTTAAGTGACTACAATGACTTAGTGTATTGTATTTTTAGAAATAGGGCTTTGCCCTTTTGGCATTTGTATTAATATAGGTTTCATCTATACATTTGATATTTTAAGATTACTGTGCATGCAGGATCCACTTTCTGCTTTTAATAAGAATTCTTTATTTTACAGGACTGTTTTTAGTTTTCACTCATCATTTCATGAGAAATAACTAACGTGTGTAAATAGGAAAAATTCTGTTATTTTCAAAAGTTGTATCTGTTCTTCATAAATCTTATTCTAGATCTAATAATTAGCAGGAAGGAATTAGTACAATGCTGAGGAGAATGCATTTGTCAGGATGAAAATTTAGTTTTTCTGACCATTGCTGATATATAGTATCTAATATTTCAAACTAGCTTGTTTCCTTTATTCTGCTGCTCCCCTTCTGCCTTGATTCAGCAGGGTGGATAGATCAATAAGCAATTCAAAGAAATTTGATCAATAAATCAAAGGTTTTCTGAATTTCTGGGTTTTTTTCAGCAAGGATAATGGGGGAAGAGGCAGGTAGACCAGAGGTTGAAGGGCCTGTGGTAGATCTGTGCCTTTTATTGATTGGGGAAGGATGCCGTTTTGAAGGTTATGTCTTCCGTGGCCAATAGTGGTAGGTTTAGCATTGAAGACTATTGGGGGAGCTGATTGTATATGCTGGAAGGCATAAATGGCTTAAGTACCAGTATTCTGAAAGCCTTTAAACTACACTTCCGTGGACTATCTAAAATATCGTATAATTATTGGTATTGTATTTATTTCAGTACAAAATAGTACCCCGGGAATTTTTTAACTTTTACCATTATAATAAGCACTTAGACCACTGCATTAAACATGGAATTGGCCTCTGTCATAGTCATCAAATATATATATCCTTATACAATTTAGATTTATTGTTATCAAAGTAGGACATGTACTTATTTAAAAAATCCAATTGTGCCCAAAGCCTCAGATGGAAGAACTGCAGGCCCTGGGCCCACAGTTGCCTCCCTCTCCTGTCCGCTCCGGAGGCAGCCTTTCCACATCTTTGTTAGTTATTGCTTCTGGGTTACACCTAATCTTTCAAAACTTCGTGCATATATAACAGTTCTGTAGTCATTAATTTTATATAATGCATAGATAATTCTGTCCTAGTACCAAGTGTTGGGTGTCATGCTACTCTTTAGCTCATTTCTTTTTATTTTTCTTTCTTCCATGTTTGACTTAGCTTTTAGAGCAATTGTGAACTTTGCTTAGATTTGTTTCTAAGCTAGTAGGCATTTGTTATATCTCTGATTAACTCTCTGTTGGGCACTTATATTACTTTATAAGGAAAGTATTTTTAGTTACATTTATTAGTTATTTTCTAACTATAGTTCAGTATTTAAAATGCACTAATTATTTGCATTATGGAAACATTAATTAATTAGAAGTGGTCCTTGTGACTAAGACATGATTAAAATTACAAAAATAATTTCAAAAGGGAATGTCACTACTTTAACAAGTTACACATATTTGTTTCATAGATAATTCAACAAATAGTTATTATGCATCAAGCACTGTTTATATTTGTTTTAGTGTGTTCTCATTTGTATATGATGAATTGATTCATAATATTTTCTTTGTTTTCTTTAGATAAAATTGAAGAAGCACAGAAAGAACTTAATGGGGCGGAAGTATCAAAAAAAGGTAAAGTAAAATCAACCCCAGTATAAACTTTTTTCTTGCAAAGATTCCTATATAGATACCTTATAAATACAGCCTTACTAAATCATTCAATATAATCATATGATGCAATTAACAAATCACCTTAATACCTAAAAGTATATGGACTTTGTTTTATGAAATGTTTAGCTACATTGCATATCCTGTAACTGTTTTCTGTATATTAACATGTTGCGGTAGGAGTATGATTATTGTAGGGAATGAAAGTGCTGGTAGGAGTGAAGATTGTTGTATCTCTTTTGAAAGCCCTGTTTGTGAGGCTGTCCTATAGCAATAAAAATACTAGTATAATGGATACTGATGCTTATGTTTAATCATGTATGTGCATATGTGTGTTCATGTGATGCAGTATTTTTTTTTGAAACAACAATAACCTTAGACAACTAAAATAACCTGAAAGCTAGTTAAGAAATAGTTGGATAAATTTTAGCACATTCATATTTTGGGATGTTATACAGCTTTTTAAAAATGTTATTTTAGCTGACTGTGATAATTTGTTGCTAAATGAGAAGAATGAAACTGCAGTGTACCGTGTAAAATATGATACCATTTTTTGGTTCAAGCAAAAGCATACATGCACACATGCTTATACAGGATTGGATAAAGTTTGAAAGGATTTATAAACAAATATCTTTACAATGGTGAGAAAAAAGGCAGTGGAAGATGATTAACTTTCATTTATATATCATTGTGTCCTTTCACTAGTTACAGTTGGTATAATTTTGTATAAATATAAGAATTGTAAAGGCAAACTTGGTTTTCATCATAGAAGGCATAATGATTCTTTTTCCATGTGATATGAAAAAATACATTCGATGTAGAACAATCTGGGGAGGGGAAGACAGTGAGGTGGATGGTGTCCTAACACACTGTGTCAATGAGTAAAATTGATTAAAAAGATATAAAGTTCTCTGTGGCATATTTCATGATTTATTATTTCTTTGTCCTCGTTATATCTTCTGATTACAGTGGAATATTTTCACAAAGTGAATTAGCCATGTAGGATTACAATTGAGAATCTTTTTAAAAATACATATATTTTCAATCTAGTTAGATTTCTCAGTAGGTATCTTTAGTGGAAATTTTTTCTAACTGTCCAGGTTCTCCATCCCTTGAACCAACCTGTGAAACTTCCAAGATTGTTCAGAGTTGGTCTGAATAATTGGGCTGTGGAATACAACAACCTTAAAGAAGTGTCCTCCTCCTTTTTTTCTGTCTCCTCTTGCTCCCTTCCTCCATGCAATCTCTGGAAGGTTCATATTAAATATGACCCTTTCATTACATTCTTGCAGAAAAGCAAGTCTAGAAAGAGCAGAGAAGTCACCATACCCATGCTATCTCTTGGAAAGGTTCACTGAAGATCCCTTCCCCACATTGCTGTAAGCATAAAGTATTTAAGACACTGAGGCTATAAGAGACTTTAGGATTAAAAACTTCATTTTTCTTAGCCTATTTCACATCTAATAGTGATTTAGAGCTACTTCAAATAGCAAAATAAATATGTGCTTGTCTTCATTTTCCTTCTTTCTTATCTATGTGGCAGAGTTTTAAGAACAGTGAACTAAGTGCCTAATAGGAAGGAGGAATCCGAACAAAAGTTCTAGAAAAAGAAAGTGGATAATGAGGTTTAGAATAATCTAGTGGGCTCCATTTGGCAAGCTGCACTTATTTAAGACATAGGATGAATACCAAATGAGCATTGTTCTGTGCAATTCACTGCCTAAAATTACTACTTGGCTTTCACTTTTAAATAAACATTCTGGGAAAATTAAAAATAAAATAGTTTTCCTCTCAAATATAATAGAGTAATATCAGTTTGTCTTTAACAACATGAGAAAAAATCTGAGTAATAAAGGTGTTGTAAATTCTCAAATCTTTGCTTGCTGAGCTATCTATTTTATTAAAGGGATTTCATTTCTCCCTTTGAAGAATACACTTTAAAATTTAGAGTTATTTATTGTTTTTATTGATTAAAATGAGTCATCTAGGATAGATCACTTTTTAACTGTTTTTTCAATAAGCTTTTGTTTTATTTCCCTCTGCAAGCCTGACTTTTTTTTTCTACATCTGGATTTCTTCTATAATGCTCACAGTTCTTAGGCTTTGTCTCCATTATAGCTACTTGTAGTCCTTAACTTATTTAAGCTTTCTACCCTCTCCATTTTTAAACATTAGGATAAGCAACTAGTTTATCTTCAGAAATATTTAACATAATGGTTCTTAAACACACACATACACAAAACCTTGTTCATCGATAAATTTAAAAAGATATCTTTCTTGTTTTATGATATTTTAAGGAAAGATTAATCTGTTTGTATACTATGGTGTCATAGAAACTGACTTTTGTCCATTACACCCCAATAGAATATAAAAGTGCACTAAATTATGTTAATGTATTTTATTCTTTCTCTTTGCTTGTGAATGGAAATCAGATGACTTTATTTTTATTTTCATTAACTTGGGGGGAAGTACAGCATGCAAAATGCATACAGTTCTCCATATAACATCATTATATTCTTCTTTACTGTGCTATTTACTTGTTCTTAACATCCATTGTGCTTGACACTATTTCTGAAATTATTGAGCAGGATTTAAATAAAATAGTGATTGTCACAGATATAGTGATGGAATCTGTATAAAATAAACTGAAATAAATAGATCAATTTATTAGGAGAGCTTCTATGTGCTATCTCTTGAATAAACTTTAATTTTAATACTTTGTTTTAAATTTTTATCATACAATATTTGACATGAATTAATACGTATAAAGTATTAAATTATAAAGCCTAAGAATAACATGGTAATCTTTGATTTTAATACCCCGTTTAAGGACTGGCACGTTGCTAACACTGTTGCATCAACCTGCATGCTAGTCTTTATTGCGTTCCTCTATTTGCTCTGTCCTCAACTTCATGTTCATCGTTTTAGCGCTTCTTAATTATGTATTCTTAAAAAATATACTTTTTAGTTTTGGTTGAGTTTTAACTTTAAAAGTAAAAATAGGTTATACAGTTATAACAGCTTTTTCACTCAACATCACCTCTAAGATTCATATATGTTGTTGCATGTAGCTATTTTTTTAATTGCTGTAATAATATTTCATTGAGTGAAATGATTTGTTCCTCCTCTCGTTGATGGATTTGAGTTATAGCTATCTTTTTGCTGTCACAGTGCAGCTATGAATATTCTCATATCCTGGTGCACATGTGTGGATTATATAGGGAATGTAGATGTTCAGTACATAAGATGATGCTAAATTGTTTTCCAAAAATTTTTTACTTGAACTTTACATTCCTGCTATCAGAATCTAAGGATTCACTTTGTGTTATCCATTACTTGGTATTGTCTGTCTTTTAATTTTTTCTAGTTGAATGGGTACAAAATGCTATTTTGTTCTACCTTGATTTAATTGTCCCCGAATTCTAATGATGTCAAACATGTCTTTATTTTTATTCTATCTGCTTAAAATCTTGCTGATATCTTTTATGCATTTTTAAAATCTTTTGCCATTTTCTTAGTATATTTTAGGTAATGCTTTATCGATTTCATGTGTTCTAGTTTTGGGCTTGATTTTTTTCTTTATTTAAAGTACCTATTAGTAAACAGAAATTCTTGATTTTAATATCAACATATTAATCTTTTAATGATTAATATTTTTAGTTGGGATTTTTTTCTGTCTTAAAATTTTTCTTACCACAAGATCTTACATATTTTTTTTTCTGTTTTCTTCTAAAAATCTTTTATTTTCAGATTAAAAATCCACCGGGAGTTGAGTTTTTAAAAATATGGTGTGAATTAGGGTTCCCATTTCTTTTTTTCACCCCCACATGAATAACCATTTGTCTCTGAAACATTTATCGAGTGGATGCTCCCTTTTCTATCTCTTTTATATTAATTTTCTTTATATTTATGGGTTTGTTTCTTAGCTCTCTATTCTGTTCTGTTTGTCCATGGGTCAATATCACAGTTTGTTAATTACTATCACTTTGTGGTCTTGATATACCGTAAGGCAAATTCCTAAAATTATTCTTTTTACCTGAGTGTTTTGACTATTTCTACTTTTTTGCTCATCCATTTAAATTTTAGAATTAGCTTTTTTAAAAACGTGTATCTTTGAGATTGCATTGACATAGGGACAAATTTAACTATAGTCACAATTTTCAGCTTTCCTACACATAAAGATAATATATTTTTGATAACTTGTGTTTTCTTTAATGTTTTATAATTTTTTCCATATAGACCTTGTACTTATTTTATTGGATTTTTTTCTTGGGGCATATTTGCTGATTTTGTGGGGGTGTGTGTGTGAGAGAGAGACAGGAAGAGGGATGGAGGGAGGGAGGGAGGGAAGGAGGGAGAGGAAGAAGATGTTTTCTGGTACTTGTTGATAAATAGAAATGCAATATATTTTTGTATATTTATCTTATATCCAGCCACCTGGATGAATTCATTCATTCTAACAACAGTAATTTCAGCTGGGAGTAATGAAAGCTTTGTTTCTTCCTTTTTAAATAATTGTTTCTTTTATTATTTCCTTATTTTACTCAGTTTACTACAGTAAGATGCCAAGAATAATAGTGTTGGCATCCTAGACTCGTTCTTGATTTTAAAGAGATTTCTTCTAATATTTCATTATAAAATGTTTGATGTCTTTTTATAGGAGGGTGGAGTCAGTTTTTTTTTGTTTAAGGAGGTTATCTTCTATTTTTGATTTGTTAAGATTTAAAAAAAAACTTAAGGGGCTCTTTTTTAAATCAGATGCTTTTTCTTCATATGTAGAAATGATCTTGTGGTCTTTGTTCTCTCATTCTAATGTTTAAACCTCATTTGCATTTTTTTAATAAAACCAGTTTGGTCTCGATATTTAATCTTTATAAACACTTAGATTTGATTTGTTAATGTTTGTCAAATTCTATATTCGTGTTCAAGAGATGTATGATTTTATTTTCTTATAATTTTCCTTACCTGATTTGGTTTAAGATTATACTAGCTCAGTAGAATGATCTGAGAACTGTATATTCCTGCTTCCCATGGAGGTGTTTATTTAATATTGAAACGATAGTTTTATAGGCAAGTCTTAGAATATATTTTGACTTTGAGAGGGGTTAAGGGTCCTTTTTTAAGTACCAAATTGATATATTTAATGATATGGGATTAATCAACCTTTTTTGTCTTCAACCAGATAGTAAGTTGTATTTTTTATAATTTGTCCATTTTATTAAATATTCATATTTATGGACAAAAGTCACGGTATTCTCGCTCTTTTATTACTGCTGGATCTATAGTTGTGTCTCTTTTTTTTTTTATCATTAATATTGTTCGTTTGTGTCTTTTCTCTCTTTCTTGATTAGTCTTCAAGAGGCTTACCTATTTCACTCCTTGTTTATTATACTCACTTCTGATTTTCTTGATACTTTCTTGTATCATTCTTTTCAGTTTTATAAAATTTTGCTCTTTATCTTTTTCCCATTTTTTTGAGATTTATTTGGTTATCAAATTTCTTAAGTTGGAAGCTGGGCTTATTTTTAAAAGCCTTTATTCTTTTCTACTGGAATCACTTAAAGCTGTTAATTTCCTTTGAAATATTGCTTTAGTTGTGTTATACACCATTTTATATTTGCTACTTCAATTAATTTCTGTGCTGGTTTCCTCTTTAACCCCCTTCATAGAATTTTTTTTCCCACAAGATTGAAGATTTTGTTTTTCTTAGTGATTTTTTTTTACTTAATTGCATTGTTATGTTAATTGTTTTTAAAAACAGTCTTTCTAAATTAATTTTCTGTTTTAGAATACTTTAAAAAAAATTTGAGAGAATTTTCTATGAAAATGCTTCTAGATTTTGTTAGAAATTTAGAATTCAGCAATTTTTAGCTGAATTCAGTATTGTACAAAGATGTAAAAGCTGAAGTGGAAAAGATGTTAAATAACCTTTCCCCAGAGTGTGCAAACAGAAAGTGGCAGGTCTTGGACTGTGCTGTTCTAATACTGTTCTGCATCATAACTGGATGAGAGCTGTGTTCTGGTGATAGTTTAATCTACAGTAGTTAGTCCTTTTCTAAATTACACATAGAGTGATGAGATTATGGTAGTAATCACCTCCTTTAAAAATGTTGTCATGATTCAGGAAAAAATAGGATTCAGACAATGGGTTTAGAAGAAGATGGAGGATTTTTCACATTGTTCTGTTTTAAACAGCAAAATTCTGAAATTGTTACCATAATACTGTTAGTTTCTTTTCAGCAGCAGTAGTATCACTCTGATATCATATACTCCAGTCACCAGAAAGTTTTTATTTAAAACATAATTTTTGTTAATCAGCTGTTTTACCATGTATTTGAGTATGTGGTCCTAAATATCAGCAGCTTATATGGCTTAAGAAACAGTAAGAAATCTGTACTGCTGAAGTAACTCAGTGATACTCAGATTTGCTCCAAGGCGTCAGTTGACAAATAACATTTTTGTTAACATAGGCATAATTTATGCCCTGAAATTATTCTCCAGTTAATGGGGGAAGCTTGAGGGAAGTTAGATACTTATGTAAAACTAGACTGAGTAATTCAGAAGTGCAAGTGATAGACTAATGGGTAGCAGAAAACTAGATGATGAACTCCAATTAGTGTGTAATTAAGAAGGCTAGAGTTTGCTCACCCTCTTTCCCTAAAAAACATTTTAAGGTCCTTATAATATGAGTTAAGTCTGCAAGGAGTGAAACAAACTCCCATTTTCTTTCAGATGTCACACATTATAGGTAAAAAATGAAGGCTGATTTGGAATAATATTTTATGTTAATAAAGGTTATACTTTAATGCCAGTAACATTCTATTCTTTAAGAATTCTGCTAAATGTACTTAAGGAAATACAAGAACATTTTTTAAATTAAGGGTGATGAAGTATTTCCTAAATAAGACTAAAATTAAGGTGGGATAATGGAAAAATTGGACTTATTTTTATTCAATTAAAATGAATAATGTTAATATAAGATTAGTTAAGATGTTTTAAAACAGTCTGAGAGAAAGTATGTGCAACAAAACAAAACCTGGTTGGCTTAGTTAAAATGTTATAAAGTTGGAGGACATTAACAATTTACAAAATTAAAACCTCACATTGATAGAGCCAGTGGAAAGGCTAGTGTAATACTTTAGTGAGATGTCTTACTGTAGAATATTTTTAATGGACTACTATAACTAGTTAAGTTGTTCATGGGTTTATAAATTAATTACTGGAAAAGAATGTATTAAGATGAACATGTTTAGTGGCTGTTCATTTTAAATATAAAGTATTTGTAAATTTTACTTTCTTAATATTAAATGCCCTAGAAAATC